>NW_008795487.1:3871286-3894883 GCF_000699145.1 Aptenodytes forsteri | reverse complement strand
ATAGTAAATCATAACTAGCGCAGTCCTTCTTAAGGTCTGTGAAATGCTTGAGTTCAGTTGCAAAGGTTCCTTTTTTTTTCCCCTCCTGTTTATTTTAGAAAAACACCTCCTTTCAAGCCAGAAGCCCAGAAAGCTAAATTACACTTTCAGGATACTCAAAAACCTGTTTCCTACTTTCAAGCAGTATTTTTTTTAAGTCTTAATTTTATTTTATTAGCTGAAATAGAATGCGTGAAGAACTGGAGCACCGTGACACAGCACCAGGGTTGAAAACCTTTAATAGCAGGACTTAACCACGACCCCATGGGATAAATGGAAAGCATCTACATTAGTGTTTTGGTTTGGATCAAGAGCATGCTTCTGAAATTCGACTGCTGGTTGGCGCCACTTCCTGGACTTTGGTTCCTATCACAGAGCTCTCCCAGTGAGTGTGAGAGGGCTTCTCTTTGGACAGCACAGGATGCAGTCCAGGAGCCCTCCTGATGTGCTCCAGCTATCATTTACTAGCGATACTGGTCACACACAGCTGCCGGAAAAATATGGCTGTCTTTCACCAGTTACAGAGTTTTCCAAAAGCTTCAACTATAAGTGCTTCAAGCTCTAACTAGCTCTGAACTGACTCCAAAATGTTGCTTAGGACTGAATCCACAGAAGTGATTCTTCCCCTGTTCTGTAGGATTTTCGGCTGTATGAAGCAGTCATTGATGGTCTCCAGAAACTTCACCTGTAACTCTGTCTTATTATGACACTTGGGCAGCTCGTGTACCAGCAACTGAAGCTCCTCATCGTGGATATTTTATGAGATATTTGATGACTGTTCTTTATCTAGCGACATCCTACACTTGATAGTATTTTTAACTCTAAAAGTGTATAGCAGTAGCTGTAAAAATCTAATTTAATTAAGGTTAGTATCAGGAAAATACTAAAATGTTCGTATTTTGTCTTATAGTTTGGGAATTTGTGTCATTATAGATACAGATAATTCTGCAATTCTCTTCTTTATGAAGCCATAGCTCTAATCTACAAAGCTGTTGGATACTTGCCATCAACTCAGATTACTCCAAGATTTCATGTTGAATTTTTCCATTATATTACTATATTTTTCTATTTCAATGATCAAATACAATATTTCAGTGATCAAAACTTTCACCCAGTGTAGCCAAGTATTAGAGGGAAGTATCCTCTGGATTGCTGTTATTCCACCAAATAATTATTTTTATATTAGAAATGCACAATATTTTGTGGGTGCAGCTGTGGAAAGATGCAAAGGGCAGTAGTTCTGCATGTCCCATTGAACTTCAAAGGAAACCGATGCCAAAAAATAATAGGATACTTAAGGCATTCCAGTATATTGGACAGTAAAAGAACAGCAATAAAAAACAAATTACTGAGAATTCAAATGGGATGTTTATAGGGTCTATCAAAAAGAATAAAGACGTGGGGTAATCTCGTAATAACAGAACTGCATAACAATTGTATCAGATTATCTAATTATAAAAAAAATGAAGTAAAAAATACCTGCATGTGATCTTTAGGCTCAAATGGCCTACACGTCAGAATAGTGATCTGATCCTCTACAATGAATTTTGAAAAGTTGTAACCAGTTGGGAAAAGCTGAAGACAAACATCTGTATAGCTAGCTAAAGAGACAATAAAACTGTAAATAGACAAGAGAGGTGTAGGGGAGTAAGGATGCAATTCTTTAAAAAATTGGAGCGAGGAATCCCACCATTACCATTCAGTAAGTTGCATGTTTAACTACGGTTAATTACTGTTACAAATGGTAGAAAAGGATGTATTTGAATGTCTGAAGTATGAGAGAATGATGACCAGCACACATATGGATTTCCAAAGATAAAATCATGTCGGATAATGTCACATTTTTCTGAGGAAAAAAAAAAAAAAATTAAGAGTTACTAGAGATGTAGTGTGTCTAGAGTGTAATACAACATTTGATACTGTGTGTCACAAAGCACTGTGTTAAAAAAGAGAAGACTGGTTTCGGTACAGTGAACACTTGTACCAACATTGACGAACAGCTTACTGGAGGCCTGTATAACAGGTGGCAGGTGTTAGGGATTAGACAGGAACATTTTCAGTGAGATATCTGAAGAGAAATTACAGGACATACTTTATTTAACATCTCATGGTCAGGAACATCCTTGCTCTTGTGTTTGCCTGGTCTGTAGTAGACTTCCCTTGGGTACAGGGGGGTAATAATAATTGATTAAAAAATCGAGGATATATTTTGCAAATTTCACTTTCCCCATTTGCAAGACAAATTTCGCTGCGCAGGGTTTAGTTTAGGTTCATCTCTAATAATGTTCAGGGGACTCTTCCACTGGATACATTATGTGGGATTCATAAAGGCTGATTTTTAAGATGGCCACTCTTCCTTGGATCTTCTATTTTGAGTGGCAACAGGAGAGGTCTTCATTCAGCATCTAATTTAATTACTTTGGGTCACCATCTAGAAAGGTCTGTCATTCTCCATGAGCTAAACAGGCAGCTTGGCGATCTTACTCTTTAGGCTAATCAGAGGCATATAAACAAGTCCTAGTCCTGATGAAGTCAGTTCAAACCTTCTCAAATTATATCTGGATGAAGTTTGAGCAGATGTGTCCCACTACTGCACCGCTAAGGTAACTAATGGGCTGAGTTGTAAGAAATGGTCTGAATTTAATGTCAGAGGAGGGAGTTTGCCCATTATTGTTTGGAGAAATCTGTAAGTACACCAGCTACCTCCATGAGCAACACCAATAGGAAAATTTAAGCTACTTTAAAATGTCAAGTTTATCAACTCCTGAAATTCAAGCAGAGTGGAAATAAATGTCTCCAGGCCATCGATATCTCAAGATGGTATAGTAGACTGGACTCCAGCAGAAGTGAAAACTCTCCTCTGAAAGCACTGAGTACAGCAATCAGAAAGCCAGGCTGTTCCCACCGTCTAGTTCAGTTACCACCCTTTGGCACCAAGGAAAAATCCAAGGACGAAAGATGCAACGCCTGAGCTGTGACTGTACTGCATAGCAGTTGTGCATTGCCAGCGGTTCCTTGGTGACTAAATGAACTCCAAAGGCCAGCCTAACCAAGTGGCTGGTACCTTCCACCCGGGATGTGTCAACAGCAGCATCTCCCTATGGATCATAAGTGAGAAGAGCACAAAACTGACTTGGGGCAGAAAATGGTAATGACCTAACATCACTGTGTGACTTGGCAAACCAAAAAGATCCCCAAAGAGCCCTTTAGGTCAAAAGGCTTTAATATCAACCCCACAAAAGTCACAACCGTAAACATTACTTGCTGATAAGATAATTGTCTGGCACAGAAAAAAACAAAGACCAAGGCCTCCATGGCCTGGGCATCCTACCTCAGTGTCCGGAGCCTGCAAAAGGCTGCTTCTTGAAGACGCTGACAGTGCTGTGACGATGGCTGCACACCTGACGATCTGGCTGTCATCAGGGTTTCTAGGCCAAGTATATTCCATTAGATTTGTATGTGGAACAATATAAAAACTACAGAAAACTCGACGACATAGATTTAAATATTAAATGCATAGTCAAGCTAATTGGCAAGAAAGTAGAAATACGCTGAACAAGTCATCTGCCTCGAAAGGTACAAAGAACAGTGAGGGAGACAAGGTTTTTCAGACTGTTCCCTCTTCAAAGGACTACGTTTAACAACTGAAAAACCATGGCGAGTGTCCGTGAAGGGCAGTGGAACAAGTGTTGAGTTGCGCAGTACGTAGTCGGAGCAGAGCGAGTAGAAGGTTGTTGGGAGCTGGCTATGAGTCTACGGCAGATTCTTCCTTCGTGCCTCTTTATTTCTAAATAAAAATACAGAGAAAGGATAATTATGCTTCAACTTGGGATAAGCTAAGCAAGTCAACAGCTGAGAAAGTTCTCCCTTTCTGTGATTCATGTGGTTCTTTAACACACAGGGTAGCTGGCCTTTCTGACCATTTTTTCCACTGAAATAAAGATTTGCTTGTTCCTGGGTTTATGTGACTGGTAGGACTTGTGATTTCTGATTCTAGTAACTAAGGATTCAGTAATGCTGGAAGTACTATTTCTATTTTATTTAATAATCTTTAGTAAAAAAAATTTCAAATTGGTATTTTTCTGAAAAGGGAAAAAATAAAAGAAGGATATTTAATTAAATAAATTAGAGAGAAACTTCTGTAAAAGCTTGCAACATGAACATAATGGAAGATAAACCAGAACAAAATAAATGTACCCTCTGGTAAAAGACCCAAGTGCTAAGAGATGCATGTTTTCAAAGAATTTTATAAATAGCAATCAATTTTTATAATCATATGGTTTTATCTATTTGTTTATTTCACAAATTGTAATATCAATTTTTTTTTTACAACATTAATTAAAAATACATTTTTTTTCCTTACTCTGCCTTCTCCCTAGAGGAACACCAATGAATGCCAAGTTTTATTCTGAGATGCATAAAGGTCCCATTGACTTTAGTGAGAGCTTAGTATCAACCCTTTGATGAGAGAATTTGGTCCTAAGATGTGTCCAATTAAATAAATGTCCAAAGAAAGACTCACTTCATAAAGGAGCTTTCATGAGAGTTACCAGTGAACTGCAATGATTTTTTTCACTCAGTCGGTACTTTGTTATTTCTGAAGCCCAGTGGTTTCGCTGAATGTGGAAAAAATAAAAGAAGGATATTTTATTAAATAAATTAGAGAGAAACTTCTGTAAGAGCTTGCAACATGAACATAATGGAAGATAAACCAGAACAAAATAAATGTACCCTCTGGTAAGACCCAAGTGCAAAGAAATGTATGTTTTCAAAGAATTTTATAAATAGCAATCAATTTTTATAATCATATGGTTTTATCTATTTGTTTATTTCACAAATTGTAATATCAATTTTTTTTTTACAACATTAATTAAAAATACATTTTTTTTCCTTACTCTGCCTTCTCCCTAGAGGAACACCAATGAATGCCAAGTTTTATTCTGAGATGCATAAAGGTCCCATTGACTTTAGTGAGAGCTTAGTATCAACCCTTTGATGAGAGAATTTGGTCCTAAGATGTGTCCAATTAAATAAATGTCCAAAGAAAGACTCACTTCATAAAGGAGCTTTCATGAGAGTTACCAGTGAACTGCAATGATTTTTTTCACTCAGTCGGTACTTTGTTATTTCTGAAGCCCAGTGGTTTCGCTGAATGTGTAACATTCATTAAAAAGCAACATGCTAATCAGAGTGCTCGTTTTACGTTAGGTTTTGCTTTTTTATTACAGTGCTAGCTGACATTTTACCTGACATTTTAGAACCTGGCTAGAATTTTTTCACTTTGGATCTTTTGTCATGCTGAATGCATGTGAGTGCTCTATGGCTTTCACCAAAAAAAATGAGGTGGCGTGTTGCTGCCCCTGTGACGAGGGAGAGAGACCCTGGGGCTCCGTAGAGCATTACTGAAATCACTGGATCTCTGTGAAAACTCTGGTTCCATCTTTTCAATCTTCTTTGGTTCGTCTGCAAGTTTCTGAAGGCTGTGATAACCCAATTGTAGCTTCAGAGCAGTGTGAGCAACCTCGGCTTGTGTGGATCCCACCAAAGAACTAGATCTAGTAAAGAGAAGAAACCCAAACAAGTAAAAATGAGACAGCGATATAAAAATATAATTAAAATGGTTTGAATGACTAGCCTCTGTGTTGGTGAAAACACGTGGATAATTTAAAAGGGAAATTGCTGTAAGTACTGCGACAGTGATGACAACTCTCATTGATTGTGTTTGATTAGATTCTGTTGTTCTTAAAACCCTCAACTTTTACTTTCTAACTACATCTGATTACATTAGCCTCCCCATACTTTTAGGAGAAGTGTGTGTCTAATGATCAGGATTGTAGGAAAAAAGTGGCATCACAGACTAGGTAACAGATTTAAAAAAAAAATCCCCGAATACTAATTTTTAAGAATGCTATTGTTTTTTAGGCTAAACGTGCTATTTTGAGCCAGGTGCTTGCTAAAATGCACTAAAATAAACCAGGCTCGCCCAAGCCTGACGTTCAGATGGTGGTTTGGGGTGGACTCTCCTGCCCAGCCAGGACCGGTGGTGAGCGGCAGGATCTGGGGAGAGCCTCCAGAGGGAGATGCTGCCCAGCGAACTCGGCGCCTCGGTGGAGGGAAGCCCGGCTCCCTGGAGGCCCCTCAGCCCCGGCTCTCCCCTGGGCTTCACCGGGCTCCTGGGGTTCAGGTGCAAACCAAGTGCCGCTTTAATTCGTGGCCCTGAGCGCCTGGCTCTGGCAGTCCTGGTTTACCGGCACACATCGCTGGTGAATTTTATCCCCCGCGCTTGCGTTCTCGTTGCTCCGAGCGCTGTTTGCAAGGAAGTTGACAATTTAATGAGGTACTCGGCATTAAAAAGGTTTCTGCGCTGTACTGAAGTGCTTACTTTTATGAAAACCCATCTTTAGTTGGCACTTCTTTGAAGTAGCGGAGTGTCTGGATGAGACTCTAAGGGTAGTGACTGGGCTGCCGGCAGGAAGGGGACTTCTGCAGCACCTGAGAAGAACAAGAGCAGGAGATGCCCCAGCACCAGTGGTGACCTGCTGAGGAGCACCTTACGTTTTTCAGGATTGCGTGGTTGGGAACTTTTGCAATAGGGCATATATCTGTTACACTTTAGAGCTTGCTCAGGCACAGGCTATGTGCTGAAGTTTGGCTGGAAATCAGGAATACCACTTCCTACTCGGCAGTTTGGCAACACACTGAAAATCCCACCATCGGCAATCGGCTTTTCAGTGTGAGCGTGTCCCTGCTAACGACACAGGCTCAGATAAGCTTGTTAAGCGATGGAGACTGAAATTTGCTCCTGGAGAGAGCTGCCTTTTTTTTGGGAAAGTTATCAGATACTAGAGTGATTCATCTGCTACTTCAGGCTAGCCGTTCAGTTTTCCTTCAAGTCAAATCAAACAGTTGCTGTCGGCATGAAAAACAGGGAAGGCAGGCAGAGTAAGAGAAAGGACACCTTATAATTAAGATAAGGCTTGATCTTATACCTTACTTCATTATACTACTGAAGAAAATGGCAGGTTTTACTTCCAAATATTTAGACACTCCAAGCAATATTCAGCTGTAGCAACGCAGCTTTAGACTAGGCAAGAGCAAGTGTTACAGTAGGAAGATTAGCTAAGTATTTTTAAATGCTCTTAATCTTAAATGGCAACATAATCTTTGATAAAAATTTAGTGCGGGCCTCAAAAAAATTGACATCGGCATAGTCATGAAGTGGCAGCTGACCTGCAAGTGTGGTGTTGCCTTGCAATCGCTCACCATCAGGCAAATGGGGAAAGTGGGTTAAAGTGATTTACGCCAGAGAAGAGAGAAATGCTAATTTTCTACAGAAGATTCTGGTTTCTGTGGTTATTAGGAAGGATATTAGCTCATAACCCCCTCTTCTTCCTTTTTTCTTTTTCTTTTTTAACAAGCTGAAAAGCATTTTGAAACAGATCATCAGTTCAAAGAGAAGTCTGTGAGAACGCAAGTGCATTTGCCTCCAGAACACTAAGTTAAAAAGCGGTTGATATAACTGATAAGTTTGGAGGGAAAGAATAATAAATAACACAAAGGGAACATTATTTTAATGCTTCCGTGAAAGTTTTCGTAGCCACTTTGATTTCTGGATCCGTTGCCAGAGTCCTGACCCTGCCACAGAGTCCCTGCAGGTGGATGCTGACCCTGCCTGGCGTCCAGCTGCTTTCAGAGGCTGTGCCAGCCCACCTGAGCTCACCGCAGGACCCAGGCCTGAATTAACCAGCAGTCTGGGTTGGGATGGATGAGACAGAAAAAGCTGACACGCTCGCTGGCTCAGGTCATTGGGGAGCTCTTGTACCAATGCATTGCGATGGAAAGGGAGCATTTTGAATTTGGGAACTTGGTGGCAGAGGTTGAGAGTTCGACGGAGATAAGAATTTTCTTTCTCCCTCCTCCCGTTTTGATGTATGATCCACTTTTCACACCTCCATAGCAGCAGATAAGGAAGGGGGAGGCATTTTGCTTCACCCTGGTTGCCTAGTCCAGACAGATCTCTTACTGGATGTGAGCAGTAAAGTGAAAGCTTTGTCTATCAGACTTTCTGGTTATACTGTAGAAGACGCAGGATGCAATGATGCCTTCTGGCGTACTGTGTGGCTGACAGGACGGCTTTCCACTCTACGTGATAGAGGTGCTCTCCCTTGCTTTTCCTGCAGATTTTTCCTCTCTCTTACAAATCACAAGAAAGGTAGCCGTGGTTCCATCTCCTCCCCGTCCCTTAAAAACATTGGTAGCCAGGCAGTTACTGCGCTTCCAGAGTGGAGGGGCTATAGGTGTGCCAAGCCTCTTTGTGTAGAACACATAAATTCCCTGTACTCCCTCCCACTTAGGTCTGTGCAAAGCCTAAATCCAGACTGAGCTCTCACTTCCAAAGGTTTCTGTATGGAATTAATGTTGCACTCTTAATAAGTTGAGCTTGTAGCACCCCAGAAATACATCCACCCAACTGAGAGGTGCAGCATGTTTGCTACGTGTGACACATGAGCTGCTCTAGACAAAGATCTTGAGAACTGAAGCATAGCATAGGTTAGAGTAGGTGAAATATTCAGAACTGTAATACGTGTATTGTGTGATGGATTTCCATGGAAGGTACTACCAAATGTAGTAGCTGCCCTTAGAAAATAAGCACAGTAGCTTTTCATTTGCTGCTTATTTTAGCACATGGTCGAAGAGTGAAAAGAATTTAATGCCTCTATCGCTTAATCTGGAACTTTGACATTTCTATACCCAATGACAAATGATTTTCCAGGCACATTGCTGAGTTTATTGAAACTGAGAGGTAGCTGTTATCTTTTTGAAATGTCAGAATGCTTGTCTGAGGAATACAGATACTCCTCTCCTTTAAGTGGCATTAAGTATGTGAGAGCAGGACGCACAGGATCAAATACAGATAGACCCCTTTGGTGCAATAAACAACTCCCAAGTCATAAATCATGTCTTTATAGAAGCATCCAAAAAGTTTTCAGCACGTTTTTGTCTTGACCTTTTAACACAGGCAATAGAACTTCTGCTTGCTAGGCAACTGATTTTTTGCTCATCTCTTGAGAGGTTAAAATGAAACAGCAGTGATTTTTTACCACTGCTTCAGAGGACTGAAGAAAGAAAATATATTTAATCAGAATGCATAGCTTCAGGAAATTACCAACTGCTATTATGAAAATAACTGAAAATATTTCAGAATCCCCCACCGTGACAAATGGGACTGCGTGCCAGTGTACCATTTTAATGATAATTTTGAGAGGAAACAAAGCCTGACAACACGTATCATGACAGGGAAATCAGAGCTGCATCCAGAGAAAGCAATTTCAGGCAGGAAGCAGTGGGAGAGTTTCACAGTTCCTTTTAGATAAGAAACGTAAGCAACATAAGAATGTGGAAAATAAATTAAAATGCAACGTAAAACCTTCTCTCTTAAGTAAGGTAGTGAAGAAAATCCCCCTCAAAATGTACCTAAAACTTGCTGTGGACATGTGTTTTCCCACTGTCATCACTGCAGCTTCCTGTGACTTTGACAATAAAAACCAGAACCAAACACTATTAATGATTTAGTTACACTGAATGAAGTGACTATGCATGTTTTATAAATATTTACATTTTGCCTTTATTAAGACAGATTTTGCTAAGCTACGAAAATCATTGACTTCAGGGGGGAGGGCAGGCTTCTGTTTGACCCCCAAGTAACAGGGAGGAAATGAACTTCCTTACATATTAGTAATAACAAAGCATTTTAATCCAAAGTTCATACAAAGCCTAATCACATTCCCATCTTCGTACGGACTTTGCTTTGCAGGCTACTGTGCAAGCTTCACATTCTCAGATGAAACTATGCAAAACTGCATCTGTGTATCTGCCTAAGAGCAAATGCTCCCCGAAGAACTGTGAAGATCCTGACTGTGTTTGCACGGGCATCCTGTTAGCTTGCACGCCTCGTCTGTGCCCTCAGTGCCCAGTTCACAGCCACAACCTGCTTCCTCCCACTCTCAGCTCGAGCGCTGGGCAGGCTGGTCGAAGCTGCAGAAGCAGGCGTCTGGCTCTGGGGGTCTGTGCTGCAGCCTTCCTTCGTCAAGACGGCAGCCGTCACGCACGGTCATTAGCTACTTGCCCTTCTCTGGCCTGGAAAAGGCACCTACGGAGCAAGACGTGCCTTTGAACCGGAGTGAGAAGACGGACAACAAAGTGCAGCGTGTTCCTGGGTTTGCCGAAAACATTTTACTTGCCAAATGGCGCAGCCTTAGCGGGCTGAGAGACCTTTAGCAGAGAGGAACTGTGGAACAGGAAATCTGGGCTCGTTTCACTCTGCATGTCAGGCTGTGGCCAAAACCAGAGTAGCTGTGCTAACATGTGAAAAGTCATCTGATAAAAGGCTGCTGCCAAAGAGGCACAACTCGGAGGAGGAATAGCCTCAATGCTTTCTTTTTCTTGGTTTTGGTTCCAGAAGATGCCTCTGTCTCATGACTGTAATAATACTCAATCATCATGCTATAATTAAGGGCTTTTCATGTAATCATCTGTAGAACTGATTACTTTGGGCTATACCCTGCTCATGCTGAGCTTCCTGGCAAAATTCCCACTGACATCAGTAAGAGAAGGATTGGCCCTTTCCTCGGCAGTTTACCGCTATTGTTTGACAATACCACACTTTTCAGACAGTTTGCAGTGGAGATTAATATTTAGACTCTTAATTCTTGGAATATTAAAATGGCACTGTAGAGATAACATGCTCTTTCTCAGAAGCCTGAGTTTGTTCTGGTCGTTATTGCTTCCAAGGAGTACATCACCAAAGCAAGGCATGAACAGGTATGAAAAAGATTTTATCCGAGAAGCTAAAAACGATAGAGTCTCAAGGCATGAAAAATAGGAAGGAAAAGATTTTATATTGCGGATGATATAGCAACATTCGCTTGCTTTTTCTTATGGTAAAAAATAACCAATTAAGCAATCAAACCCACTAAAACTTCAAAAGATAATACCCCCACAGATTTATTCATTATTTTTAAAAAATGTACTTCAACCTTTTTAGCCAAGCTTTGCCATTAACTCTGATGGGACCCAGGTGCCCAGGAGATTAGTAGGATCTGAAAAAGCATTGGACATTTATAGGGATAGCCAGGAACGCACATGCTATGAACTCCATAAGCTCTTGTTTGTAAAGGGTAAGAGCTTGTTTTTCCAAGTATTGAATGTATGTATGTAACTCATTTTGACTTGAGCTGGAGTTCAGGGCGTGCAGCAGAGTTAGAGAACAGACCTTGATTTCCTGTCACAAGGACCAAGTGTCTCTATATTCGGATATTCTTGCTTTTCGTAATTTGCACTGCAGTAGCAATTAAGGGATACCATTATAGACAACGATCCCATTGTACTAGAAGTAACAGTTGTTCATTACTCCAGAGGCCTTCGACTCTAAAGCCAAGGCAATTATTGGAGACAGTTTATTGAAAAGTGAAGAGCAAATTCCTCAGTGCCCGTCCTTCGGCAGCAAGCGCAGGTGCCTGGATTTGGAGCTCTGCCTCAAGAAGAGCGCTCCTTGATTTGAACTAAAAGACTCGTGAAGGTGCACCACCCGCTACCTGCACTCCCACTTGCATGAATTGTGTTGTCGGAAATACACTGAAAATCTGGTTTTACGCATGGCGCTTCAGCTGGCCAATCTCTTCTGTGAGCTGATGCACTGAGCCATTTTTCAAGAGGCATGATAGTCTGAGGCACGGTGTAAGAAAGACCCAGGGCTACGCTGCTTCTAATCCTAGCTCTCCCCTTAAATGCACACCTCTCTTTGTCCATGTTTTTATCTGCTGACTCACCTCGCTTGGATTTTATGAGGATTCAATTTTGCACGCTAGTCCAGAGATGTGAAGGTTTCCATATAACTAGGCACTGTAAAAAAAAAAAATCCAAATACAGTAATAAAGCTGCTTTGTCATCATACTAATTTAAAGGAAGAAAGAAAGGAAGGAAGGAAGCGAGAAGGAAAGACAAACTGCATGATCAGGATATTGTCAAAGAGAAAAAGTGCTGAAAGGTGTCAAAACTTAGCTAGTAAAACAATAGTGGATGAAGAAGTTTACTGTCAGCAAATATTTTTTTTTTTCAAAATGCAAACATTTCCACAGTGCTGAAAATCTCACCCCAACATCCTTGTTCAACATAAAAATATTCTGCTTTGTGAATTGGAAGTGTTTAATTTTCCTATTCCTTTCATGTTGACTATGTAATTATATTGGAATACCAAATTAAATATTACAATATGTTCCTACTAGATGCTGCAGATATTGATATATGTAGGACAGTGTTTTGACAGTATCTATATTTAATACCTAAGAATCATAATTTTTCAGAAGTTTTCTCTGAGAGGAATTTGAATTTTTTTATTCTGATTCAGCACGAAAACAAATGTTGAAATGCTAGCGTTTCCCTGAGCGTGGAAATTCTTCCCAGCTGTAATTATAATTATCCTAAATAATTTTGTTTCTGAAGCCAAATAGAGCACCGGCAGCTAGAATATGCAAGCCTACATATTGTAGCCTATTGATATTCACAGCTTATGCTTTTCATTTGAGCAATTTTCCTTAATTTTTATTTTCTTCTTGTGTTTGCGACTTATGAAAGACACATTTATTCTAAAATAGCTTTCAGTCATTTAAATCCTTTGCTCTGTTGTTTCTAACATCAGACATCTCAGCGCTGGGATCTTAGCAAAGCATAAAATGTCTCTAATTTTATACGCTAACATTTGTTTGACCTGTTCCCTTCTTGGTTAGGTTATGAGAGTAGAGAAAAATAGAGTATTGATATTCAAAGACAAGTAAGTATGGAAAGTTTAAGAGTTTTCCAGTAAACCGTTCAAGTATGAGCTCAAATCTTTTTTTGTATACAAGCCTTTTTTTTTCTTCAGCATTGCCTCTTTTTGTACGACTATGTCTAGAGATATTCACGTCCCCAGGTGAGAGCTGAGAGGATTTAAGGGGAAGAACACGCCACCTGGAACGTTTTTTTCAGTTTATACATTTGCAACGTGATTTAGCCGTACCTGCCAGCTCCGCAGCTCGGCTCGGGCTACGCAAATCGACTGGCGTTTTTCAAGCTGCTGTCTCAGAGGATTTACATTTCTGCAGGCCAAATCCACCTTCCAGTTACACCTCTGCAACCCCACCGACAGTTTATGGCGTTGTACGAGGGTAACTGAGGATATCATTTGGCCTGCAGTTTCGTGGAATCACAGAATGCTTTTATTTCAGGTTTTTTTCTTAGGGTCACTTTCTGGAGCAAAACTTACTGTTACAGACCTGAAAGGGTGCTGGGTATTTCCAGCCAGCCCTCCCTCCCCAGCCTCCCTTCTTCAATATTCTCAAATACTCTGCCCAGCTCTGCCCTTTCTTTTCATTCTGCAGTTGGGTGTCGTGTCCAAAGAGAACCAAAGCCTACCGAGATGTGTTTCACAGACTTGTTGGGCTTCGAGTCTTGCCCTTCATGCGTTACCAGAGAAAATTCTCAGCCTGAGCATTTTATGTACTTCTTCTAAAGACATTAACAACTGCAAATTAGCTTTTGACAGAAGGTTTGCAGCCTGGCCATAGCACCAGGACATGAGACCGTGCAGCCCCTCTCTCCTTCCTTGAGCTGGACTGTATCCACTGCTGGGGTTTTGCCACTCTGTGACACAGAAAATGACAAGTGAAGTTGAAACTTCATTTTAAGCCTTTAACTTCTCATGTTGCTTGACTATACCCTCTAAGGAAAGTGATTTATGATACTGGCTTTGCCCTCCTTGCTCTGCTAGGAGATGAAGCAACGCCTGACGGGGGGTATCCATCTTCACTGCTGTTATTTTGATTGGAATTGGTGGGTGCTAAAGATGCAGGAGACAGTAACGGTGCCTTTCGGAATATTAGGAGGTGAAGAAATACGCTTGAGGAACTGGCAGATTATCAAAGGAAAAAAAAAATCGGGAAAAAAAAATCTCTGTTAGGAAACCAATGTTTGTTTGCTGACTCTACTAATTAGTCCATAGGGGTTTTGTCATGTAATTGTCACTGATCTTAACAGATAAATTTCTTTCTAGACACATACTAGGGCTTATTTCTTAGATTTGGATATTTTCAGTGAGTTTATTCTGTAAGCGAATAAAAAAGGACACTGACAAATAGGCAAAGCCTAAAATTTTGCAAATCCACGAAGTATCACAAAATTACTACGGGAGGATTTCTTCTGCTTTCCGGACTGCCAGTGATAGCCAGTGATAGTGCCGGCGCTGGCTGGCAATCGGGAGTGCTTGGTATGCTGGTAGTGACCCTCCTCCCTCCCCAGCCAGCTGCTCGGAAGAGTCCCTGCACGGAGACGTGAGAGCACAGGTTCGGGTTTCTCTGTGGAGATGTCGGAGGCAGCAGCCTTACGCTTGAAGTGCAGGTACAAGGCACAGAAGAAAGACAGACAAAAGCTTTGCGGAGAGTGGACTGAAGCAAGCAAGCAATGTCATAAATAAATGACTAGGTAGATGAGGTGCCACGCTTTTTTCTCATTTACAAGCTCTGCCTAGGAAGGCTGGTAAATAAAACCAGTCAATCTGTGGAGCGATTCCTAGACAAGAAAACGAGTTAATGCGCAGCAGAGTGGAGCTGATGGAGGAAGGCCGTGTGCGCCATTGCTACCTGCTTGCTCGTTTTCCCCCAAAACAAATATTTCCTATCATCATGAATGATAATTTCTAGAGGCGCTGGACAGAGGTGATTAAATCACTCCATGCTTCAGATGCATGTGGTTTTTAGTCACTAATAATCTGGATTATTTTTTGATTGGTGGCTACTAGTTACCAAGAAATGTATCTTCAGGGTAGTGAAACCTATTGTTCTCTCTCTTGTAAATGTGGAATAAACTTGAAGTCACTAGTGTGCCACTGATGCGTAGCAAGCTTAATTGAAGGTAAAATGATTTCTATTTGCAGGCACAATGCTAATACTGAAAGAAGAGCAAAGTTCCCCTTTGTGCAGGAGGCCTGAATGCAGCAAAAAATCACCTCCTGAGCACTCAAAACGATGTACTTCTTGGCCCTCGCTAAAGGGGTGAATGAATTTTGTTCAAAGGACACAAACCAACCACATACAAAAACATCCAGTTGGTCGGCTTTTCTGTTGGAATCATTGTAGTATGTATAAATGGAAACTGGTTGGTCTGGGAGCAAAAATAACCCAAGCTAAAGTATATGCACCAAGTAGGACCATCATCCAGTGCAATGATCAGAAAAATGGCTTGAGGTTATTTAGGGAAAATCATTGAAACTATCAGCCTAGTGCATAGCAAAAAAAGCAAACAAGATAATAGATTGCAATAGATTGCTCTATGTAAGCAAGAAAATAACAGAGAGCACGTCTGAGTCTTCATATATGGAAAAATGTATTTTTCTGGGAAAAAACCTGAAGCATCTGTACACTCAACAAGTGTGTTCATTTTCACATACGATATAGTTTGCAGCTTGTGTATCGATGTGTACATCAAGTGTTTGCTTTTAGACAATTATATTGACTGATTTTTTATCTCTTTAGAAAAACCATTGCAATACATACTATGAGCATAGAGAATGACGCAGCAAAAACAAGAGAGAAGTAATCAGCATGGTTTCCCCCCCCAGCAGGAATAAATTGTTTTAAGTATAAATCAAACAAGTTATTACAGGGCTCAAACAGCCCTGAAAATTCCAAGTAGCAGCAGCAGATAATTAAAGAGGAAAAGTCGAGACCAAGCCTTATATTTAAAATGTTTCATGAACTCATTGCAAATACCTTTATTTTCTTTCTTTTTTTCCTCTCTCACTCCCTCTCTCAAGTGGCAAACAATAGTAATCGGAAAAAGAAAGTGCAGAAAAAATATTACTTACAGATTGTCCTTAGCAGCATAGTGGTCTAATTGGTGAAGGGGTGATGGGGTCCCGGAGTATGGCTGGAGAATCGCACAGAGGGAGAACTGTTGTGTGCTGATGAGAGAGCAGATGCTATCGAAGGCATTTTGTGGCATTAGATAAGGTTCTGGCTCGTCTCCATCGGCAGTACTGATCTCGTCACTCTCAGCATGTGAAGAGATTTCACCCTCTAAAGCTGGGGCTGGATGGCTGTAAGGAGGTGCGCCAGTGCTAGAGACAGCCAAGAGAGCCTGGGAGCAGAATTTTAGGAAAACATCTAGTGCAGTTGTCATCTGTATTTTCATATGATCTCGCAGTTAAAAATAGGGAAGAGCGCGGCACGGTATGACTAGCCAATTCTGTGCAGGCCTTAACAAGAACATCTCTTGTCCGTGGTTCACTTAATACTCGTACTTTAATCTCGGCCTACTTTACACTTGCAGTTTTGCACTGTAAATATATGAAATACTCTTTATACCGACACCTCTTTCTATGTATCACCCTCAGTTACATTAAGAGACACTCCACAGTACGCTTTGAACAGGAGGTGTCTAAATAAAAGTTAACAGATTGTGTTGTATCGTGAACTCCCTCTGAAGAGACATAAAAGGCCTTTTACAGTAAACAGGAAATGAGTAAGACAAAAAAGCACTATATAAAATAATAAGTGGTTTAAAGATAGACTGGGAATTTTGCTTTCCTGCCTCATAGTAGAGAAGTAAAGGGCTATGCAGTGAAACTAGAAGGTGGTAAATTATAAAACGTTAAAATATTTTGTGACACAATGTATATAATCACATACATGAAACACAGCACAACTAGAAGCGACTTAATAAAATTCAAAAATAATTTGGAGAATCATCTACGTATCAAATAATAGCAGCAAGACAAAAAAATGGATATGAAATCTTCAGAATTTAGTCTAACAACCATTACTAAATAACAGTATAATAGGTGGAGATGAGAAGGAAAGTGAAGATTACTGTGTAGGAGGTTGTTTGATGAGAAGATTTTAAACTTCCCTCTGAGACATCTGGTCCTGGTCATTTTAACAGATATGTACAAATCTGTGCTGATCTTCCGTCTCATCCAATGTGGCTGTTGAGTGCTTGATCCCATCCCTGAGCTACAGAACACGCATTCATCCATATGCATTTCTGAAGCTGAGTAAAATTTTCTTTCGTAACATCATGATTTAAATTAACCTTTTGATTAGAGCAGGAACAGTTAATAATTAAATAGAGGGAAAACTAAACCTGCAGGTAAAAAAAGCCATTTCTTTGGGCCTGACTACAGGCAAATTTATGCCCTTTCCTGTAAATAAACTGTATTTTGATTAAGCAGTCAAGTTCTCTTTCAGTTCGTACTCTCCCTATTTAATCAACAACAGCAAGAGAGAGAATGAGATCCTTGATTGCTATTGATGGCTTATTGTAGACGGTTGCAAGACAATGCAAACCAAGGTCATGATTGATATTGTGACAAACAAAAAACAAGGAAAGCCAGATGCAAAATGTAGTCTTTACCTTGATTCCTCCTTGGAAAAAAATATTTAAACACAGTACACTGACTGTTAATAATCTCATTATTAGGAAGCAAAACCGCAATAAAAGACAGGCGGGCCACGAGCGAGATGGGTGCAAGAGCCAACATGCAAGTTGCAGGAAACCCCCTTGTTTTGCAATTAGAAACCCAGCCAGCAAAATCGTGAGCATAAAGCCACTCATCCTGTACGTAATGTATGGTTTTGGTTGCTTGCTTTTCTTTAATCTGGAACAGTTAGTAAGGGCTCCTGGGATTACACTTTTGATAGATAAAAACCTGTTTGCTAAGGCTTGCAACTTGAGCGTGTGGTTACCAGGAGAATTTGCTCTCCACCTATAATTTTTGTGTAACAAGTGCATCTTACAGCCAATATAACTCTTCTATTCAAAGTAGTAATGATGCTGTAATGTGATTTGTATAGAAGAAGATCCCTACTCTTTTGAGGAAAGAAGTAACAGTGTAAACCAACCCCTTTAAAGACTTCCCTATTAAGTCCTGGGTGCAGGAAATGCCATTCCCCTTCCACATGCTTAATGACATTTCAGAATGTTTTTTTATCTGTCTGTACACATAAACGTCCATATATGTTTACAATATATACGTATATTGTGTTTTTTATTACAAGACATTGTCTAAACTCACTTTCGTAATCTAGACTTTAGATAAATCTGCTTTGAAGGGAAGTCAGGGGGTAGGAAAACATCTTCTAGCTGGGATTGTGGAATAAAATGTTCTGCAATGCTAAAGCAGCTTATCCTAAACTTACAATTAACAGTCAAAGTGACATGTAGTGGATCACTGGGTGATGGTCTTTTGCAAGTTTCTAGAAAAAAAACAGCCTAGTTTTAAGAAGTAGCTTTAAGAGTTGCAACTCTTCACTTGAATTATTGGTTGGTTTGGATTAAGGCTTTTTACTAGATGAAAAATACTTGTTATAAAACAGTCTTAAATCTTAGTTTTAAAAGCTTCTTATGCATGTGAGCTACCTATATCATTTTATAATGTCATGATGGTACTTAAAAGCGTACTCTTACACAAAAAAAAACCCCAAACCCAGAAACTAAAAATATATCTAACATATATATAAGCAGTGATAGCTGAGTCCTTTATGTTAGGCTTATTGTCATTAAATACTGAATGTAAATGGCTGATATTACTGAAACAGCAGCAGCAGATTAGAAAACAATATAAACCCAAGACTAATCCAGAATCTGAAATGCACCGTTTCTAACCACTGCGCCTCATGGGAATCCGAATGTTTTCTATCAGGCTCAAGCAATCTCAGCTCTTGGGGCAGCCGGAGGACTGAGAAATACCCACTTTGTTACATATTTGAGAGTCTCTAGTGAAAGAATTTTAAAAATGGCCCATCTTTCATTCTGCACTGTCTCAGCAGACTGGGATGTGATGATGACATTGAATTAAACTGCTGTCTTAATAGACTTGGAAATTAAACTAGCATAAGTAACATATTATGTAAAATTGAAATAGTTTATTACCTCTGAAAAATATGAAGGCTAATATCATATGTATAATCGGAATCAGACATCTTTAGATAATTCTGAAAGTGTATTCTTAACAACTGTCAGGATGAGCCCTTGGCTTTCTGCAGCCTTTAAATTATTTTTATCAGCAGAATGAATTGTCTTTGATAATTTCTAGTGCATATATTCTAGGGGTCAAACTACAATTCTGGAACATTTTATGCTTCCTCACAGACAAGTGTTAGAGGAGAAAGTGTAAGGTTTGAGCGTGGCTGAATCTTCTCTGCAGTTGTTCTTAAGGCAATTTGACACTGATCACACTATGATTTGCTTTTATACTGACAAAAATGAGATGAAGAATGAAAAATAAAGCTCAGTGTTTACAGAGACTTGGATCACCCCAAGGACAAGGAATGAAAAAGCGTTTTTCAGATGTCTCCTCTTACCTCATCTATGTCACATGTGAATTTGTCCTCAAGAATAGCGGGACCTCTTTATTCTTTTGTTTAACTTTTCCCTTTAAATTTAAAATGTTGAGTCTGTTCATTTCTTGGCCTTGCTAGCTTTTTACACAGTTGCTTTGTCCTTAGTAAACTAATGTAATGCTACAGAATAGCCAAAATCCAAACCATTACTGCACAAGCCAAACATAAACAAGTTATATAATGCTGCAATCATTCATTTATTAAGTGGAAAATTCAAGGCATACGTAATCTTTTTGGACAACTGACAGGCAGGTGTGATCAAGAGAATGGGGAATCCAGTGACTGTAGGCAGATAGAGAGACAGGTTTGTCCGGGTGATTAGAAAGTAAAGTGAGATGGAATTGGGAAAACTGGAGAGAGCGTTGGCTGTCCCAGGACAAGGAGAAGTAACAGTGCAGAGACTGCTGGGGGGGTTAGAGGAACCAGCTGCAGCAGTAATAAGGGAGATTTAGGAGCCAGGACCCGTTGACAAAGAGGAGTGCAAAGCAGCTGTGCCAGAAAAGTGATAAAAAGAAGTGCAGAGCGGGCTTAAAAAACTGCCGGACCCTCTCCGATTCTCAATAATCCCCCAGTATATTCAAGATAGAAGGGAGAAAGATAACACCGGGTTTCAGGCACCTCCCAGCTCAGGTCACTGTACGCATCCCTCCTGTTTGTGGTCCACCTCCCAGCACACCCCACAAGCACACCTCCGCCGGGGGTCAGGGTGGGGTGGCTGGCCCCAGCCCTGTCGCAGGAAGGATGGTTTTACTGCACCGGTGCTGTTCAGCTCCACTTGCTTTCAGACGTCCTGACCCTACAGACCAGAAAATTGCCCATCTTCATCCTTCTTGCTGCATGCCCTGATCTGGGTTAGCAGTGAGCTGGACTATTTTTCAGCAAATCTAAACCAAAGCCAACCCACCTCTAGCTTTTCTCACAGGTCCTATTTTCTGTCATCTGCATGTCTTCCTCTGCTCAGCATTTTCATCGTGTTTTGGCCTGATCTTCTTCCCTCCAGCTTGTTCTACACCTCTTTACCCGTCACCACGTTTGCTGTCTCATATGCCGCAGCCTAGAGACAGGCAGTTGGAAACACCCCAGCCAGTCTTTAACAACAACAACAAAAATAAGATATGCTCTTCCCATGCTGAAGTCGCAGAGTGTTGCGGGCAGGACCTGCCCCCAAGGAGCCCAGGAAATCTGTGCAGTTAAGTACAAAAGCAGCATGGGTCCTAAAGACAACACATATTAGCTCCAATCCAAGAAGTCAATTGGCAAAACAGGAATACATGAGGAAAAGTATCTTCACACCGGTGTGAGGTACACACAGACAGACCGGGGCACAAAGCCAGGTCACTTCAAGCTGTATGAAAAGTTCACAACAGGTAAGAATTGCCCTCTTTAGGCAGCAGAAGATGCCTCCCCTGACTGCCTAAAACATCAGCCACAGTCCCGACCACACACGCATTTCTGTGTGGCACAGTCCTTGCCACTTTGGCCATTTCTGTACTGCTCTGAAGATCTTGACACCCAAACTCCATCTCCCATCTTCCTTGACCTGGCCACTCATCCGTCATCACTGCAAGGACACCCTGCTTATGGTGTGGAGTCGCCTGCTTATCTATAATGGGTGGGACCTAATGCCGCCGGCATGCGCAAAACCAAGGCTCCCACATCTTCAGGGGATTTGGTCCCACCGCTTCCCGAGGCAGGCCGGCTGGCTGCGACAGCAGCGAGTGCAATCTTCAGGGAAGTGCCCACAGACAGCATGGATGAGACCAGTGAACTCTGCTACTGAACCTTGAATATTAACAGTAGCGGTGTTGTCATAGCCCCGTTTGGCTAAGGGGACGTGCAGGGTTATGTGTGCCTGAAAGCTTGCCTGCTATGTTCTCCCCACAAACCTTGCCTTGCATAATATTGTTGTATGTGGTACTCAAGTATTTTTGCAAGCAGCTGCAACAAAAATACAGGTGCAGATCAATTCGTGATACCCAGTTCGTGAGGGGTGATTCTGCTTTTTGATTTCCTTCACATTAGAACAGTGCTAACCAAGTTTCTGATGAAAGATGTGTTTATCTTACAGTATTGCTAAGGAAGAGATCAAAGACACATGGAGGACCTGGTGTCATGGAAAACTCTTGCTTTGTACCATAATCATCATCTTGGCTGTTTGCTGAACCCTAACAAAATCCTCTTAGCTATGGGTTGGGCAGTGTTGCACAGGGTATGCCACAAGTGCTTGCAGACATCACTATACAAACATTGAAATAACCACACGGCAATTATTGACACTCGGTATTTTTTTAACACAAATGAACTAACTGTCAACAAATCCATTTCTATAGTGGGCATATTTAATTTTTTTTTCAGTAGCATTATTTTATCACTGTTGGAATATTGCCAGTCCACCTCGCCTGTTTAAATCTGTCTGAAATTCCCCCGCTCCTCTCCCACCTTGACTAATAGAAATAACACCGTGCCATTTTACTGCAACAGCTTTTCCCTTAACCCATCCAAGACATGACGGAGTGTTTCAGCCAGGGTTGGATGTGGTATGGAAACTTGACACCCTGCTGTTATTTTGCTCTGATTTCCTGATGAAAGTCAATCACTTTGTTTCGCTCTCGTTTTAGTGCAGGGTTTTGTTTCTTTTCTTCTGTTTTGTAAATATGCTGGATCTTATCCCCCGATTGCTTAGCATCCTTGGTGCGCAGGATCTCATCAAAGGGCTTTTGAAACTTCGTGTATGTTAATCAGTCAGTTTATCTACTTACGGACATTTTCAAATAAAGTCCCGGAACTATGTGAGAACTGATTTCCCACTGCTGAAGTAATGCTGGTTAGTCCTTGCTACATCTAGAATTTCCAGATGTTTTGTTATTTTTTCGGCCTATTCACCAAGTCATGTTGCTGAGTACAGTTTGTAGGCTGCTAATACCCCTACTCAATTCTAAATAGATTTACTATTTTTAAGTGTTTTATGACAGGAGTTGTTTTTAACAAAAGCTTCTGTATTTTTGTTAGCAGCTCACCTGCTTTATACTTACGTTCCTGCAGAAGTTTTGTATGTAAACACGTGTTTGGGGATTTTTTTATTTTTTATTTTTATTTTTAATTTTTGTTACTGCTTTTTTTGCATGCCTTCTTCTGACTCTTTGGTCTCTGAGCCTTGACTGAACTGCAGGGAGGGTGCTCAGATCTTACCTGATACGGAGTAGGGGTACTGGGGGGGATGCAAACCCAGCCCCAACTACGCATGCTCCAGACTTTCCAGACCAGATACCTCCTGAAAGTGCGACATGTGCTGAATACTCAGATGCACAAATACAATAGTCACTGCAGGCACGGTTGCTTTAAAAAACCTGAGCGGCAGCAATAAGCACACTGTGCTTCTTGCATAATAGCTGAGTGGTTTGAGCATTTGGTTGAAGAGGGGAAGTTGTCCCTATTCCAGGACTCTATTTGCACTTATTAGTCCATATTTTGTCCTGTTCTTCTCTAGTCTAAAAAGCTTAGGCTCTTCAGGGAATATGGACTGCAACTCTGTCCCCTTGTTCCCATGAACTTAAATGCTAGGCTAGAAAAACTCATGTTTCTTTTCTTTACAGTGTTCCTGGGCTTCACATCCTTATGACTATAGCCGCACTGGCAAGGGTCAGTTTTTCCCAATGAGACTATTTTCTTGGAAAGTGAAATACCCGAAAAAGACTGAAAGGGATCAAAAGCCATCCCCGTTCATGGTCAAATGCTGTAGCACTGGTTCTGTTATGCAGAAGGTCGGTCTTACACCCATCTACTATCATCCCCAGCGTTACTAAAGAAAAATAAGTGTGTCTGTCCTGGTTTCAGCTGGGATAGAGTTAATTTTCTTCCTAGTAGCTGGTACAGTGCTGTGTTTTGGATTTAGGATGAGAATGATGTTGAAAACACACCGATGTTTTAGTTGTTGCTAAGCAGTGCTTACACTAGTCAAGGACTTTTCAGCTTTTCAGGAGGGGGTACAGCCAGGACAGCTGACCCCAACTGGCCCAAGGGACATTCCATACCATGTGACGTCATGCTCAGTACATAAACTGGGGAAAGCTGGCCGGGGGGGCCGCTGCTCGGGGACTGGCTGGGCATCGGTCGGCGGGTGGTGAGCAA
>NW_008795487.1:3867871-3871133 GCF_000699145.1 Aptenodytes forsteri | reverse complement strand
GGGGAGTGAGCGAGCGGCTGTGTGGTGCTCAGTTGCCGGCTGAGGTTAAACCACGATAGTGTCCCATCAGATGATTGCCTACAGCAGAGGAGCCTGCTCTCAGTCCCCGGGACTTCCTACTGTGTAGCTTGCAGACACCTCTCCCCTTGGCAAAGTTTCTTTCCCCTTCCAGGTAACCGACTTGGGTATCCCCAAGCTACTACGGAGGGTGCTAAGACCTTACTGCTCTGTACAGTCCTGCTGTGCTCAAGTGCCCAATACTAGGTAAAATGATGCCTAGTTTGGGGATACCTAAAATGACTTTTTTTGCATAGAGGGGGGGAAAAAAAGCATATGCAGCCTGTCAAAATTGTCTGCAGGTGCTCAACACCCCACATGAATTCCAGAGGCAATCCCAACCGGCTGATTCCCAGCACTGCCTAATCTTGTGAGCACCACCCTACTGAACCTGAAAGCTCCTCAGGCATTTAACTTTATTCACCCACACATGTTAAGGAGATCCTGTTTTGGGAAGATAGGCACTTATCTCTTGCCTCAAGTCCCACTGCAATCCAGCTTAGGAAGACAAGCATTTAAATCCCTTTTAGAAGCCTGAAAAATTAGCAGCAGTCAGAAGTATGTCTTGCTTCTTCCGGCGTGGGCCATCAGCTTCGACATACGTGCGAAATGCAGAGAGCACGTCTTGAGCTAAGCACGGGAGCGGAAGTGTACATTTTACCATTTGAGAGGGATTGATGTGACACCATCGACATCTTACGAGACTGCCCCAACTATTACGTCATGCTCGAGCAAAAAGCATCGACCTCTCCTACTGACTTGAACCACCGCGTGGTGGATACAAGGAGTTGTTGGCTCCAGTTCTCATCTCAAAGGGAGCAAAACCAAGGGGAGCAAACTCACGTATGTGGAAAAGATGTGTCGTACGGGAGGTTGCCATGGAACAAACAAGAAAAATAGGCCATAACCTCATGACCCTCCACCCCATGCCAGAGAGCGACACCTACCATCCAGGCTACGTGATGGTTGCTGATTATGCCATTCTGCTGGGAAGTTTGAGCTCAGGGCTTAATTAGAGTCTAGAAACATCACCCACTTCCTTTCTTACGGCTTTATGCATCTTTATGCAAAATGCGGGTGGAAGCACTATGATCAAATACTGCTTCACTAGTGCCATTCCTGCAGGAGGGACAGATAGGCTGGAGCATGTGTGGATGGAGCATTACTAGTGTTTCCGACAACCTTCCAAGAGGATACCTGTGCTCTAACCGCAGGCTGGCTTTGCCTGCTGATGCTACAAGTTCACTTACTGTCGGTGGAAAGAAGGAAGCCCTCTAAGCACCTCAAAGGAAGCAGTCATCTTCTGCAGGTCTTCAGAAGTGCCTCTCTGTCCACTGCCCCTACAGCAAAGCTGAGGCAATTAGATTGCTCCTTTTGTCCCTTCCAGGGATCAGATACCTAAAATTTCATTGAGGTAATAACGTCTCAGTGAGGTATCTAAAGTAGATGGACAAGATTCCAGCCTGAATACTCAAGGCTTTGCAGTTAATGATTACAAGAAAAAAATAAAAATATCAATAAGTAAAGATGATGACTATTGAAAACCAAGGAAAAGGAAGTATCGATTAAAATTAGGATGTATTTTAAGACACTATTTGAAAAGAATCAAAGACCTACAGCCTTTTGTTAATATTTTCATTTCTCCTCCACTTCACGTCCCATGAGCCTTTAGAAAAAATAATTTAATATAGTGTTGAAATAAATTTTCCTCATCCTTTCTGTGAAGTCGTACTCATGATTCATGGAGGGTTGAAAATACTTTTAACAGCTAGAGAAAAAGTAGTGGGACCAACAAGACCATAATATTAACCCATCGGTTGTTCCCCACTTAGTCTAATTCTTTGGATAGCGTTGGCTGAAAAAAGGCAGAGGAGTTTTTATTTCTGTAGCTTGAATATGCATCGATTGATTTTATTGTACTAGAAAACCTGAGAAAGCATGGTATATTTATATACAGATCGTGTAAATACACTGTAGGCAAGTTTCACAGTTCAAGGTTGCAAAGGGCTTTCATTACTGCTGTAGTTCCGAGAAAAGGATGTAAAGCAACATAAAGGAGTCAAGATTTGATTTTTACTGAGATAAATTGAAAGAATCATTCACCTTTACTAAATGTCAGTGTTTCTTCTTTCATGTCTTTATGTGATACTCTTTCTACCACTCGGTGCATCGAGAACAATATACATTAAGAATGAATCCTTCATTGATGTGACTGCATGATGTTCTGTTTATTATTTGTTTGCATAATTCCATGTGTTAAAAAAAAATTTAGCAGAGATACGTAAAATTAAATGGTTGGTTTTGTCCTGGAGCAACTACACACTATGCTTTTACTTTATGCATATTTCTGAGAGTAGACAGGAAGTCAGTTCTGCTAAGCAATCTGATCTGACATTGAAAAAGTATATCATTAATTGTATTTTTTCTAGAAAGTATGTTTATTTTTCTCAAAGGGGAGGAGATTACATTTCAAATGCACTTCCAAAACTTCGTATGGCTCCCCATCATCCTCAAAGACAAAATGTTACCTAAGGATTTGAAATCGAATATATAGGTCAACGTCTCCTCTTTTGAAATGACTATTCATATTTTTTATCAATATTGAGGCTCATCTGCATTTATGAAACACTGCCAGTTCTGTGAATGAAAACCACACCGCCAGTGCTAGGTGCTGTATTTCCTGTAGCTGAAACCAGCCATCTACCAGAAGAACTGGTAGGTAGGACCTGCTCTTCTGTCCCAAGTACTCGGCTTCTAAAAATAAGGCTGAGGATTTAAAACTGACAACAAGAAACTTTTGAGATAAGCCATGTGATACGCTATGTATCGCTGTGAAGAATGCGTTCCATCAGGCTGGTACAAAATTTAGCCTCCCGATGTAGGAAGGCTTTGAACATAAAGGGGCATTTGGAGAAATCATCATCTGCAACCGCCAGAGCCGCGACCACGAGAGGAGTAAGCTTGACGGCTGCCTGAGGTGACAGGGGTCGCGCCCAGACCGAGCGATGCCCATGCGATTCAGCAGCAGCAGCAGCCGCCCCTCATCTGTGCCAGAGAGAAGGGAAATCGTGAGACAACTCAGTGAGCGCTTTCAGCCACGGGATTTTGGACAGAGCCGTGGGCCTCGTCCCCGCCTCGACACTTCTGACTGCTTGTAGCTGCAACAGACCTGGCAGCAAGAGTCACTGCACCCAGGGCGGCCTGT
>NW_008795487.1:3732708-3866556 GCF_000699145.1 Aptenodytes forsteri | reverse complement strand
AGCCTCCCTGCCCCGGCCGCTCCGGGAGGGGAACATACCCGCGCTCTAAAAGCTTAATCTTTGATACTGGCCGGTATCAAAGATGCCGGCCTTTAAGCTGACAAGTGAGTGACGCTTGTAGTTTTCTCCAAGGGACTTCAGATTAGTCATTTGTTGGAGAAGTTAGGTTTTTGCACTTTTCGGATTTGGGTCAACAGCATGTTTAATACTGACTAGAGGAAACTTTGAGTTTGCCAGAAAACAAAAGATCTGAATTTTCTCTTTCCTCACGTTACTCTTGAAGACTTTAAAACCCTTCTGAGTTTATAAACTTACAGCAAACTACGAGTCCGGACAGACGCGTAGGGTATCATGAGAGCTGAGCGTACAACTGCATGCAAGTCAGCGCCTTTAACTTTCTCTGCTTAGCAGCAAGTGAGCCTTTGTGGCTCTGTCAATAGTTTTAACCAGAGGAACAGTAAAAAAAAAAAATACTGAGAGGGCATAGTCTTTCGGTAAGGAGATGAGGCAGATGAGGAAATTGTTTTAGAGAATATCTGAAGTACTGGGGAGGAGATGGGACAAGTACACCACGCAGTAAGGGCATATTTGTGCATTTCATCATACGTGGCATCCTTGGGTAGCGTTTTGTCTACTTTTTATTCATTCCCGATCCTTCTGTGATAGGCTGGGATTCTCCTTTCTCATTCTCAAAAGATGGAGATAAAACCCCCAAACAAATGAGAGAACCCTGGTGACCCAGGGTGCCTACAGCTTGAAGTCATCTGAGCATTTTTCTAGCGTTAGTTTTTCTCGGCAGAGCAAAGCTGGGTATTGTGCCTAGGGTGTGTAACACTTTCCAGATCTTTTTTCGAACCACAGAGAAACAGCATGACGAAAATGTGACCCGAGTGTTTTGTTGCAGTCTGTTCTTAGCTGCTATTAAAAAAAAAACCCAAGTGTTGAATTTGGAGATGCCGGAGGAAGGCAGTGAAGATCCAACCTGGGAAATGTCAGCTGCCTGAGTAGGACCAGGGCAGATCTGACAGATGTGGAAAGTTTTCTTTCAGCCCTAACTCGGGGTGGTTTCTTCCAAGGACAAGAAGTTTCTTCCTCAGATAGTTGTTCGTGCGCAGTTGCCTCTTGGCAGTTACCTGCTGCCTTGCTTTGACTCTCTGTGTCCAGCCATTGCTTAAAAAAGTGAATCAGCTTGTCAATGGGAACTTTTTTTACCCAGATTAACCTTGTTTCCATAATAACTTCACAATAGTGACTGGAGTGCAACAAAAAGTGAAAGTGTCGGTTAGAACATGCTTAATTAAAGCTTGGATCAGTAAACTACACTTGCTGTAAGAAAACACCAAGTGACTTTTCCAGACAGTAATCTAGAAAGGTGCGTATGTTCAAAATTTTCTATATCTTTTTGAGGGGGTGTCCTTAACTCTCACAAGTACAGGCGTTTTACTGTCAGGGTGCCTTCCTGGGGAGAGCCTGGAGGGGGGAAGTGGGGCTGGGAAAGGCAGGGCAGGGCGGTGGTGTCAGTCATGCCTCCGATCCCGTCTCCTTGGCCCCAGTTCCCCATCAGAGTTCCCACTCTCCACGCGTCCTTGAGCTCTGTGGGTGAGTGAAGGGGTCTGGTCTCACCGTAGCCCTTCTGCCTCCTAATTTTCCAAGAAAAGCTTACTTTCTTGCACTTGCTGGGAAGAAGTGTTCAGGATTTCAATCCAAAGTAAACCAAATTAGTTTCGTTTTTCTTTTCTTTTTCTTTACCCTAACTTAGTCAGAGTTGCATGCTCTTGGCACGTGTGCTTTTGCATGGCTTTTAAAAGTGACCATCTGTTCTGTCACATCCTATTGGGGTTCATCTAATTTTTATAGATGGGATTGAAGACAGTTTTTTGCGGAAAGAGGGCAATAATAGCTCCGAAATCTAGATTCAGTGCAAAAACCTGGTAATTGTTTTGAGTTGCAAACCGAAAAGAGAGTAATGTTCGCTTTTGAAGGGGCCCCTCTCCCCCCCCCCCCCCAATACAGAGTAGGAAAGTTGGTCTGAGATTCTGATCTTGAAGCTCAGGGAAGGGAAATAGAGCTGGGGAGATAAATGGGGTGCAGTCAGTGATTGCTTCGCTAACTAAAATCAGTGTGCAGAAGTAAAGGGGAACTTATGTTTAACTTCTTTTTCCAAGTACTAATTGCATAAATGGTATAACTGCCGATATGTAGCGTAAACTGACAGTTCTAAACGATTAATAGTTTCATTAGAAATTACTGCTTGGATGGGATTTTTTAGGTTAATCTTTTTTTCCAAGTACTAATTGCATAAATGGTATAACTGCCGATATGTAGCGTAAACTGACAGTTCTAAACGATTAATAGTTTCATTAGAAATTACTGCTTGGATGGGTTTTTTTACAGTGGTTAATCTTAATTAATTGGAGGAAAAAAAAAAGCCCTGCGTGACTAAAGATCTTGATAGAAACAGCTTTTTAAAAACAAAACATCGAATCAGTGGATTGATAAAAGACAAACTAATATTAATTGTGACACCAGGATATTAACACTGGAAATGTGGTCACTGAAAGTCATCCTACTGATAACAAAAATGGTTCCTGTAATAAATAATCTCTTTTGGTATTTCAAAAGCATCTCAAGGAATTTATTTGGCATCTTCCTCCTGCATTTTCTCTTCTACTGTACCTGTTTCATTGAAACTTGGCAGGGGAAGACTAAATGCTGAACATTTTGTAGTTTTGAAGTCTCTGTGGTTAAATTTGGTACCTGTGATGTATAGAAAACTGGCTCTGAAGAAGGTGGTAATGTGGCTCAAGTTCAGAAGACCTTAAAGATGACTCCTGTTCTTCTTAAAAGTGATTGAAATTTCATACGTATTTTTAATTTGCCCCAATTTCTAGTTATTCGGTATCAACATTAGTATCAAGTTTCTTTGTAATCAATGGTAAAATATTAATTTGGGAACATGCATCTCTTAATTTTGATTCATGTATTGAGGGCTTTTACTTTATATGAGTAAAGCATAATGATAGACCAAGCGCCTCCTGCTCAAAACTGTACGAGCTCTAGGTTGTAAAACATCCAGAGGTGGGCAGAGAAGCGACCAGGTAGGAAAGATTGATGGCAGGCAAAAATAAAGTTGCATCTAACAATTAATCCCTCTCCCCCACGCACGCACCCAAGAGAGTTATTAAGGTAGTCTCAGAAGTGAGGAAACACTCGTTTTATGGTTGCCCCTGCGCTGAATGAGGCAAGGGTTGTGCGATGATACCTACCATGTAATTAGAGAGGGTGCCATCGCTGTGCGTGCACAAGGGGGCAGAGCTAAGGTTGCAGGGTGGCTGCACACCCCACGTTTCCTCACATCCCTGTACTTGGTTTCACAATCCGAGTGACTCTCGTACAGGTTTTGAACCTATTTTCTTCGCCACCGGGGAAACTGAGCCCTGCCTGGTGCAAGGGTAGCACAGCACCCCTGCCCTCCACAACACGTGTCGTCGCTGGCGCTTCAGCCTCTTGGCTCGAGCCGTGCCCTGGAAATGGGAGTCATGGGTTTGTGTTCGGAGAGCGAGAGGGGTCTGAGAGGTGTGAGGAGGCAGCACAGCCCGCCCCGGGGAGAGCGGGGATGAGATGCTAGGGCCAGGAAACCTGGGCCCTCCTCCTCCTCTTTTGGCAACTAACAGGACCCTGTCTGCAGGGTTGCTCAACTCTTAAAAGCCTCGGCCCCAGTACTGGCTGGTGGTGTTGGCCAGCTGCACAAAGGAGGCAAGGCAGCTTCTCCGAAGGTGCACTCTGTTTCAATGTGGGTGGGAATTCAAGGGAGAAAGGAAAAGGCACGTTTGTAGCCTGAAGGCTTCTGCTTGCGGAAGGGTTTTCAGCAAACCAAAGTGGCACTAGCTTTTTATAATGGAAAGTTTGGCAAGCTAAAAGAGAGCATTTCCATCAGCTGCCCTTGTAACAAGCTGCGGCACTTCTGAAGGGCCATGAGGTGCTTCGTTCCCAGTGGATTTCATTCTGCAAGGTGCTGGTGTCTTCAGTTTGGCTCAGTTGAAGCTGCTCTGGTTTTTGCCAAGCCTAGGCTACGAACACTTTATTTCACTGAAAGAGGAGAAAAGTATCTCTTAGCGAAAAATGAGAGGTGTGGGGTTTTGGTGGTGTGGTGTTTTTTGAGTTTTTTTTTCATAGTGCCAGTTATGCTGTATAACACTTGAGGAGAGCCAGGGATGATTAGCAGTTTATATTCGAGCTATTATGACAGCTGAAGCGTGGTTTACAGCATTATGATAAAGGCTGTGTTATGCTGGCATATACTTAACTGTGGCAATGCTACTCTGTGCCACTATGGGTAAGTGCCAGATCCATCTCAAAATGATGGCAAAGCTGTAACATACATAAGAGTGAAGGGTGGGGTGAGTCTGTAACACTCCCTTCTCTAAAATAACTTGTATTTTATCAGTCTGTGATGAACTTTTTATGATCCAAGGTGTGTCATACTAATTTTAAATATTAAAGACACATCAATTCTTTTACTACAGTGCCTTCCTCCTTGCTTTCAGGACCTGCCACGTAACTGCAAATGAAACTGTACGATTTAATGAGATACTGGGAACCTCTATACTTCCTTGAGACACCGTGTCATAGGTTGGAATGGAGGGATCTAAAAGCAATAATAATACATACTGATACGACATATCTTGTCAATGCACAGTCTGACGCTGTGGCAGGGTTACATCATTATACATTACACCACTTTGTCTTTCAAAATCATCAGTTTTTGTGGGATTGCATATCTTGGTGCTGTTGATATGCACATCCTTGGAATTAGGCAGCATTACCATGTTGAATCAATAGTTTATCCTGGCAACTTGAAAGGCACTGAATGAATCACAGTAGAGGCCATGCTAGTAGTCAGAACATTGCCCCCCTCACGAGAAGAAGGGAAAAAAAAAAAAAGTCTACACCCAGAAGTAAATCTTCAGAACAAATCCAATAAAATGCTTGCCCTGCATCTCATTCTGCTTCTAAACCAAGAGCTGTGTTTAAATAAATATATTTAGTCTTGGTAAACCTATCTTTGGTTTTTCATTCAAGATATGCGGAAAGCGCTGCAAAATACCAGCTGTAGTTCAGGGGGAAAATGTCTTTTCTTGGGAATGTTCATCAACAGCAGGAAGCACACCAGTTTTTTGGGACAGTCCCTTGCAGCAATATGAAAAAATGTGATTGTTTCTTCCTCCCCCAACCAGCCAGTCTTAGCACCCGGGGATTTCTGGGCTTGGGCGCAGGTGCAGCTCCTGACAAGCAGAGAAGGAGCAATGCCATTGCTTTCAGGCTGGCTGCAGGGATGCTCCTGATGTTTCTCTCCTGCTGTCTTCCCTTGCATTTTTGTGGAGGAGGTTGCATCCGTGTTCAATTGATGGCTTTCTTCTCCTTCACGATCCTGGCCAGGCCCCTGGCAGAGGGCTTGTTGCTGTCACGGTGGCTCAGCTGGTGGTGTAGAAGAAATGGAGAAGCGTCAGCATGCAGTTGTGCTGTGCTGTGGCTTGGCTTTTTGGTGTAGTGAAATCAGCTCCGGTGGGTGCCAGCTGCTGGCACTGGGTGCAGAGATGCTGCAGGCCTCAAGTTGTACTTGCATGTGACCGTTTGCACAAGAAGCATTTTCCTGTGCAGATATTTAGGTTCAGGTTGCCAAGTCTTCCCTTATTGCCACTCTCATCTCTATAAGAGTGTCACCCGCTCCCGACTTCTGTAGCCTTTTGAAGAAAATACAGCAAAATTATTTTCCAGCTGATGTGGATAATAACATTTATTAGTGCTTCCCTGTCTGCTTTTCCTGTAATTATAATGCACTGTTATTCCAGGAACCACGATTGTGAACTAGTGGTTCAGGAGATGGCTTTGATTTCAGAAAGAAAAGGACAGGAAAGGTGTCAGACACGTATTGTTGATCTGCATGTAGGTTCAAACTCCTTTTCCTTTTATTTCAGTCAGAAAACATCTTTACATTTCAGAGGAGCAGATTAATGGCATAATTTGCATCACAGATTTTTTTATTATGGTTTTTTTAAAGTAAATGCTGGAACAGTTAGATTGAGCTAACAAAACTTCTTTCAAAATAAACAATTAAACCTTTGCTCCTTCAGTATCAGATTTCAACTGAAATAAATGATAACAGTGAAGTTCAGTAACCCTTAGGCAAGAGGATGTTGGTCTAGCCCTAACTATAACTTAAGAGGCAGGAAAATGCTATAGTAGATGACTGGTTTGTGTGATAGTAATGTATCAGCTCTGTGGTGGTGGTTACGTTTTCTCTACCCAGAATTACGTTATTCCAGAAACAAGATTTACTCAGGTCTTCTAGCTCAGTTTCACAGCAGAATGTGATATATTAAAAGCCTTTTTAATTTTTGATATTCCGATGGCCTTCTTGTAGGTCACACTTCCTGCAAATCTCATCTTTAAATTTGCAAATGTAATTAGTAAGGTAGGTTTCTTGATACGTTCGCAGAAACGCTGATTTCACGTAGTTAAGTGTGGTCAAACTTGTGCTTTCTCATTGTATCTTTATCTTACTGCCTTTATCAGGTACTCATTAATGAGTGAAGGATCAAAAGGTGGGACGGTGGCCAAGAAGCAATGGAGAATAAAAGTTTAGAAGGTTCCCCATCAGACCTAAAGTTAGTGGCTCACCCGAGAGCAAAGAGTAAAGTGTGGAAGTACTTTGGGTTTGATACCAATGCAGAAGGATGCATATTACAGTGGAAGAAGATCTACTGCCGTATTTGCATGGCACAGATCGCCTATTCAGGAAACACGTCCAACCTTTCCTACCACCTTGAGAAAAATCACCCTGACGAATTCTGCGAATTTGTGAAAAGTAACACTGAGCAAATGAGGGAAGCCTTTGCCACTGCGTTTTCAAAAATTAAGCCGGAGTCGTCGCAGCAGGTTGTTCAAGATAGCCTCATCATGAAGACCTACCAGAACTACGAAAACAAAAAGCATCAGGAACTGACATCTGCAGTCATCAGCTTGATTTGCGAGGGCATGTATCCGGCCTCTATCGTTGATGAACCCACCTTCAAGGCCCTCTTGAGAACAGCGGACCCCAGGTATGAACTTCCGAGCCGGAAGTACTTCTGTACAAAAGCTATTCCTGAAAAGTACAACGCCATTAGAGAAATTGTGCTGAAAGAGCTCACCGAGGTTCTGTGGTGTGGCATATCCACGGACATGTGGAGGAGCGAAAACCAGAACAGGTCGTACGTAACCGTCGCGGTTCACTTTCTCAGCAGCAGTCCTGCCAACTGCCTGGCGGTGAACTCGCGGTGTTTAAAAACGTTTGAAGTACCAGAGGATAATACTGCAGAGACTATTACGCGAGTCCTTTATGAAACGTTCATTGAGTGGGGGATCAATACAAAAGTCTTTGGTGCTACAACAGATTACAGTAAAGACATTGTGAAAGCTTGCTCTCTCCTAGATATTCCCGTACAGATGCCTTGTTTGGGGCACACTTTTAATGCAGGAATACAACAAGCTTTTCAGCTCCCCAAGCTCTGCAGCCTTCTTGCCAGGTGCCGAAAACTGGTGGAGTATTTTCAGCAGTCCACGGTCGCGATGTACATGCTGAGCGAGAAGCAGAAGCAGCAGAACATTCTCCACTGCATGCTGGTAAGCGACCGCGTTTCCTGGTGGGGAAGCACGCTCGCTATGCTGCAGCGCCTCAAGGAGCAGCAGTTTGTCATTGCGCAGGAGGACAGCAACAACCACCACCTCATGCTGGAAGCCAGTGAGTGGAATACAATCGAAGGGCTGGTGGAGCTGCTGCAGCCTTTCAAGCAGGTTGCAGAGATGATGTCTGCTTCAAAGTACCCGACGATCAGTATGGTGAAGCCACTTCTCCACATGCTTCTGAATACTACCCTGAACATCAAAGAGAACGATTTGAAAGAAATCAGCATGGCAAAGGAGGTGATCGCTAAAGAGTTGTCAACCACCTACCAGCACACGCCTGAGATAGACATGTTTCTCAATGTTGCAACTTTCTTGGATCCCCGCTACAAAAAACTGCCTTTTCTTTCAGCTTTTGAGCGGCAGCAGGTTGAAAACAGAGTGGTGGAAGAAGCAAAAAGCCTGCTGGAGAAAGTAAAAGAAAATACCTTTAGGACTGAAGAGAAATTCTTCACCGTTTCAGAAGAGCCCCCTGTGAAAAAAATCATCATCTCCTCTACTCCTCCTCCTACCAGTGTCATCAACAACATGCTCGCAGAGATCTTCTGCCAGACGGGAGGAGTGGAAGACCAGGAGGAATGGCACGCTCAGATTGTTGAGGAGCTGAGCAACTTCAAGTCACAAAAGGTCCTCGGTTTGAACGAAGACCCGCTGAAGTGGTGGTCTGACAGACTAGCGCTGTTTCCAGTTTTACCAAAGGTTCTTCAAAAATACTGGTGTATTTTGGCCACGAGGGTCTTCCCCGAACGCCTTTTCGGTTCTTCTGCGAATGTTGTAAGTGCGAAGAGAAACCGGTTAGCTCCGGCTCATGTGGATGAGCAGATCTTTTTGTACGAAAACAGTCGGAATGGGTCCGAGGCAGAACCGGAGGATGAAGATGAAGGAGAGTGGGGTTTGGAACAGGAACAGATTTTTAATTTAAATGACTCGGTAAATGTAAACAACAATTTCTTTAATATCCGAGACAGTGGGTTTGTTTAACAGGACTGCTGCGGTACATTTAATAACAAAGAAAAAAGGTATTTGTCTTAAGTTACCAAAAATACTTATGTTTTATGCTATGAATGCTGTAAATATTGAACAGTTGTAACAAACTTGATTTAGCTTCCATTGTCTATGTTTTTCCCACTGTCTTAAAACATGAATGACTTGTGATTAAACAGCACTGAAATGAATGAGGAAATAAATTCTACAAAGACCGTGATTTCTGACTGTGGCCCAGATTTCAGAAAGCACTTAGCCATGTGCTTCCTTTCCACTTGCTTCAGTGGGAGACAAACACATGCTTATGTGCTTTCAATCATAAAAATATTTTCCTGAATTAGGACCCTGAGCAAGGGCGTTTTTAAGATTTATGCCTCTGTTTATAAATCCTGTGTGACTCAGGATGTTAGCTTTAAATTTTGGATTTTAAAACATTATTTTTAAAATCCATAAATCTGAGCAGTGAATATTTTTAGAGTATATCGATGCTATGGAATGAAAAAAGATCTTGAGCCTGATTTTCTTTTTCACTACCTCATGTCTTAGGCCTGGTCTCTGCTAGAAAAGTTGGTATAATTCTGTCAGTTAGGGGACTGATGTATTATTATTTTAACTGGTACTGTGCTGGCGTAGGCTGTAGTGTGGATGCACTTATACTGGGATAAGTTATTTTCCTTTCCAGTGCAGTGTAAATGGTATAAACACTTCTAAACTGGTATTGCTGTGTCCACATTAGTCCGGTTTTACCATTTAACTGCGGCAGCTAAGGAAGGAAGGCATCAGGCCCCTCGGCGGGGGGGGGGGGGGGGGGGGGGGGGGAGGGGGGGGGGGAGGGAGGGAGGGAGGGAAGGAGAGGGCGAGACATGTATGGAGGGAGGGAGGGAGGGAGGGAAGGAGAGGGCGGGGAGACATGTATGGGCCGTGGGTCTGTGTTATTTCTATGTTATAAAATCCTTAACCTCTTAATTTAAATGGGGACTTTGCCCAGGGTAGCTAGAAAATTTTGCTGGCGAGAAAAGCAAAATAAAAAGCTTTAATATTATGTAAATATATTTAAAAGAAGGGGACCCCTCCATTTCCCCACATGTATTTAGTGAGTCTTTAAGATTGTTTCTTACTACGTTAGCACTTAAAACCTCTTTTTTTTCCTCCTCTTTCTGATTCGGTTTGTAGAGTGGACTTTAGTCCTGTCCAGTCTGATGTTTGAGTACTGTTTCCGATTAGTTGTTGTGTATTGTAATTGCTCCCTTTGTGTCTCTATGCCTAAGTGTTTTAAGCCCTTTTGAGAACTTGGCAAACAAGAAACAAAGAAAGAAAACCAACACAAAACCCCCCCATTTCTTATGAAATACTGCAGGTCATAAACAAGATTAGAGTTGACGCTTGGCACGGAGTGGGATGGCAGCCAGCGTTTTTCCCTGAGGTGTGGAGGAGGACTCTTGGCACGGTCCAGTTACAGTCAAGGTTTGCCTGGGGTTTTATTTGTTACTGGTGTCTCGCCCCTCACCCTGGCTTTAGTGTACGACTTTGTTGAGCACAACCTTTCTGGAGAGAGGTCTGTCGAAGACTGGCCGTTACTGTGCTGGAGGAAGAAAGTTGGGTTTTTTCATCACAGTGGTACCTATGGACATTTGGTTGTAGAAAGGGCCCAGCCAGAAGGAACATACAGAAAGGAGAATCGCATTGGAATTGAATCTATTGCCAGACTGCTTGTTTATGTTTTGGTTTAATAGTTTTTTGCAAGTTTGAGGCCTCTGTGTTCTTTGTAGGTGGCGGAAAGGGGTGGGTGGGTGGGGAGGAAGGACAGAGGTTAGAGTAAAGGAGCAGTGGAGTAAATAGTAGTGAACTACCTGGCACGTTTAAGCCTGGGGAAAAATGCATTTAACAGGTGGCGTGGCCCATGTTTGGCTGTCAGTAAGCCTGGGTTTTCATTCTCCAGCCGCCTGAATATTAATTTGCACTTGTACAAAGTATACGCACAGTGCATCCTGTTGAATGTTGCTACTCTCCACGTCTGCTGAAGAGATGTATGTGATTGCCCAAGGTGCAAAACAGAGGCTTGGCCTAAATGCCCGCAGATACGTAGGCCATCTGTGAGGGTAGCAAAATCAAATTATGGAAGGGAGTGAAATACAGCAGGTTCCTGTTTGATGTTACCTGAGCTCCTGTGACACCCCTGTCAGGAAGACCTCTTGGGTTTTAAGTCCATTGAGTGCCAGCTGGTGTCGGTTGCGTCCGCTTGCACCACCTCTCCCTGCTGCCACCACCGCTAGCCCTCGAGGAGCTGCACAAATGCTAGTGCAAGGCGTGCGGATCCTCTCTTACACGAGCATAATGCAAAGCCATGCCCTCACAACCAAGGCAGAGCCCAGGGCACCGCTCCTGCCATCCGTGTGGAGCCTACCCCTCTTGGCAGCATCCATCTCCTGTTTCCGTCTTCGTCCTTCTAGGGCTAAACGTACGCGGTGACGCTTACAAGCAGTTTTACTGAGATCGGTGCAATGCACTACCCTCTTCCTTCCAGCTTCTTTTTATTTTTTGGTATCCAAAATAAAACTGTAGTCGGTTCAATTGATGTGTCTCAGCATTCTTTAAAAAAAAAAGGAGAAGAGAAAGAAAAAAAAAAAAAGAACAAAGCCATTGTTAGTCCTGCCCATTGTCTGTGAGATTTTTATTTAATGTTCTAAGCCTGGAATATTGTTAAATAAACCAGAAAAATAAGTTAGTTACTAGATTATTTGTCTGATGTGTGTTGATATCTGCAGCACTTTATGACTTTGAACTCTTCCGCAACAAGGGGAGGTTATATTCTAAGGTTTTGAAGCTATGCATTTATTTTCCTTTTGATCCTGTAAGTTATTTAAAAAAAAAGCTGTACAAATCTTTTGGATTAAAAAAAAAATGAAGATGAAAAATGTCAGAAGTTTAGATGGTTTCTCTCACTTAAATACGTGTGGTGTTTTTCATTTAACGACATAATTTTCTGTTGTTTAGTTGGGTGGAGAACCAAAGTTGCAGAGCTGTTTTAAATATTGCTACAACGTGAAATAAACTGTGGTGTTATTGCCAAGGGTGGGCCCAGAACACATTTCCAAATTACGCTGTTAAGTCAGATTTATGTTCGTGTTTCTTGACAGCTAATTTGAATCCACAGCCTAATGTTTCCTTTTCTCTTCGGTACAGCTGAGACATCTTTTTGGAGGGGCAGTAGAGGAACTTCGGCTTTTGAGTGCTTTCATGCTGGAAAAGTGAATTTTTAAACAGGCTCTCAAAGTACCTACTTTATGTCAAAAGAAGAAGAATTGCCTTTTGCCACCAGCTAAGTATTTCCAATTCAGGATTAAAATTCGGTGGGCTAGGCAAGGTTTCTTAGGGTTAACATCGTAACTAAAGGGAGTTTTGTGTGACTGACCAACCTTTGCAAGCATTTCGCCTCTCTCTGCCGTCAGGGATTACTGTGAAGACAAAAGGAAAACCCCGAACCAAACTGAAGTTGAAAAGGTGATTTTTTCCAGCAAACCATGTCTGAGATGCCTCGGTTTAAATGAAGGGAATAAAGTTCTGGATTATTTGTGGAAAGGGCATATTATTTTAAGTTCCTATCGCAGCAGTGTATTAGATTCATTTGGAGGGTTTTCTTTAATTAATGTCACGGTGGTCCAATTAGCTCTACAGGAGCATTTGTATGCAGGCAGGAATATTAAAAGCAAAAGAAACACTAATTGGTTATTTGTAATATTTTATAGGACTTCTGAAAACTTGAAAGTGACATGTAGTTCATGATTTTGTCCTTTTCGCATGATGGCTTAAAAAGAAGGGGCTGCCTGAGGACGTCGTTTCTGAAGGAGGGGAAGCGTATGGATTTGAACACAGAAGTAGTGTATTTTACATATTCTATGACAACTGGGTAAAGGAAACTATACTGGAAAAATTGCATTTTAGTCTCTGCACACCATACTCCTTTCGGTGGTCTCCGTTTCTGAGTGTCCTTCTCAGAGGATGATGTCTTTCTGAAGCTCTGGTGATCCCGCTTCTGGTGGTGCAGTGCTCTCCAGTCTAGGCTGTCTTTTTGGCTATGCTGAGAAGACTCCCTTGCTTTGGCTCCTGGTCTGTTACGTTTTGTGGCTTTCTTTTTTTTGTTTCTCCGCCCTTGCCCCCCCAGGCCAAGACTATATGGCCTGTCTCACCGTATTTCCTCCAAATTACTAGTCTTCTGCTAAATTAAAGATGTGTTTTATTTTTAGGGGGTGTAGGGAAATTACAGAAATTGTTTTTGCCTTTTTAATAACATTATTTGGTGCTTTAGAGAGAACTTAAAGATACAGTGTAATTTCACGTCTGCCTTAAAAGCACACCAATAAAGCATGTCTAATGACTTGATATTATTTAAACTGGAATCCCTACAGTTGCTGTATAATGCTGTCACTTTTACATACAAAAGCATTTCCTTTAGGTTGAACAATAAAAATCAATTCAATAGATTTTTACTGCTTCTACAGTCATTTTCAGTGCCCCTGCAGTTGGGTTAAAATGCCACAAGGGAACTGAGTTTACTATAAAAAAAACCCCAGAATACTGTCTTTCAGCTGACCTTGTGTTTTAAAAACTTTTTTAGTGATAAAATTTGATATCTTTTTAAAAATGAAAAGGCTGTTGCAGAAACTGTTTTCAAATGACAGTCCCTCGGACTCTGAAATGTTAATATTACAATTTTTGAGCATTTATATTGACATTTCCACGCAGGGTGGTATTGATTTCCCTTGCTGCCAGAAGAAAAGGTCAGCGTTCACAGAAGTGATGCTGCCATCTGCAATGCTTTGAAGTGGTGATCAGATGTATCTTTTTTCAGAGATGTTGAAAAGACTATTACCTGCTGCACACGTGTGCTGGTTTCCATACATTACAATTAGTACTTATTTTCAGTGACTTTAATGTGCAAAATCCTACTTTGTCTGTCTTGCACTCCTCTGTCCTGTCTCCTCTCCCTGGCTCTGCCTGGGCAGAGCGCCAGGTGGGAGCAGCAGGGAGGAGACGACCTGCTCCCCAGTGTGTTTTTCTTCTCTTAGAGACAGACTGTTCATTGAGAGCAGGTTAACTCGGTTTAAAATGAGTTTAAACTAGGTCCTTATTCCAGTCCGCTGGGGCTACAGCGCCTGTGCCATGCTGCAAAAAGGCAGGGCCAGTGATTCCTCCCCCTACAATGATGTACACTTGAACACATTGCTCAGTTGGACCAAAACTGACTACGTAAGTGGGAAGATGCTGGGGAATCGGGCTCAACGCAGCTAGGAAAATATGCTTGGAGTCAAAGGCATAATAAGCCGTATTGTGTGTAGTCCTTACTGCATGTTGGGGTAGAAACAGGATCTGTGCTGCTCCGGTTGTTTGGGTTTTTAAGGTAAATATCTTAACACGATACTAGTTTGTGCTCTAGGCTGAAGCTGTGCCTGGGAAATTTTGTGATTATTCAAATACTTCTGTATTTAATGTGGGCATAGAAAAGAGTGTTCTGTGGCATTCAAATAAAGATTTTATATAGAGAATAAAGCTACAGTTCCTATTTGATAGATATTTTGGGGGTAACATGTATAGCAGTTTTACTGTTACAAATACCGTGGCCAGAGGTACATGTACATTCAGCTGACAGAAGGAGTAGGGCAATCCTGGTTTTAAGTACAACAGAGACAGAAGGGGATACTTTTATTTGAAATAAATTAAGTAAGAAATGTTGTCTTTATATTAGCGCTTTTAGGAAGAAGACTAATTAAAATGCATCCGTAAATGTTTGTGATAGCATAATAATTTATCTAGATCTATCTGTAGAGAATTAATCCCTTTGGTTTACTTAGTACACTGAAAGTATGACTCTGTTTGTCCGTAGCTGCATGTGCATGATGTCATGTTCAACAGTGATTCCCCAAGCAATGCAGAATAAGGTTATTTTTAAAAAGGCAATTTCTTTGATTACATATGATTTTCTGAATATGTCATTGTCCCCAAAGACTTGCAGTCAGGAATGAGAAATTCATCTTTCATTTCTCCAACAGATGCCACTTTGTTTTTAAATTTTAGACATTTTGTGTCTCTGTGTATCACCCTGTCTTTATAGACACTGCAATTGAAAGTTTCATTCTCTCTGTTCTTCTTTTTTTAACATGCTTTTTTCTCATGTGTCATCAATGAGGTTTACACTGATAGGAATTTAGAGTCGAAACAAGAAAGATGTCAAGTCAGCATCAGGAAAGCTCACACCAGAAACATCCTGTCCCATGTCATGAACACTGTGCTCCAAGGGAAACCTTCATCTTCTCAAATGTGGTTTTCTGATGTGTGTGTGTGAGAAAAATAAAGTGCTTTTCTTTGTTTTTAAATTTTAGACATTTTGTGTCTCTGTGTATCACCCTGTCTTTATAGACACTGCAATTGAAAGGGTTTCATTCTCTGTTCTTCTTTTTTTAACATGCTTTTTTCTCATGTGTCATCAATGAGGTTTACACTGATTAGGAATTTAGAGTCGAAACAAGAAAGATGTCAAGTCAGCATCAGGAAAGCTCACACCAGAAACATCCTGTCCCATGTCATGAACACTGTGCTCCAAGGGAAACCTTCATCTTCTCAAATGTGGTTTTCTGATGTGTGTGTGTGAGAAAAATAAAGTGCTTTTGCAAACAAAGCACAGTTCTGTTTTCTGGGTGATAGTCCAGTTTGCTGTGAGTTTGTATGCTGGGACGCACTGGGGAGTTTGGCCCCAAATATAGGTTTCTTGAGCACACAGCAGAACTTATATGAACAGAAGGAATTTAGTAGCAATTAAATCTGAAAAAGTCAATTGCTTCATTGATAAGAACAAATAGGAAGTGGGTCCCTCTAGGAAAAATACTGAAATTGTAACAGGAGTCTGCAATGCCTGTCTGAAATCCTGACAGCATTTAAAAATACTAAATGACTACCCTTCCCGTAATCTGACATTTCAGAACTGTGTAAAACAAGTGTTTTACACACTTCCTGGTGTTTCCATGCTGCTGGGGGTGAGCTCTGTTAGCTTCAAAAAACCCTGCACTCCCAAATGGCCAGGGAGGAGTTTTCGGTAATAAGATAGCGGAGAAGAAGGGAAGAACAAGCTCTTACTGTATCCTGTCCTCTAGCACGGGAAGCCCAGCCTGAAATGGCTGGCTGAACGATTTTTTTGACACAGCCTCTCTCATTTACCACAGGCACACATTCACATGCAATCCAAGACCTTGCCACTGATCATAAATCTGGCGGGTCCCAAGGGAGCGAGTGCTGTGGTGAGAAAGAGCCAGTCTTGTGGATGAGTGGAGCCTTCTGTGTGTGGTATGTATCTTTTCTTGCCTCTAATTTTAAGCCCCGTTTTATTTCCTATGCAGGTGGTGTGTACGTTAGTGCTGGGTTTTGCTGTGTTATTTGCTGCACGGCTCTTGTATTCAAAGTGATAACATAGGAGAATGTTATCTGCGTGCTTTCAAGACGTGGTGAAAGTAGGCAGAAGTTCACCTGTGCTGTGTGTGGTTTGCTGGCTGGTTTGCACGAACAGTCGGTTTGAGTATGATACTTCGTTTACTCCATAGTGCTGCCAGTGTGAGACTGGCATTGCTGCTAGGAGATTTCTCCATCCCTGGTCAGAGAAATGAGGTGAGAAAAGAGCAACCTTGTGCACGTTGTATCTGAAAGTATGTTGCAGTGGTGAACTTCAAGCGCTCACATGAACTAGTTCTTTTGTAGTCTTGCAAACAGGCTAACCACCTTGTTCATGCCCTGCCTACTCCACCCCACCTCCCCTTCATTGCTTTGGCTGATGTTCACAAAGATTTCACAGTTCTTTTTGGAGAGATAAATTCACAGATAATACAAGAAACTATTTGTCAGTTGTTAAGAGCATTGCATATGCTTTTTGTGCCTTTTTTGGCAATGCATATTAGAGCTGATGGAAGATAAAATTCTTTCTTTACCCAGAGACAGGATCCACGAATGTCTAAAGCAGGTTGTTGTACGCAGAGACTGGTAAACTCTTCCTGCAGCAAGGGGTTCAGCTCGGTCTGCAACGTTGGTCTGTTGGCTGCGCTTCTGGCCTGTCTCTAGGCTGTTTAGGAAAGTTGCTGTGCTGTGCTCTGCAGAGGGAAAACGGATTCCACCGGAGTCTTTTTCCTGTGTTTTTGTGTTGCTGGAGCTGCTTTGTGGTCTGCACGTGCCTGAAGGAAAGGATTGGGCCAGGGCTTTTCCCCTGATCCTGCTCCTTCCCTGGGCTGGTTCACTGCCCTGGGAAGAGGATTGTGCAGACGATGACACCGCTGGGTGCTAAGTTTGCAAACACGAAGACTACAAATTTATTAATTCATTTGATATTTATTTTTAGGCTAAGATTAAAATCATACAAGATGTAGCCTAAAAAGGAGCCTTCAGACCCTCTGCACTACCTCCTTGAGTTAGGTGTCCAAATATAGATTTAGGGATTTAATCCCTAAAAGCAATCCATTTTGCATCCTCTGCCTTCAGAACCACTGGAAATGCCAGCATCATAAGTATACCCCTTTAAATATATTTTAAATAGTATTTTGCGGTGGGCTGCTTCGTATCCATTTTGTCTTCAGGTGTGCTCCAAATGTTCATATCCATACGATCATTCTGTCTAAAGTGAGTTACTCAAACACTTGAGTCCCTAGGTGTAGGTAGACTTCAGAAGTAAGAGAAATATTTTCCCCCATGACTTGTAAGCTGGAAGTCTTAATTATTCTGTTGTTGAGGGAGGCAATTGCAACTGTGTTTTACCAAAACATGGGAGAACATGAAATGTAAATAATTACATTTTTTTAGGTAAAATTCTGACCGTAAAAGGCTTAAGTTTAAGCACCCCCTTTTCTGCCCTGTTACCTACGTGGTAGCAATATGGAACAGGACCCATGGTATTTCAGTGAGCGTACAAGTGAAAGAACAACCTTCTTTTATCTAGTCATTACTCTGCTCGCTAGGATGTTTCAGTTTCGATGATTTACTCTTAACAAGCATAAAATCAACAGTTTCAGCAGATGTGAATAAGCATTTCTATTGCTTGGTCCTTTCCAAAACAGGAACTTTTGCTCCTTGTTAATGTAAAACAAAGGAAAGAAAGCAAATGGGGGTCTAACGTTATAGGTGGAAGGTTGGGTGTTTGCTTAGTGCTCATGCAGCTGAAGCACCGATGGATTTCAGAGCCGGGTGATGGATTGTGCTTGTGCCAACAGGGCATTTGGGTCTAAAGATGGGCAGATGGTATCCTGCAAAGAATACATGGCCTTTGCTTTCAGGTCAGCACTATGCCAATAAATGTGATACTTCACCTCGAGCATTAGCTGGTTGTGCAGTTAGGAACTTCTGCCGTCACTCAGTGTCTCTGCTTTTTTGGGGCTGTTTGAAGTAGGACCTGGTTGTTTAGATGGTAGAGCAAACTTGCAGCGTTGGAGATGCTGCAACTCAAAGAAAACGAGCTATAAAATGTAATTGCCCCTTTACATCATAAAAAGAGTTGTTCAACAAAATCCCACTCAGTCACGCTTTGGTTGAAGGCGCCGGAGCTTGTAGAAATGCAGCTGAGGAACGTATAGCTTTACTACCGGGGCAGTTGTGTGGCTGGAGGTCTTTAGTCACACAGGACCTCGTGCATACTCCACCGTGAGGCTGTCTGCGTGGGACAAGTTGCACAACCAGAAATCTTATTTGGCTTAGATGTGAGCACTGAAGCAGCCCCGTAAAGTTTTGCAAAGCCAGAAGGCAGGAGGAAGTAGCCACGGACCCTGTGATGTTATTTTTAGAGATATTTTCGTAGTAGACTCGTAATATATCAGTTTGCTTAGACCATGCAGATACTGTCCCACAACAAATGCTTTACCTGGGGCTCCCTCGCTCGGTGCTGGAGTAGTGTTGAAGTTACATGGGCACTGACGTGTAATTCTTGATTCAACTCAGTTATGGTAAAGCTTTTAGTGCATTGAACAAATAGAGTCTTATGAAATATTTTTATATCTGTGTCATTAAGATTATGTGGTTTTGCCTTGCCTTGCAGACAGGGCAAGAGTCAAGATTTGGGCAGTTATGGGGTAGAAATGTCATAATTATGTATACACACACGAAGCCCCCTCTTGGTGTTTTCAGAAACACTCACCTGCCAGTTTCAAGCTTCCCATCCTTGCAGTTTCTAAATTACAGATGTCATTACAGACACAGTGATTTTGGGTTCATGGCTTTATCGTAGTGTATGAATTACTGCATTAAAGCTGCAGATGTGGTGGAATATAGCAAGGTTTAAATGAGGTTATCGCCAGCAAGGAAAGAAAATATTTGACATATACTAGTCCTAAAGCAAATAACTAAAAAAGCAGTGATATTTTGCTTCATGTCAGGATTGCGTTTAAGAAAAAAGAAATTGCCATATTTTTGTAATAAAATTACAACGTTTGCTTTCCTTTCACCGTATTTGTGCTCTGCTAGGAGAGGTTTGATGCTTCATGGAAAATTCATTGGGCAAGAAAACTACAACCCCCATCCTACCCAAAACACCCTCCGAGTTGTGTAAGGCTGAGTAAGAGTGCTTGGCTCTGATACGCTTCTGCTTTTTGTAGTGTGACTATTTTCTGCCAGAGTGCTTTCTGAGACATGGACATTTCGCTGTCTGAGGGAATGTCTAACCATGATTGCTAACGTTGCTCAATATTTTACATGAGCCTGGAGAAAAAAAACAAAGAGAAACTTGGACCTAAAAAATGCACTGAACTTGTTTCTGAAGGAGGACTTGAGGGAACAGTGAAAACCTTTTTTTTTCTTTTCTCTTGTTGACACATTGGTAACATGGTGATATAACTAAACACCCTCCAACTCGTTAAGGAAGTACTCATCTCCTACAAACTCTGCCCTCAGTTATCTTCCGTGAGTTAGCTTTGCTGGCGTGAGAAAACGAAGTCACGCCAGATGAAAGCAAAGCTCGGTCACCTCCTGACCTCGGATCTCACGCCAGCGTTTCTCACACGCACAAACCAGGGATTGAAGTTAATGAGCTTTATGAGTGTCCAATGAATTTAGGATTAAGTTTTTAATCTGCCACGGTGTGTCTAAGTCGAACGCTGCGGGCAAGGGTTTGATTGCCACCTCTGGCTGCCCAGGTGCAGTGTGCCGCAGTGGGAGGCGGGTGATGCTCTGTGTTAGCAATTTGTACCGATAGAACTGATATTAGGGCCCATACGCCAAGTGCTTTACAAAGCCAACCCAGAAGATGCTCTCTGCCCTAGGCAGGTTATTTTTAAAACTGAGACAGGTAGTTCTGTATAACAGTATCTTCACAAACATGTCAGCCTGTCCGGGCTAAGGAAATTAGGGATGAGTTGGCGTCAGACGTCGTTCCTTAAAAAGAGTTCAGTGGTACCATTGCAAATGGCTTATAAAGGATGCGACAGTCCAGATATTACACAGAATGAAAGCGACTTTCTAAGTATAAATAAAACATTATTAGCACTACATTTTTGCAAGCCAGGACTGACACAGTGAAGAGATGAGTTTGTAATTTTTTTTCTGAATGTATCCCAGTGAACAGAGTGCCTGCAGAGCAGTAAGTGCTGGCTTTTTGGCAATTGGGTATAACCTGGATAACTGGAAATGAAATGTTTGTGCTATGAAATGCTTCTTACAGCAGATATGCAAGGGCTTCTTGGACATATTTTTCCAAAATAACATCTTGTTAATGAATAAAGCCATCCACTGTGAATACAGATACCATCTAATCTGCCTGTGGGAGTGCTTTTGTGCTAATTAATGCCACCACCTATATGCCAGTCTTACTTGTGCATTCGTAACTGGAGTTGCTGCATTGCACGCCGTGCAATTTTAACATTAAATAGTCTGCTGAAAATTAGTAGGAAAAAGGTCAAGAAATGCAAAATCCATGTTCTCTTGATGATGCTGTACTTCCTGATTATATGGTACAGATATTTAAAGAGCAACTAACTCGAGTCAGAAGCGAGTTTCAAGAGCTGCAGACGCTGCCGTCAGTAGTGCCTGGTAGGCGCTAGCAGAGTTCTTTGCACTTGGTTGTAGGCATGTAACTTTATTCCTCCTGTAATTTCTCATGGGTTCATTTTTGCAGTTGATCTTTTAAAGTCATTATGTGTAATCATCCAGCACTGCAGGGAGGAAAGGGATATTTGAAGATACAGGGAAGTGAGTGTAAAATAACAGAATAGGTGGGCAACATTGTAGCCTGGATTTCAGCTTGAGCATGGCCATTAGGGTCATACTACAGCGGCGTATAGTCTTACTTGTTTATGCACTAATTTAATGACCTTTATTGGGATTTTTTTCTATTAAGTGTAGTATATCTTCTATCCATCTCTTCCACCTCCATTTTTTAAGTGATTAAAAAAAATCTCGTTTTCTCAATATTTACTCAGTAAAACCAGTCATAAAATGTTCTAGTGAGACACAGGTGAAAACCATGATTTTTTTCCAGTCTTCTAATCCAATTTTCAAAGAATTCTTTTTCTTCCTTAAAAGAAAAGCATATACATACCCACATACGTGTAGAGAAAATGATTGTCATTCAGTGATGAGGTCCAGTTTATTCAGTTCAAATTCTTCCAAGCTGCTACCCTCTGCTGTAAAGGACAGAGTCACCTTTACAAGTGCGGTCCGGCTGACAGCCGGCGTGTGGTTTCGCTGAGGGCTGTGGTGACGGGGACCGAGGCCGTGAGCCGCCACGGCGGCTCAGCAGGCAGCGCGTGGCTGGCACGGCCCTTCTGCCAGCAGCGTCTCTGCAGGTGTGATCTGTTGCTTGCAAATGCATCGGGGGCTGTGTCAAAATGGGTTTGCAGCGTGCTGCTCTGGCTTGGCCGGTGGCGGTTTGGAGGGAGAGATGCCGAGACCTCTTCTTCCTGCTGGTCCCTGGCGTGTGCAACAGCAAAAGGACTGGGGAAACGTGAGGCTGGCAAAATGCCCGCGCTCCCTGGAGAAACTGCCGTCACAGGAGCATAGGTGGTGTGATCCTGGTGAGTTGTTCTGGGTGTCCCTCTTCGTATTGACATCGCTGCTGTCTGCCTCGGGTTTGACTGTAACTACTGCTTTTTTACCTGAACACTTGTCCTCCCCAGGCTAAACCTGCGCAGAGCTGGCTTTGCCAGCGTGGGATAGATACTGGTGTACTGCCGTACTGGGCAAAGCACTCCTCTATAAAGGTTCCACACACATTTGCAGAGCAACACTTGCAGAAGAACAGCTTATTGAGTAAAACGATGTCTGTCTTTTTCTCCAGGCAAAATAGGGAATACCAGTAACTGCGTCTGGAGTAGAGCGTGGGCTTTTGCTGGTACAGCAGCGCTGGTCACAAGCTGCACCAGGGCACAGACACATTAGCCAGATGCTGTAGCGTACCTTGGGAGGCATGTGGTGCTGTGGCCAAAATGAAGGTGGTGTAAGCCTCAGTGCTGACGGATTTTCTGTATGGAAAGTTGCAAAGCTTCAAATGCAATGCAATAAAATAAATGTTGATATGAGGACTCTAGCAGCTGCTGGTACAGCTTGCAGAGACAGGAGGGGCTCGCTTTGCTCTCCCTGCAAAGAGCTGCATGCCTTTTGCCTTCTGTATCACCAGTAGTTTCTTCTGGGGACCGAGGGTGAGTGGGCTGCCTGTTCGGACCTTGTGTTACGGGGGGCTGATAGAGATGTAAGGCTGGAGTCTGGAATAGCAACTGCATTTTAGGGTCATATATTTCAAATCACCAAGAAGTCAGCGTGCAGCGTAAGGTGGGTGTTTGAAACACAGGCCTCGTGTGTTCGTGGAAAAAAACTTAGAGAGAGAAATATTGGAAACAGCAGAGAGCTGCCGAACAAGCCAGTGCAAGCTCAGGCTTTTATTCCTCAAGCTCTTTTCTCCCCCCCCCCTTGATATGTTTAAATTGCTAAAATCCTTTATGCTTCTCAAAAAAAAAAGCTTCATTCAAATGATTTTAATTATTTAGCATCAAACGGAAGTTAAACATAGGTGTAACTTTTTGCTGTTTAATGTGAGGTGTAATATGAGGGCTGTAGATAGATAACTGCCGTCCATCAGCTTGGCAAGGTCTGTCCTTTGAGAGGTGGCTCCAGATATATCAGCTGCAGTGGAAGTTGATTATCAGCTTGGCGTGACGAAAATGGGACTATAAGATGTGTCATAATAAACAAAGTATCTTTTTCTCAAAAAAGAAAAAGGAATCATGCCTTGAAAGAGTATTTCACACCAAATGGGCCGTTGCAGGGCCATGCGATTTGAGCTAGATCCTCTGGTCAGGTGGAACAGAAAGCACGCGTGAAGCCTGTTTGTGTGAGCGCTGATGCCTGAAAAGTGCTGGTATTTCTGTCTGACGTCCTTAGAAGGATTGACAGGGTGCACTGTGATGCATCGGCCTGTTTGAACTGCTGGTGAGATCAGATAGCTGGGGGGTGAGGTCATAGCCTGGCTGTGCAGAAGGGCCAGTGTGGTCCCTGCAGCCTTTGCCTCCCTTCTTAGAAGCAGGATGGTTGGGAGGTGTCGGTCAACAAAGATACGCATTTCTGTATGAAATGAGCTTTTCCCTTAAAAATTTGGAAAGCTATTTATAGGAGGTAATTAAATGTAGGAACAAAAATAGGATGTTTGTGTCATACTCCCGGAGCATTATCAATAATGGGACTCGTTTTGTGAGCAGTTGCATTTCTTCAGAGGAGCATGTGATACTGTCTAATTGAAATATTAATAGCAGATAATGACACTGTGGAATGATGGCCTCTTATACAGCGACATACTTCGAGAGCTTTTAATCTGTGTGGTAACTGCATATTAAAAATCTTTGACGATTTTGATGAAGAGCAATTATAGAGCATGCACAGTAGCTGCTCTTTTAAGTTAACTAATTCCCTGAGTCCCGTGAATCTGCATTAGATTAATGGCCTGTAGAATTTCATTCAAAAATAAGTTTTTCACTGAGGAATAAAAACACATAATTTAAAAAAAAAAAAATTCAAAACAATTAGCTGTCTCTATTGCAGAGCAGCTACCTTCCTTGTGAAAACTTTGGTGCTTATTTTATGAGGAACAAGAAAGATAAAAATTGAAAGAAAATGTGTGAGTATGAGATCACTTCAGCGTGTTAAGAAAGAGGAGTCTGAAAAGAAATCAGTCTTCCTAGAAAAGGACTGTCGTGAGAGAATTAGAAAATTATATATAGTACAGTCGAGACCTTTCTGTACTTGCACTTTCACACTCCATTTGAAACCCCTGACCTGCTCGTGTTATCAAAGAAAAGAAAAATGAATGAAATTCCATCTTTGGAAAACAAATGTTGTAGCTGTCTTGAAGACAAAACGTGCATGCCCTTTGTACTTTCTCATTCCAAGTTAGCATTGATTTTTAAGCAGTTTTGCGTACAGAAAACAGCTCCGTTCAGAGGCTCAGGGGGCTTCAGTGAAACTCCCATCTTTTAAAAAAAAAAAAAAAAAATTAAAAAACCCCACAAAGCTAACTTCCATCACGAATTTGTGCTTCTGGAGGCTGGGTGGTGGCCCTGGGAGGTGGCATGTGGCAGCGGGGGGCTGAGCACCTCAGAGCCCCGGGCAGCCGGGGCATCAAGCTCAGGCATCGCCCTGCGCGGTGCAGCTCCCTCCGGGGCTGCGCAGCCCCCTGGGCGTCTGCCTCGTCGACATGCTCTTGTCCCGCACAAGCAAGGTGAGCCTTGCTTTCCTTGGAGCCACTGCTTTGGGCGCATACACTGAGGGGCCAAATGGGCACCCATATGAGTGATGATCTGCAGACAGCTTTTGCCACTGTCTGGACTCTTCACCAGGTGCTGGCTAGCCAAAGAAATAACTGTATTAGCCAGGGGCTGGTTTGAAGGATGTGGAAGTAGGGCAGAGAGGGAGAGGACGGAATGTTGAGGCTATTTTCCATCTTTTTTATTAAGCCAGTAGCACCTGAGGGTTGTCTCACATTAATGTCGATGCTGTAATGGCTTCTGATCACTAGTCGCTTTGGAAGATTTTAATAATATGGAAATGTCCTTTTTAATATTTTATATTTTAATTAATTGCAGGTATCTCAGGGTAGCTTTAAGTACCGATTGGTTTATGTGCTACGCTTCCTGTTAACTAGATTTTTCCCAATAATCTCTAATCACCTTGTACCTCTCTTCCTGATTTTAATTACTGGAGCTTTGTATATGATAACAAGCACTTCAGTTCACAAGTGATTGCACAGTTTTCTGAAGTGAAGTACTCCAGAAACTTTCAATTACCTTTTAAGTTCTGTATACCAACTCGTGACTTCTGCTTACTTGTTTACGTTTGATGGAAATACTGTCACGCTGAAGCCATGGGAAGCAAAGGGGACTGTTTAAGTGGCAGCAGAGCATTTTGTCGGCTGGAAGAGGCAGATCTGAATGTGACCTTCAGCTGGATGCTCTTAAGCTTGATTGGGATATGGAAATTACATTCTCTGTCTCTGGGAAGAGAGGAGATGCAGTTTAAACTACTCTTAATGATCTTGCTCACTTCCCTCCCCACCCCCCCCAATCTAAAATAGTAAGAGAATATTTAAAGAATCGACTTTTCCGATGCGTTGGTTGCCCAGCTGTATCTCTCCATCTGCACTCTGAGCAAGAAGTGATGGAATGATTAATTCAATCTTTTAATAGCATATGGTCAGAATAAGAGGTGTTGGAATTCACAAGCAGTAAAAGTAGAAGCTGTAAAGATGATATTGGGGGTTGTGATACAATATCCTGTACTGTCTACGAATATGATAATACTGTCAATACTGTCTTGAAAATTAAAAATAAAATATTTGGTCTTTTGAAAAGTATAGATCATAGTGCAAAGTATAAATTTTTTTCTGTTGGCTTTTTAATTCCTGTGATGAGATGCTAAAAAGCAGGTAGCAATATTTCGCTTTTGGTTTGGATTTCCAGTTTGACTATAAGTAAGGAAATCCCTCTTTGCTTCAGTTTCTGCGTATGAAAGTGCTGATGAATATCTGAGTTTCAGCACTTTCTGAGCTTTGGGTACTGTAAATATTCTCCAGACCTGAAGGTTTATGACAGAACCTTTCTTCCATGCAAGGCGTGGGGGCTTGCCTGTGGGGGCTTGCCTGCTCGGGTTGATTTCTACATGAATTGAGATTAAATCAAGAATAGCAGCTGTTTTTGTTTTTTTTTTTTCCCTGAGGTCTCTTTGTTGTGAAACAACCAGCCCAGCATTTACAATCTTCTGAAATGAGGTTTCTATATTGCAGCCAGTTGTGACATTTACTCAGTTTGTAATGGAGTAACAGACTTTGCCGATTCCTGTTTTCTTTAGCATTTCAAACTCACCGTTATCACCCTGGTTTTTAGGTCAAAACTATAACCTAAATGCTAATTTTTCACAGGTAGACATGAAATTTTAAAACCTTAGGAGTTCTGTACCACATTTCATGCAGATAACTGTTTGTCAAGTTTTTTGAGATGGCTGGGACGTGGTCTTTCCGAGAGAAGACATTTTCTGACATTACTTATATTTCGCTTTATTTTCTATTTATGGCTTCTTACAAATTGATCACTGGATTTCTGAGCATGGTATGGAGAAATATTACATTTATTGGGGACTTTTGCAGGAGGGAAAAGTGTCTTTAAATGGCAAATGTTTGGTGAAACTGAAACTTTCCGCTGTTAGATTGGGAGTTAACGCTGGGAAGGCTTTTGTGTGCTCGGGGTATGACTAGGAGCAAGGACTTGAAATGGTTTCTTACATCCCGAGGGATGTAAACTATTCTGAGACGGAGCTGCATCTACTTGTTAGCTGTTTGTAAAAGCTTGGAGCCTGGACAATCTTCGGTTCCTGATACAGAATGAAAAAAAAAAATTTCTAATGTCTCAAACTTTTGCAGGATGGGAAAATTCATTCTGCAGGTACTAGACTATGCAGAGCTATTTCCATTACCCCTATTTAAATCTCCTGGGATGAGCTCCTCTTTTTCATCTCTTATTTCACAACAGGAAAAAAATGTAATTACAGGATGACATGACTTCAAGAGCATTGGGAAGTTTTACATAAAATGACGTTGCCTGAGGTATTGCACAGTTACACTTGCCCAGAGGGAGGGAGTATGGGAGTAAGTATCAGTAAATCTGTTCAAAAGGTAACCAGATGCTTTTTCTTGATTTAAAGATACACCTGTATATAACTTCCCTATCTTTAGTGTGACTGGAGTGACAGAGAAGCAAGCCAAAGAGTAAGATTTAATAGGTAAATATATAAAAGGAATGAAAGATAAGCAGGGCAGAGAATACATGGCAGATGGAAATATGTCCTTCTCTATTCTTGTGATAGTGTTTTCCCATGTAAGAAATTATATGGGTAAACGGATCCTTTAAATACATGCATACGTAGGGAATGGTTACTTTCTTCTTGGAGCTAGTGTCAAGTTTCTTCTCCTGGTATTTTTAACAAATCCAGTAATCTTTCACATGCAGGCTGTGGCTGTCCAGTACACTGTCAGGGATTGTCAGGATTTCTTCATATTATTGCAACAACTGTCTTGCCCTTATTTCACAAAATCCCGCGTTCGATTTTTGTGAAGTGCCTTTTATGAGTGAAGCCGGGCCTCCTCACGTATTGACCACCTCGGCTGAGCCAAATTAGCACTGTGCCCTTCAGCTGCCGCTCCTGTCAGAGCGTGGTGGTGTCCCACACGCCTCTTGTATCAGGCTGTATGGCAGCAAAGCCCTCTCTTCTATTCCAAGCAAAGGTGGCATTTCATGGCCTCATCCGAGTCCCTAGTTGGCGTCTGTCCCCAAGACAAAGTGATTCCATAGTGGAGCAAAATATGCCATGTGTGGTGTAACGCCAGTGGGTAGTCCTGTGCCAAATATTCTTGCACAAGTTTGTCAATATGTAGTATCAGCCTTTATCTGAAATATCCTTGTTCCTTGAGACTAGTGTTTCTCCAGCAAAAAACTGGCTCAAGCCTTATCTTAAACAGATAAGGACTAGTTTAAGATAAGGACTAGTGTGTGATGGCAGAAGTTGCTCGATGCCTACCTGGAACTTGCAGAGTCGTAATTTCACTAATATAATTTATACTTGTAGATCTAAGGCAACTTTTCCATCTCTTATTTCTTTTTCTCTCTCTCTCCCCCTCCACCCCATCCCAGGGATCAAGTGCTCTCCTATTCCTACTCATTTGGTTGGGAACTTTACTCCCAGAGTGGGTTGTGGGCAAACCTGGATTCCTGATGAATTTTTAGCAGATTTTAATAGTGCACTGTGGTATTTCCCAACTGTCTGATTTGTATAATGGTGTGTTCAGTCTATCTATTTGGCACTCATAAAAATTAGATTCAAATCTCTTATCTTTAGATGAGTTTTGGCTAAAGGAACAAAGTACCTGAGAATGGCAAACATGGCCAAAAGTGAGATTTAGGACTCAGGAACAGCACCCTCCCTTCTACTTTGGCTTTCTTTTACCTTAGGGCAGCTCCATATTTGTTGGGATCAAATTTCCTAATATCTCTCTGCCAAATCAGCCTGAACTTGTATTGTAAAAAGATCAGATATGTGCTTCATCAAACTGTTTTTCAATGCAGCCTTGTTTCCCATTGTCTTAGATAAACCCAATTCAGAAATGGCAAGAAAACTTCCCAGATTAACCACCCTCTTTAGTTTTCTTCATTCCCAGCCTCTTCCCTCTTGGGGAGGCAACATTCAGCTTTTTTTCATGTGCTCAATGAGCCTGAAGCAGAAGGTCTGCGCAGGGTTTATTGGAGGAAAATGTTCTTCACAGTCAGAGCAAAGACAGCTTAAATCAGTTTGGAAAATTACCATCTGTATTGTTTTTGAAAACTGCAATTATCTTTTTCTCTGTGCAGCCCTTCTGACAAGTATAGCAGCATCACAAAGTCCAGGATCAATATTACTGAGGATCCTATTTGACAAATAAACCAAAAGCACTCAGGCTGTAGTCGAAAGATGTGTGAAAATGCAGCTTCCCTTGGCTCTGGTAACCAGGCAGGACTTATTCATTTGCAAACACTCCAGTCATACGCTCTAGAAAACACGGCACTGAAAATACATGTGCAAGTGCAGAGGAAATATTTTTCAGATGACTTTGGCAATAGCTGTAGCTTACCTTTCTACCAGTCTGTGGTTACAGTGCCTTGACTTACACCATCCTCCCCACACCAAACCACGGTTGATTTCCATCTGTAAGTAGCAGGAGGCCAAGCTGTCTATGCAGGTCTTCTCGCTGGACCTTTTTTTGCCTTGAGGACAATACCACCGTGCAGAGATTTATGATTGAGGTGTATTAAATTGCTTAGAGATGCATCTCTGTCAGCTAAATACTTGGAAGTAGGGGGGAAGGTGAAGAGAGGGGAAAGCGTGTTGAAGCACTTGAAAATGACCTCTTCTCGACAAAAAAGCTTTCTTTTTCTTGTGTCTTTGAGAATGTAATACTCCCTTCTCTTTCCCCTTCCACACCCTGCCTTCCGCACACACTTCTCCCTTTATCTACATTTGACCTGTCTTTCCAAGAATTACTAGAAGAAATGCAGATAGGTGTGTCATGCAAATGAAACTTTTAGTGCAGCTTTCCACCCCCCTTCCCATTGTTGCTAGAGAGATCTCTTATCACAGGACTTTGATTTTTGAGTGCCAAAAGCTGTTGCTCTGAAAAGCTGCCTTATTTAGGATATCATTATTTTTCTTTAGCAAACAAAAAAATATTTCTTTCAGTCCTGTAATGCTGGTGTAATAACTCTCTTCTTACTACTGTGCCAGTTGATCTTGCATCTTTTTTTAATATGTGGCTTTCTTTTACTATAGTTAGGTCTTGCTGTGGATGCTGGTGCTCCAATCTTGTGATACTGAAGTCTAATACTACTTGTTGCTATCTAATACCTCCCAAGGCTCCCCAATGTGTTCATGAGATGAAAAATAAGAGGAAGGAGGAGCTATTCTGCTTATTAATCCTTTGTAGTACGGCTTTCCCATATGTTAAATGAGAAATCTGGGGACGAGTCCTGGAGTCGATTTTGGGAACTTCTATTTCTGGCTTGCCAACTTGCCTGCAAATGTTATCACATTGTCCCTGTAAGCAAGCTGGCATGCTTGTCAAAAAGCTAAACAAATGCTATAACCTTACAGCAGGATTCAATTTGGGGTTTTTTGGGGGTTGTTTTCATTGGCAATTAAAAAAATTTCATTAGTCTGGCTCAGCAGATGTTTGCTGCTAACTCTGAAGAGATATCACTTGTTCCCGTGTTGATGAGGTCGGGAAGGGATGAGGATAAACATTAGCTCCTTAGCTGGGTGAGCATGCTGCTTTTCTAGTTGGCGTAGCTGCCGACTCTCCTGCTTTTGTGTCATTTGTTGCCTTGCTACACTTCAGCCATTTGTCTGGGCTTGCTGGATACCTGGTGCCTTGGCTTGAGTTACGGCACTGGTTGGGTTCCCAGGTGTCCAGGCAGCCCAGACAAATTGCTGCCACTGGCCCTGCGACTGCCTGTGCTGTGCGTGTGCGGGAGCTCTGCCCAATTGTGAAAATGTCCGCTTCACAGGGCAAGGGCTGCATGTGTGTTCCCGTGTAGGATATCCCAGCCTGAAATATGGGGCATGCAGCTTTTATGTATTTCCAGCAATGGTAAGTGTGAATTACTGTTTGTTGGTTCATTGGCACGCAGCGTTTTAGGACCCGTGTGCGCCTTGTGCAATGGTTAAACAAGAAACTTGGTCTTATGGATGCCAGGGGTTTTGCTGTCGTTTTGTGAGTGGTTGTTAACGATCCGTCTTCCCTATCCGTAGCAATGTGGGAGGCTTCTTAAATTAGGTCTTCCCCTGGCTGCTGAAATTCTTACAGTCGTCTGGCTGCTGCTGTTCCATTAACAGGACCTTGAGATACTATGCGTTTGTAGGGACACAGTTCCATGGTTTGGTTTCTCCTGCTGTTCTGGTTCAACACCTTTCCCTTCCCATGAGTAATGCCAGGGCCAGCCTGTCTCCAGTACCTCCATTTCCTTGTGATTCCTGACTTTCACTTCTTCTGCAGAAGAAAAGTAAGACAACAGCTAGGACGCTTGTCACCTAGCTGGTGCAAAATTCCAGTTGTGCTTGGAAACAGATTCTCTCCCTGGGCAAATAAATCACCCTTACACAATGCATCCATTGATTCGAGGTACATTGGACCTGTTGGTCATGTGCCAGTGGATCTGTGTGTACGCATGACAGTTGTTCATGAGTGGAAGGTCTGATGGCTTGCAACTGCTGAAAACCAGCAGGATACCTTTTCACAGAAGGACTAGTCAGGCTGGTTGCCACCTACCTGGTTTCCAGCCTTAAAAACCTTCAGTCTTGATTGCATATTGATGTTCCTTAGGAAAGTGATAGGAAGCAGCAGAGGCAGAAAAGATTTTGGTGTGCAAATTTGGGAAGACCATTTGCATTTGAAAGACCATCTGCCCAGGCTTAGGACAGGTTTAGGACACGCAACTTTTCTGCTGGTGAAAGCTGGTGTCATACAAGGGGAAAAAAAAAAAAGATTGGTTTATTCCTCAGGACTTGAGTACCTGAAATTGTCCTCTTTCAGTACCTGAAATTAGGATAGTCCTGGAATGACTTTTTGAGTCTGGACCCCGTTTACTCAGTTTCTGCCAAGACAGAAGTTTACAGAGATGTTACTGTAAGGCTCAAACAAAAGGCTGTCGCTGAAAGCTGCATGGATTCCTCAGCGGTCTACTGATTGCCTCTCAGAGTAGCAAATGAATTGTTTTTCTACATCTGCTTTGAAAGGGCTCTTAATGGCTATAATCTCAGCACTGCTACAGTGTAAATCAGGGAAAAAGAGTCGGAGTATTTTGGGGTAGGAAAAACTACTCAATAATTTGGTGGTAGACTGAACTATATGAGTTCTTTAGCCAACTAGAAAAACTCGATTGTGCCTTGTCCTGTGGCGTTAGATGAGGACTGACAATTACAGTTTGCCCTCTTTTTCTCACTCAGTGTTGCTATACAGGAACAGCTCCAAACTTGGCACTTGTTACTCTGTCATCAAACTAAATGTTCATTGTGGCTTCTTGTCTTTTTTTTCCTTTTTTTTTTCCCCCCATCTGTGGTTCTGCCAGTTACCTTCAGGCATAATATTTGCATGTAAATTATTCGGTTATAGGAGGAAGGAAAAAAAATAACTGTTAGGATTTGTCTGTGGGGGTCTCTTCATCACAAATGCCACCAAAGTCCTGGCGCCAAATGCCCGGTTCAGGAGGTTGAGGCAGGTCCCAGCGTGGCGCCTCTCGGGTGGCCCCTCTGACCTGCTCTTTGGATGCCTTCAGCGGTGCTCGTCTTTCTTGCCTGATAAGGACTGGAGACTGATTCAGACAATCCAAATTCTGCCTTTGGCCTTCAGTGTCTTAAAAAGAGGGTTTAATGAAGAGATTAATATGGAGATACTATATTTTAATGTCCACATAACTCATAATGTTCCACAATGCAGATGCTGGATTAATAGGGTAGGGGATGGAACTTAGTAAAAATTTGATGTGATTTGCTTTTAATAAACTTTTATTCTTTTTTTTTTTTTTTTTTTTTGCCTCAAACAGACTATGTTTTAAAGATTACAGAATACCAAAGCAAGCAACTTTTAAGGGGAGCTCGTCTTCTGGGGTTTGCATCATCTGTGTTCACATAGTACATTTCTGCAAAGAACAAAGTTTAATGCCTCTGTTTTAATTTGGCTACTTCAGTTGCCCCCATCGCTACCCCAGAGTTGAGGTTTTGCTGGCAGGAACTGGTCTTTGATATGGAAGTGGTCACTGATATGGTTCTGCAGTCTGTTTTATTTCTCTGTGGTCTTGGCAGTTGCAGAGACGTCTTGACAGCCATCTTTAAGAGTCCCTTGAAAATTAGTATTTTTAAAAATTACAGAATTGCCTTAAATTCTTCGTAGTTTCGACTGTGTGTGAAGATGTCTCTGCACATGGAAGTTACTTCAGATTAAGGAGAAATATATTTAAAAGGACAATAATTATTTTAAAATAGCTTCATATCTGGACATATTTATTACAGAATAAATCTGCCTTATTTTTCTGCATTAGCTTAATCCACTTGCAAAGTAGACCGGCTTATTTCTTCCAAATACATTGGGATGCAGGCAGAACCTTCAGCCTGGGAGAAGCCTCTCTCAGACTTTGGCGTGATAAAGCAGCACTTAAGGACTGCAGGCTGGTTTCTTCGAACACAAAGGGAAATTAACAGCTAGTGCTTGTTCAGGGGATTTCATTAGCACCAGGGCTGTACGGTTCTCATGTCCCACGGTGAGATCACTGGCATTATGCCTCTGTAATTTGAGATCAGTATCTACCTACTTACCAGGAGCAGAGGCAGAGAGAGCTGGGGTGTTTTAAATGAGGTGCAAGAAGCACCAGAGGGAACCTCCCCTGCGTGGCAAAGCCGGTGGGTCTCCACTGCCTCCTGTCCCCGGGGGCTCCCAGCCTCCGGCCACGTTCAGCTCAACCTCTCACACAAAATAAACCAGTATCTGCTGGAAAATCAGGTTGAGCCCAGGTCTGCTTTGAAAGTCTGATACTGGGTTTCATCGTGGAAGAGGTGTTCTCACACTGAAAAGGTGGGTGTTTTGCAAGCTCTACCCGACAGTGGAGTTCTACTGGGAACAGGGCACCGATAGACTGCCTTTCACTGTAGTTGCTGATGTCTTACACACGCAGCCTGTATTTGACCTTGTCTGCTTTCATTGATCTAAGAACTAGCAGCGTCTCATTTTCATGGAGATTCATTTTACATTAAGGTATCTGTGTTCATGGAAACAGCACACCTTTTCTGCAGATTAAAATTAATTTAAGATTAATAAAATTAAAATTAATAATTGAGGGGGTTGTTTTGGGGTGTGTGTGGTTCTGTTTTTTCAGTTTTTCTCTGTGTGTTTCCCATTTCGGATGAAGTGAGCCAATATACTGAGATGTGACATACAGTGTTGTGTCTATTCAAAACCATTCTCTGTGGAAGCTGTATACCGTAGCTGTTGTAAATAAAACAGATACTGGCCATTTATCCATGTGTCCGCAGCCCTCATTTCTCCCTCCCTGGGTGCTTTCTTAGGTCCTTGGAGCTGGCTGCTACACACAGGCCTGTTCTAAAGCTCTCTGTAATATAGGATCTCACTGAATGCATCTCTGCAGTGGAGTCTGTCTGTCTGTCATGCTCTTCATCGCAGGTTGGTAATGTACCTGACTTGAGTGGCTGTTGGGACCAAAAATTGTCCTTTTCTTTGCAGCCCTCATGGATACTTCAAAAGAAAATTACTTAGTGGACTTCAGCTCATGGTTTTGCCTTCTAGATGGCGTTTTGTTTACAAGTACATCTGCACTTGCCACACGCAGAATTCACACATGTAACTGTTGTGGCCAGAAATGGCCTTTCCCGCTTTAACACCAAGGCAATGCCAGTGCTCCTTGTGTGGATTTAAAGCTGTTCGACCCCTCAGGAGAGGCCTCAGAATGGGTTTCACAGTGTGGGCTCGGCTGGACGAAGGAGTATTTGCTTTGCAAGAGCTCCTTTTTCAGTCTTAAACTTTTTGAGCTAACAAACCTGAACCGGGAGGTAAGAACGCTGGGTATTGGTGTGGTGAGGTTGTATGTAGCCTTTTTTCTCACTGAAGTGCTAGAGTTACTTGGTGAAACTACAGAAGCATCGCGGAGAACCCAGACCTGTGAATCTCTGCCAGAGATGGCTCTGAGAAGGCCCTTTTTGTGAACATACATGCTGTTTCCCTCCTCAGCATCCCATCAGTTCTGGGGCTGTTCTTGTTTCTTTTTCTTGTAGTTTCTGCCTTTGCTGTTTGTTTCAGATTTGTCTGCCATCTTGCAAAGAGTTTTGCCCACTTCCTGGTTAAGAGACCTGTCTCCTCTCAGCACGCCTTTCGTACAAGGCAACGTGTTCATGTTTTCATGTGTAAAATGCCACCCAAGTTGAACACTGGGCACATATTGCTCCCCCTTTTTAAGGACGCAAATCATTCAGACAGTGGTTTTCACTCCGTGGCTGAAAGGACTTGAGATTATACGTCCCTGCCAAATTTCAAATGTATCTGGTCATGCTGAGGCACAAGGGCTATTCACATAGAGGTGACAACAACTTGTATCATACTAAGAACATTTATTTTTCATCATCTTTAAAATCTTTATCACCTGTCCGCAGTTTCAAAAACTGCAAAAACATTTTTCTTTTCTTTTTTTTTCTGCTTCACTGACAGAGAACAGACCAGGAAATCATCATCTAAAAAGGCCAAGTCTGGTAAAGTAATAAACAGTTAAAAAAGACTACCTGGAGTGCAAAATTTTCCCAAGCATTTAATATCAGGTCTAGCTTTAATTTCTAGGCTTAACTATTGAAAAAAATGTGTGCATTTTACTTAGAGTTTGTTATGATAAATATTTTTGGTGGAAATTGCAAGACTGCTTTTGTAACTAACTTGAGCCCTCAGTGAAGTTTTATTTAGCTCAAATTATATCTATTAGGACACAACATGCATGGGTATCACTGTAATAGGAATTAACTTTCAAATAATTCTCACTCTGCATGGATGGGAAGAATCACATCATTACCTGAAGAGAACAGAAATTCCTGTGAATCGTGCTGGAAAGAACTACATATTTCAGAAAAGGTGAAATCTGGGTCCTTTTTGAAGTTGCTATGAAGAAAGCAAGTATCAGCACTAGTTCTGTGTCTCAAAACCATATAAAATATGAGCTTGTGTTGTACAACAAAGCAATCCCCTAAAAACCTAGAAATCAAAATAGAAAGTCCTTTGATAGATGAAAGTCGGCGTCTTCTTAAAATTCGTTATCTATAACATTGCCTATGGACACTGCACCGTGGCAAAATGAAATGTTCAGCGCCGTTTTCCCTGTACAAATACCTAGCAGCTTCTTCTAAAAAGCAAACAGAAATTCACCTCAGTCGCCTGAAGACCACACGGTGCTTCACACAAAAGATTCGCCACCTCATCAAAAATTCATATGTGATATTTGACCTAACTCATGCCTCCCGCAAGTAGTTAAGTTAAAATGCCTTTGCTCTCCTTTGATGGGAGGGCTCCCGCCATCTTGAAGGGGTGCGTTGGGCAACCTGCGGCCGGCGTGAGAGCTCACGGGTGGGATGGTGTCTGCCCTGCCGGGGGCATCCCAGCCACTCTTCAGCTCACTCGGTGGTCGAAGGGCTGCAGGAGGCGTGGGCCGTAGGTCTAAGCAGCCCCTAGCAGAGGGGGTTTGTGGAATGTGCCCTACCTGCTGGGCTGTGTGTTGCTCTGGGTTGAGAAGCGCTTGTTGGGGTGGAGGCGGTATGGGGCTGGCCGTGGGCATCAGGGTTGCTGGCTTCTGCGGGAGAGGGCTGGGGTGGGTGGGAAAAGCAGGTGGGGGTTTTCCTGCAAAAAATTGCCCCCTCCTTCCTTTGGGGGCCAGGACGCTGTGATTTTCAACAAGGGAGTGCTCAGTTATGCAGGTAAATTAGGCTAACTGGCCCCTTCCCTTGGGATGCATCATCTTTGACTGAGCTGTTTGCGGTTTCCCCTGTGTTACTGGTAGAGGCCTGTCCTTCGTCATTCAAGAAGTTTGCAGGATATTGTGCTGCCGATTGGATTTTTTTCCCTGTATGTATGAAGTAAACCATCCCTGAGCTGACTTGTAACAGCTGTCACCTTACTCTGTAACAAAGTTAAGGTGAAAATTTTAAAGGACAGATTACTGCAGGATTACAAAATGCATGCAAATAGAAATGAGAAACTTTCTGAACTGGGTGTTTGTCTTTCGTGTCATCAACTTCAGTCTTTCGTGAACTGTTAATACTGGAAAACTATAGTGCAGTAAATAATGGCAGATGCTTTGCAGTTTTTATTTCCACACAGAGTTTGCTTTTGAGATTGTTTACTGGCCTGGCTTGAGTGGTCTGTCAAGTGTACGCCTCTTTAAAATACATCTTAACTTCTTAATCATGTTACTATTGGGAACTAACCTTCCGTTATTTCTTTTTCTTCATATAGTTTTCCCTACACAAAATGGAAAGGTTGCTATAGTGACTGGAGGTGCTAAAGGAATTGGTTACCAAACCGTGAAGCATTTGGCACAACTTGGCATGCACGTTATAATAGGTAAAGTCATTATTTTCTTGATATATTTTTTGTTTCAGAAAGTATTTTTTTTTCTTTTAAGGAGTATTTTCTTTCCAGCATAAGTAAAGATATGGCAGGGGAAGGTGGGAGAGGGTTTTTCTATCATTTAGCACAAATAAAGATTTGATTTGTTTTGCTTTGCAAGATCTTAAAGAAAAGTGGATGGGATTTTTTTATGCAAAACTTGGAAGAGTTGGACTACCTTATATAAGAAGTAAACAATAAGGTCATGAAAAAGACTTAAAAATATGGGTATTACAAAAAAAAATTATTATCTTGTTACTGAGGATGGACTATGCTTCAATGTTAGGGTGCATGTGTTCATTAAGAAGAAAACTAATTAAAGCCTCGAAGGAATATTCCAGTGTGTAGTGGGGGATGATCCATGTTATAAGGACAGAGGAAGCCTTATAACTTCATCCATGTAAAAATTGCACATTTACTTCTCAGTTTGTCACTGTAGGTGGCCTTTGTAGGCAAGGCAAGGAAATAAATACCCTGAGAGATTCATTCATGTCAGTCTGAGACGGGCTGGACAACTCACCTTCTGGAGGTGCCTGTTTCTCTCCATTGATGATGAAGAGTTTATAAGGTGACTGTGTTAGACTGAGACATCTGAAGTTAGGATAGGTGAATTTCTGTAGGAACTTTAACTAGATTTTTACCTAAAACACTGTAACTTTTACACCATAAGGTTGCTGAAGGTTGGTATCTCACAATACACTAGCAAGCTCGTGATACCATTTTATTTAGCTTTTATACAGAATGTGCTCTCTGTAAGTTTTGTATACCCATCTTTTGAAAAAAACCCCACAAAACAACAAAACACACCAAACAATAAACAAGAGCATGGTAGCCATGTATTTTTAGTCTAGTGCAGTCAGTAACACTAATGGAGTCGCCCTGGAATCGTACAGGTGTAATGTGGAGTACCACTTACTCATATATGTTTTAACAGATGTGCCAAAACCAAGCATCTGCAAAAATGCAAACAGATGCTGCTATATGTAAATAGATGCTAGATGTAGCTAATGAGCTAGATGTAGCTAATGATGCCAGCATTAATATTTCACTAAAGAAGTCTCTTTTCATGTTTAAGGTGGACTGCAAAAATGTACTCAGTGGGAAAACAAAAAAGGCCAATTTTCTTCTCTTCTCATAGGGTCATGGAAGCATTGAACATTGCTACTTTTTTGAAGACTTATTTTATACCATTTAATGTTTAGGGTATTTCATGTAACAAAATTCAGTGTGAGATCTTTGGGAAAGGGAAGGTGTTATTTAACTACAAAATCTCTAAACAAGCTGATTTTTTCAACGCACAATCACCCTTTCATAGATCTCATTCACTCACACTCACACCCATACTCTCACAAGCACCAAGACGTGAGTGCTCAAATGGTCTGGTGAGCATCACTGGTGCAGTGTGGGAAAAGGTACGCCAGCTACTGAGTCCTTATCTTGTCTCTGTGGTTCATGGACCGATCTTTTATACCCTTTAGGAGTCATCAGCTCTTAGTACATTTTTCCTTGTCTGGAGTATATAGGCTATGTCTATAGCCTATCTTCTGTGTGGGCTAACAGGAAAAGTAATGGTAGGGGTAATATGCTGCCACCTGGATGTTATCCTCCTGGTGGCAGAGTGCATGGTAATCTGCTGGCAAGTCCTCTGTGCCATGGCCTTGACATAAACAACACAGGAACAGTGTCCTGGAAACACGTCCTTTATTTTCAGTAAGGGGCATTCTTTTATCTCTCTGCTCTGCTGTTTCTTCTGGTGCTTACAGACACACACACACTCATTCACCCTTCAATTGTACCAGCCTTAATATTTGCATTATGAATCTCTACAAATGTAAATTAATGAAATTAATTATAGGAAGCATTTGATGAGTAAGATTTTCAACTGATTCAATTCTTTCAGGCAAACTCTGACCTAAACACTGAGCCTGGTGAGTCACAGCCATCTTTGCCTGTGAAATTCTTCAGAGCGAAGAAGCCCTGTCAGTAGAATGGATAGTCTCAGGCTTTGTTCCAGCTGCAAGATTAAAACAGTCTCAAAAGCACATTAAATGCAATGACCTTCCATCCTTGTTGCTAACTGTTGGCCCCAACTGTCCAGAGTATGCTTAAAATACCTGCTGGCATATTGGCATGCGTTAGCACGTTCAGCTTCAGGCCACGCAAGCAAAGATTTAAGCCTCAAATAAGACAGCAAGTGTGCTCAAGCTTTCTCCTCTGGAAATGTTTTCACCCTATGTTTGTATATAGGCATGAATTTACGTGACAAAAGTGTGGATGTTGTTAGGTGAATTTGGGCTTGCAAGGGAGACTCATGCGTAGCTCACAGATAATCTTGCCCATTCACTCAATGCTTCTTTCCCACCACAGGGACTAAGTAATGGGAATATTTAGCAATAAAGAATGATATCCCTGCAGCGGGCAAATGAGTCAAACCTGAATGTCTGATGTGAAGATGATTCACCATTTGTGATGGATGTGATTTTGACTCCATTTGAGATTTTAGAGGGGTAAATGTTTGAAGTAACTTACTTTTAAATCCAATCTACCTGTGGAATGAGGAAAACAAATAAGTAGAAAGCATGTTACCTTGTGGAACATGAATAGTCAGCACATGAAAAGGCAGTGTGCTCCCTCAGAGCATTTTCAGCAAGTGGTTGCACAGTGCTTTTACAGCTTATTCCTTTCCAGTCCCAGCACTGGTGCACAAGACTCCTTTGTCCCACTGATGGTCTCCCTCTGCGGATGCTGCTAGCCCTGCCTCAGCCTCTTGCTGAGAAAAAGGTCAGCGTGAATGCTGGAATGATGAAAGTAATTTTCTACGGGTTTGTTTGATAGGTTTCATTGAGATTTTTTGCCAAGCTGCGATAGCATTACTCACAGTGAGCAGGGCTTTTACTTCAGAAAAATCTCAACGACAGACAGCTGGGACCCCTGGTAGGGAAAGTTACTGCCAGTAGTGAGTCTTCAGAGTCAAGCCACAGCAGGAGCTCCTGCTCCCTCCTATGCAATTTAGTACTTGATAAATAAGCTTGCAATTTCATTTTCAGAGAGAGAAGGTAAATGACACACTGTTTTTGGGACCTACTGACCAGTGACTGATATTGAAGATGGTGTTTCTTGTGCACTTACAAATAAATATGCTCTTAACAATAAGGACATTGAAAATCAAGACATCTTAGTCGTTTTTATGACCCCCAGCTAGGTTCAGCTCTAGTTCAGTCTTGGCCACAGTTCTGTGGGTCTGAATTTAGACTGATTAGAAGCGTAAACTCTTCATATTCCTTGACCCCTATATTCCATATGGGGTTTAATTTTAAGAGGATTCTGTGACTGCATGTTAAAATTGTTGGTTAATATGGTCTATAAACCCCATATTCCACTGGGGTTTAATTTTAAGAAGGTTCTGTGAGTGCATGTTAAAATTGTTGAAGAGAATTGAAAAGAGAGCTTCAGTTTGATTTTTCCTTTTTTTCTCAGTACCTTAATGAAAGAAGGCTGGAAAAAAAGTGTGATAATATCTAATATAGAAGCTTTGATAATCCTGTCTGTTAATGGTGAATGAAAATCTCCAGCTTGACAATGTTATACGTATGCTGCTTGGTATAAAACAACAGGTTCAGGACAGTGTAATCAGTCTTTGGTGTCTGAGTATATCAGTGTCAGAGTTTTCTAAGACAGGCTCACATTCTGAAGGAAACAGTCTCTTTATATTTATATGAATGTATATATATCCAAGTGACTTATTTGAGCCATGCAATTTTGGCATAAATAAATGTAGTTCCATCACCAGACTCAGCACTTCTGTGTGACCTCTGTAAGCCCTGCAGGAGACCAAGCAAGAGAGATTTCTGTCATCTCTTTATTCACATTAGTTTCCAATTTTCAAGATGGACTCTCTGCACTATAAATCAGACAATTCTTATATTGCATAATACTACAAAGTGACTTTAGAAGGATAATTAAACCCTATCAAGATGGTGCAATTGTTCATTTTCAAAGATGGTTTGATTTAATTTCAATTACTGAAAATTTATATGGGATACTTTAATAGTCTTTTCTCACTATACATAGACGTAGGAGATAAGCTTGAGTTACACATTTTTCTATAAAACTATTTATCTTCCTAATTTTAGCCAGGTTTTGTTAGGCCTGAATGAGTTGTAGAGTTAGTCAGGAAGTGTCAAAATGTTACCAGCCTTTTAAAAGTGGGTGATACCTTTTTCTGGTATGAACTGAGAAAATGTGTGTGGATTGCCTTGTAATTGTCATTCAGTTCAGTTTTTAACATATCAGTACACTGTAATCAGGGTTATTGTCCTGGTTTCGGCTGGGATAGAGTTAATTTTTGCCCTAGTAGCTGGTACAGTGCTGTGTTTTGGATTTAGCATGAGAATAATGTGATAACACACTGATGTTTTAGTTGTTGCTAAGCAGTGCTTATACTAAGTCAAGGACCTTTCAGCTTCCCATACTCTGCAAGCGAGGAGGTGCACAAGAGCTGGGAGGGAGCAGAGCCAGGACAGCTGACCCAAACTGGCCGAAGGGATATTCCGTATCACTCCATACCATATGACATCATTCTCAGTATATAAGCTGGGGGGACTTGGCCGGAGAGCAGCGATCGCTGCTTGGGGACTGACTGGGCATCGGTCTCTTGTTGTTTTCCTTCTCGCTACAATTTCTATTATTATTTTATTTCAATTATTAAGCTGTTCTTATCTCAACCCAGGAGTTTTCTCACTTTTGCTCTTCTGATTCTCTCCCCCATCCCACCAAGGAGGGAGGGAGGGAGTGGCTGGGTGGTGCTTGGTCACTGACTGGGGTTAAACCACGACAGTTATGAACTACTCCACCTACAGTGCTCTCTGTTATTTATACACTATGCGTGTGCACGCAGCCACACAAAGCCTTCCAAATCAGTAAGAATTTTGTGAAACACTTTAGTCCCTAATTTCTGTTTGAAGACTGTCACTATCCTTGCTTTAAAAAGACTTTTTTCTTTTTAAAAAATGTATTTGTTTATGTTTATTCATTTTGAACATTTCACCTGTAAAATTTATGGGGTTTTTTGATAATGAACAAACTCATTATGGCATTCCTTGGGACATTTGAAACTATTATTAAAATAGTGACAAACATCTGAAAAGACACTTAGAGGACAAGAATTCTCTTTTGGGCAGTAATCTTAAGTAGAAATGTAACTCAATCAACTGTGCAGGTGTATTGCGTAGTAAAAGACTTTGATTAACTGAGCTCAACCGTCACGAGGATGAGAGATATTTGGTTTGTTTGGATTTCTAGAAATCTTAAAGCAAAATTCCTTAAGGCTCTTAAGGACACTACACAGCCCAAAGGATAAGTACAAATGTCATTACATTCATACAATAACATTGCATATTATGACAGAACATAGACATAAATGTTTATTTTCTTAATAGAGAGGGTGTTACCACTGGAGTTCAACAGGGATATGTGTTGGAACCCATGCTTTCAATGTATAATTTTAGAGGAGGAGCTAATAGTGAAGTGACAAGTCTTTCAAATGGTATTAGATTATTCAGGGTAGTAAAGACCAACGATGTGTGTGAAGAATTGCAGGAAGGCCATAAGAAGCTGAGTGTTAAAAGGCATGTGCAATTCAATGTAGAACAAAATGGAGTGATGGACATGGGAAAAAATGGGGGATATGGGTGTTGTGGTTTAACCCGGCAGGCAGCTGAACACCACACAGCTGTTTGCTCACTCCCCCCACCCTCACCCTGCAGTGGGATGGGGGAGAGAATCGGGAAAAATGAAAAGTAAAATTTGAGATAAAGACAGTTTAATAGGACAGAAAAGGAAGGGAAAATAATAATAATAATAATAACAATGATAAAAATATACAAAATAAGTGATGCACAATGCAGTTGCTCACCACCTACCGACCAATGCCCAGCCAGTTCCCAAGCAGTGGTCCCTGCCCCCCGGCCAACTCCCCCCAGTTTATATACTGAGCATGACGTCTTTTTGTAGAGCATGGGAAGCTGAAAAGTCCTTGACTAGTGTAAGCACTATTTAGCAACAACTAATACACCAGTGTGCTATCAACATTATTCTCATGCTAAATCCAAAACACAGCACTGTACCAGCTACTAGGAAGAAAATTAACTCTATCCCAGCCGAAACCAGGACAATGGGGAAAAATCTTAACTCAAGAAAAAGAAATGATGGGTTCTGTGTTGACCATTATCACTTTGGAGGAAGATCTTGGGGCTTCATAGACTGTTATATGAAAACTCAGTGCTCAATAGCTTGCAAAAAACAAAACAAATATTAGAAATTGTTAGAAAAGGAACAAACAAAACAGCGTGAGTTTGTCACTGTGTAAATCCTTCATGTGCCAGCACCTTAAATGCTGTGTTGAGTTCTGGTCTGCACATTTCAAAAAGTATAGCATAGAAATTGAAATGGTTTAGAGGAAAAAAGCTTATCACAGATATGGAGAAGTATCCTTATGAGGAACAACCAAGTGGGCTTGGAGTCTTCAATCTGAAAATGTGGCCTGTGACAGGCAACCACTGTTCACTCTCTTTTCTAAAAGACGTATGTAAAATGAACAGCTAAAAAGATGCAGTGCTTATGAAGAGTATGGAGATTGTTACAACCTCAGTGTAAATACAGTACCACCCATCAGAAAATAAATTAAACCAGTCTAAAACAAGCTGCTGTGATTAAAAACGAAATCCCTCAATAGCATAAAAGTATTTTTGGACTAGTATCTTCTGCATAGGACCTTAAATCATCCTTAGTATAGGAGAAGTGTAAGGTGGGCAAATGTGACTGTTGGGCAGTTTTAGGAAGGACGTTGTGCATAGTCCAGTGAGTGTGATTTTTATATTGAAAGAAATGTCAGGCATTGTAAAAAATAGAGAGTTAAATATGTGATGATAAATTTTGGAAGAGTTAGTGCAGTTTTTTCTAGACATTTATTTTATTCATTCATTAAGCATTTATTAAATGCTTTGAAGAATTCAACAACCATGTGAATTAATTTAATCTTGATTTTCAAAAGCTTTTGGCAAGGTTCATGCCAAAAGATTTTAAAGTGGCTAGCTTGTCTTGAGATCAGAGAAAGATCTCTTGTAGATTAATAACTGATTAGGAGACAGAAAACAACATTTAGGAATTATTTGCAGCTTTGGGATGGAGCAAAGGGACTCTTGATCCCATAGGCATATGTTCAGTACATTTATAAAAGACAAAAAAAAGGGTGAACAGTGAGATGGTGCATTTTGCACAAATGTGTTTAGAATAGTCAATTTGATTTGACTATTGATAATTAAGGGATTTGAGCATCTGACATACAAGAAGAGGCTGAGAAAGCTGGGACTGTTCAGCCTGGAGAGGAGAAGGCTCAGGGGGACCTTTTCCATGTGTATAAATACCTGACGGGGACAGGAAAGAAGATGGAGCCAGGGTCTCCTCAGTGGTGCCTGTGACAGGACAAGAGGCAATGGGCACAAACCAAAAAGCAGGAAATTCCATTTAAACATAAGAAAACACTTTTTTACATTGAGGGTGGTCAAACAGGCTGCCCAGAGAGGTTGTGGTGTCTCCATCCTTGGAGATACTCAAAACCTGACCAGACATGGTCCTAGGCAACCAGCTGTAGCAGGGGGGTGGGACTGTATGGTCTCCAGAGGTGCCTTCCAGCCTCAGCCATCCTGTGATCCTGTGAAATCTTAACTACCCTGAAGAACGGGGAAGAATCTCACAATATTGAATGACTGGGTTATGAAGGGAAGGATAAATATTGAGTGTCAGTAATGCAAATACTGCATATGAGGGAAAAAACCACACATATATTTACAAGAGTAGGATCTAAACTAACTACTACCACTCAAAAAAAAATTGTGATTTACTGTTGAAAGCTCTCTGCAGAACATCTTCAATATTCAACGCCAGTTAAAAAGGCAAACACAATCTTATTACTTAGCAGGAAAGAAGATGAAAACAGCACAGGAAGCGTCCCTCTTCCTTTGTACAAATCATTGGTTCATCCTGTTGTGAATACTCAAAAGGAGTCTGGTAAAACTAGGAAAAATGAGAGAGGGATGGTGAGGAGGATGGGATGGCTCTGTGCTAATAAACAAAGGTTCTTCCACTTGCAAACAGCTGACGGAGGTGTGATGTCAAGCAATTATGAATGGTATAGAGAAAGTGAATGAGAAGTGGTTATTCTCTGTCTTATTGTACACAAAGTAGAGAACATCCAACAAAATAAAAAAACCCCAAACCACCACTGAAGCACAACCTTTTTAATGTAATTAAATGTGTCACTAAATCACAGAGCTTGTTGTGGCCACCCAGAACCCTTTGGTGGCCAAGTGCTTCAATGAATTGAAAGTGCAATTAGATGAAGTAGTGGAGGTAGGCTCATTGAGAGGCTAGGTGTGACCTTTGATTCAGGAAATCTCTGAAACTTCTTGCTACTGGGAGGGTGTATTGGAAAACATGACTCCTAGGCTTACGGCTGTCACTTATACTTTTTCCTTAAGCACCTGCTATGGGTTGTTGTTGGAAACAGGGCACTTGTCTTGATGTGTCTTTGGTTTGATAAACAGGGTCATTCTTAACTTCTCGTTGGAACAGTTGGGTTGCTGAAACCTAGGGCAAGAATGATGATTTCTTCTCTCTCTGCAAACTGACTTCCTCCTCCTTACTCAGTTTTGCTTCTTTTCTCAAAGGAACAGTTACAATGATATTTTTGCCTTTCATGTCAAAAAGGCATGTATTTAATTGTGACTGCTGTATGATGCACTGAATGACAAAGGGCGCGTGGTACCGCTAGACATAAGGAAACTTTGTATCACTTTCTCAATGTTTTTTTATACCAGGTCACATCCTTATACGTGGCTTTACTGAATAACAAATTCATGACTTGGAAGTTTTATGGGTGAGACCCAAGATCCATATTCCTTTTTCCTAAACAAGATTTGTTTTTTTTTATTAAAGTCGTTATCAATTTCTTTAAAAAACACTCATATTGTACTGAGTTCAAATTTCTCATCCTCAGAGCTTTTTGGGGGCAGTCATTCCTCTCTCTTAGGCACATGCTATTTGTTATGCAGTGCTGTGCCCACTCAAAATCATAATCCTCATAACACCAGCTGATAGGACTTTGTTTTTTTTCTTGAGGCTTCGGGTGCCCTTGCAAGCCCAGTCTTCAGGCTGGCACTCCATTGAAATCAGTTCCCCTTCAATCATAATGAGGATTATGCTACTCTGAGGAGGCACCTTAATTCAAATTTCCAGTTGGAATATTTTTTATATTCTGTTGCACAAAGACACCTAACCATCACCCCCCTGCAACTCCTTAATCAGATGGTATACATTTATACAGAATTTATTACCATACCACCAAGCTTCTCCTGGTAATACACATACGCATTAGAGTTCATGGGCACCACTTCTAAACTCGGGTTACTTGAAATGATCGGGGGGAGTGAGGAGGGCCATGGGGCAGGCTGAGAACCCTGGAAAGTTGTTTGTCGTTTCAGGGATTAACTGATACGTAATTACGGCTAAATAAGACAAGGGATGAGGGTTTATCTCAGGTAGACAGGTTCCCCAGGCACTGGTGAATGAGGGGGTCGCACTTGCCAGAGGCTGGGGTGTGTGGGGAGGGCTGGGAGGCAATGTGCCGGCACGGCTGCCCTGCCGCCAGGCAGCTCGCCCCTGCCTCCCCTCCCGGGTTTTGCCGCAGCAGGGTTTATCGCAGGCTGAGGGGTGCCTTGGTGCACAGGGTGGTTCTTGAGCTCCAGGCTGGAGGGGTTGGGTGTTTCTCTGGACCACCGTGTCCTGGGTGGTTTGCCTCTTCTTGGTGTTCCTCTCAAAAAGTATTTGTGTTACCTTGCTGAAAGTCAGGAAATTCTCCCGCTGCTAACTTTGGTAAGCGATGGCTTTTTGGATTTGTGGGTTTATTCTCTCCAGGCAGCCTTAAGCTTTACAGGCTGTATCGTTGTTCATAGACTATTTTAAATTTCTTTATATTGCCCTGCAGTACGTTCCCTTGAAATGTCAGGACTGCAAATTCCTATTTTTGCAAAACACCAATTGGAAAAGATCCTGCTTTTTTATCAGGATCAATTTTGTACATAAATTATGAGCGTGAGTAGCAATTATTCTTTTGGAGAGATTTTCACATTCAAAGAAATTAAAATACTGTATAAAGAATACATATAGATGTATCAGGACCCCTTAACTAGCGATAGTGTAAATGTTTCCCAGCAGTGCTGGGTTTCTATGGGCTGTGTTTTTGCCATCCTTATTCAGGCTGAGCAATCCTCTGTGATAATTCTGTTGAAATCCCTGAAATAACTTTCGGAGTTAGGATCTACTTAAGTGATTAAGATGACAGAGCCTGACCTTTAGGGTAAGATCCAAAGCCTATTGCTGCTGCTAAGAACTTTTGTATGTACTTCTGTGGTGGCTTTAGATCAACGTGCTTTGACTTGTGGCGTTTGTGTCGATGAACGTTGAAGAGGAGAGTCAATTTTTTGACTAAAAGTTGTATTTAAAAGTATTTTCCATCTTTTTTTTCAACATGAGTTTCAGTATTTTACTAAGAATTAGAATTTTTCATGCCATTAAAATGACATCTTATTTTATACAGGTGCATCCATTCAGACTTGAATTTATTTTTATGTTATTAGTTTTATTTTCAGAATTTATTGTAGTCAGCGTTGTTATTGAATCAGTCTCACCTGAATTTTTCACTATTCTGTGGGGACTAAGTAGAAGAAAAACATCAGATAGGGCACTGAACAGCTTGCATAAATAGATATAGTTGCTTGAGACAACTATATCTATTTTGAGTTCCCAATAGACACTTTAAATTAGCATGAAAAGCAAGATTATTATGGTTTTGGGTACTTTGATGATCTAAGCTCTCAAGACATTGAATCCCTTTTTCTCAAAGCTTTTGCCCAGATTCCCTCACCGCATAAAAAAACATAGTCTGTCTTCCCTTTCTTATCGTTCCCTCCAGACCACTTGAATCCAGAGTAGGCGGATCTTAGGCTATAGATGCTGTAGCGCTTGAAATGGATAAATCCTGGCATGGATGAATTCTGGCATGTCGAGCGTATGAAAAGTATGGTGAATCATTGGCAAAAAGTCCAGCCAGAGGATTCTCCTGTGTATCACAAAGTTTTTTAAAGAATCACAACCAATATGCTACTGAGGATCTAAACCAGCTGACGGTGGTAAGAATTTGACCCTCGTATAGTAAACTGTCCCCCTCCTTAGTTTAGAGTGCTGTACTCCTGTTCAGTACACTTGAAGGTTGTGCCCTTTAGTGACCCATCGTCATCAAGAAGATACAAATTATTTCTGATTTTTCCCAACCTGAAGCTGATTGTGTTAGCTTGGTGACTTTAAAAGTATTTTTTGAATTTTGAATAATTAACGTAGCACTTAAACGAGGGTTGTTCTTTTTCATGCCTACCGCTCACTTTGCTTAGAGGATCCCAGAAGGATGTACTGGGAGAGAAGCAGTACAACAGTGCAATGTCCCTTTCCTCTCCTACCCATCCTCAGCAAGGGGATGCTGATCTTAAGCTAACTCAGAAGCGTAGATTACTCTCCCAGTCTTATGGTATCTTTCTGATATATGTGTCTTTGAACTCTTTATAAAGGTTTTGGTCATTTGTTCGATGTCTTTATTCTTTCTTACTGATTTTCTTTGAAAGAAGTATTTCAAAAGCCTCTATTACAGTAGCGGCTTTCGCTGAGGCTATTTCAATTTTGTGATACTCCAGCCTCCAGAATCTGGTTTTCAAACTCTGTTGAATCAGGCTGGAAACAGACATTTGAAGTGACTGTTTAGCAAAATAATTATTTTTTCCCACTGGTCTAGAGTGAAAAATATGCAAATATGAATAAAATAAGCTCATTTGGAAGGCACTGAGCTTTAATGAATAACCATTTATATAACAGCAAAATAAAGCAAATTAAAATTTGTTGTGAACACAAGCTCTTTTAAAAGAACAAATTAAGTGAACATACTGAGAGTTAAATCAAGACACTGGAGGCTTTAATAAGCCTCTTCTCTGCGTGAGGAGTGCTGAATGAAAGAGGAATCAAATAAGACCTTCACAGAATTGGCACCAAAGTATTTTTGTTTCTAGCTTAACTCTATCCGGCATAATAACACACTGAGTTTGAAATCTTACTCTAGTACATCACTTGAGGTGAAACAGTGAGGAAGACTGATCCATTGCCCATAACCCCTGTGCACAGATTTCCCCAGAAATGGCAGTTTGTTTGTTGATGCTGCATCTGTATCTGGAAATTAGGATCAAGCTGTGTGTTTCTGTTCTGTACAAGGCTGGATGGTTTTAAAGGAGAAAAAAAACAACAGCGAGAAGAAAATACTGCAAAAGTCTGCTTTGTTGTTTTTTTTTTTTTCTTTTCTTTCTTTCTTTGTCAGTCTGAGCAATATAATTCCATAGTTAATGGAATTTATAGAGAACAGTTATAGACCAATATGACTCTAGGTTTTATGTGAGAGTTATTTTCTCTCCAGTATCTGCAATGCTAAATGTCTTTATTTTGGCTACATTTTTGTAAATATTGAGTCTTCTTGCACATCCTGAAAACAAAGATGTGTTGCAAATCTTTTTTTTTTACTGCCGAAGCACAGCAAAACCTCCATCTTCCAAAGAATGCATTAGCCTACCTCCTCAAAATGGTCAGGTTGTCCCAAAAATCTCCATTCAGTGTTCTGAGCCTTCAGCTAGTGCAGCTGATGGATGAGACATGATCTATCTCAGAGGGCTTCCTCCTACTTTTTGAACACATTCTCTGTGAGATCAAATGAATCCAGTTTAATAGCACTATAAAGCCTGTCCTAACATCCTAAAGTAAATACGAGCACCTACCAACTAATGTGAGCAGGTGGTTGAACCAGATGACTTCCTGAGGTCGCTTCCAACTTGAACTTATTCTGTGACGCTGTAATTCTTTCCTTGTCTTTGATAGAACTGATTCACTGTTACTAAAAAAAAAAGTGATAAAAAAAGTGGAAAACCTGACATTTCTGCTGCGTAGCTAACAATTGAATGAGAGGACAGGACACTTGTAGAGGGGCACGAGATAAAGCCTGTACAGAAACCAAGGCAGAGGTTTATATAATCAGGAAAAGAAGACGACAACTTCATGAAGTTCATAAGAGATACCAGTATTTATATCCAATTTAGATAATAAACAACAGGAATTTTGATGTGTCATGCTATGGAAAATGTTTGTGGATGTTTGTGGATAAATGGTATGTTAAACTTCATTTAAAAAATTTAACTTGTACTATCAAGCGCAATATTTTGCTTGTTCTTGTGTTTTTTCCTTTCATAAAAGTTATTATAAAAAAATTGCCAAACAAATGTCAGACAATTACTAACTGTCCACCTAAGCTGAATGGTACAAAAGGCATTTATTTGATGCTTAATCACATTTTATGTTAGCACCAGTAAAACCTTTCCTGAGCATTTGGGCCAGGGTAGTGGGGCCTTTCCTTCAACTGTGGAAGTCTTCATCTTGGAAAAAGAGTGAGGGGAGGTCTGCTCTAACCTATAGTGAAGCTTTTGTAGAATCTGGTTGTGATATAATTCACTTGGCTCACAGATTCGCATCTCAATTCTGCTGGTCCAGCCAGCAGATGGTCCTATCTTGTATGAATAAATGAGATAAACGGGCAGAACTTGTGTGAACAGCAGTGCATTTGTACAGCCCTCTTCAAAAACCTCTGCTGCCTGACAGTAACGAATCACACCTTTTCGTCTGAAACTTCATACTTGTTTTACACTGTGGTTAGCCCTTCATAGTGGCATGCTTATATTCACTGTCCTTAAGTTGATTGCATCGCTAATTTTCCATTTTCTGTATTGTAACAGCTGGAAACAGCGAGAGTGAGGGCCAAAAAGCGGTGAGGAAAATACAAGAAGAAACTTTGACTGGAAAAGGTACCGTACTATATCCTTTTCTTTAAGGAACTCTTTACTCCTGTCTTTTTGCTGGCATCTTCTTTAATATAAGGTCCCCTTGGATATTGTTAAACTTTTTTAGTTTGGGGAAACTAATTCTTAAAGTGCATCTGACACAGCGGAAAGATGAGCAGGACGTTTTTTTTAAATGCTTTCAGTTTTGTTTGACTTCTTTACTTCGTGTCATTGCAAAAGGGCTGGCTGCAAGTTACAGTCTGCCTGCACGTGTGTATGGGCACATTGATTTAATAGCTGGGCAGAAAATCAGAATACTAGTAATTTCTACTAAGGGGAGGATGACAGCAGGTAAGAGTGGGTGTGCTCTGGGCATTGCTGGCCTTGCCTCTCATGGTGTGTATAATCCCATAAAAAAGGTGATTTTTTTCTTTTAAAGAGGTTTCTAAGAGAACAGGGCTGCCCAGTTGTGTTATTTGACATGTGGCGAGAGGTTATAATCCTTCACAAAATAAAACTGTGTTCTTAAAAATAGATGGACCTTTAATATCAAGCCAAAATTCCTATGTTTTTGTGGTTCTTCGGTTTCGTTGTTTAATCTGATGAGCAGTCGTGTTGGGGGAGGCGTAAGGAGAGCATAGCTTGGTAACTATGAGAAAAGGCATATTGCACACTATCTGCTGTGTGATTATAATTTGCAATTTATGATGGAGGTTAGTGCATCTAATATTTCCATCTCTTGGATTCACTGGGTGTAGTTCCTAGTAGTGTACGATGATTCACTGCTGCCACTTTGATGTATCATTTCTTGGCAAAATAATAGGGCAGTGCTGGTACTCCACCCTATTTAGGATCTTCATGGCTTCTGCTGAGATCTGATTCTGGTTTTGTGCCCTAATAATTACTGTTATGGTGATCAAAATACGTTAATTATTGTGTTAAAAAAACCTTTCATTAAGATTTATCTTTTGACTTAAATAAATGTGCACCCATCATAGCCTCAGGATACATGTATGCTAGTTAAAAGCACCATGAATTAAGGCATAGTCAGAAGGATCATGAAAGGAAAAAGGTAATTATCACATCGTTTAAATCTTTTGCTGGAAGTTTCTGTACAGAGACCAAAACCATTTGGAATTAATTACATCACGTGACCTGCATGAAGCTGAATAAACCAGGTTGTGCCTTATTTTCTCACGTGTGTGATCACAGACTTTTCTAGCACCCCAGTCTTTCTTGATTTTTCTGAACGACGTAAGCTTTAACCTTCAGTTATAAACTTTGTCAAGATACAGCTGGCAGTCTGAGGAAGCTGAAATTGTATCTAAAGTTGACTGAAGTTGTTCCTCATTGTAATTATAATGACTAAAGCTTTAGTAATCTCAGGTCCTGATAGATTTGGCCTAAAAATAAAACTGGAAGAGTATCACCTTTTCAGAATTTCTCACTGATTGAGGGATATTTGTATTTGCAAGTGCATTATCCTGTACAAAGGACTTGTGCAAATCTGAGCAGCAGTCCTGTGTTATTGCTTATCGATGAATTTGCATATCACTTTGTAATGGGATGTGTGTGCAGATACTGTGAACAGGACTAAACTGTGCAAATGTATCACCTTTTCAAAAGCTACAGTTCAACATCTGTTTAGTCACTGTGTAAAAACATTATCAGTTATTTTGACCTTTTTTTTTTTTGGAGCATTTTGCGTGGCCCATATGAAAAAACTGCTTACAGAAACTGTTCCCATCTGCAATATTGGACTCCTGAAGGAGAACTACTCAAAACAGTATTGCTGGGCAGCCAGCGTTATCAAGGATTGGGACACTATAGCTGTCCTTCCTTTTACCATGGACAAACTGTATGAGCGAGTGCCATCGGTTTGCTATCCAGACCTCAGATCTCTAATAACAAGGAACATCTCCTTGCTCGTTAGCAGGTTAGACAGCAAAAGGGAGCAAGAGACCTTGTCCTTTCCTTGTTGCCTGGCTGAGCCATACATAGTACAAACGTCCCCAGAGACAGCTCTGGGAAAAGGCCAGGCTTTTTGAATGCATGTAATTAGTGTTTTTAAGGCGATATCATCCTTCTGTGTCTTGGCCCACTGTTTGTCTGGGGCTCTGTCTGCTATCTAAGGGTAAGCAGTTTTACTTGACATGATTTACATTTACTTCAGGGACAAGTGAGATTCAAAGCATGTACATAAATGGTTTCTATGAAGCAGCTGATGTGCAATAACATGTTAACAGTTTCAGAGGAGGATAAAGGATAATAATAAAAAGGCTATGCACACAGGTGATGCTTTTTTGCAGCAGCACAGCAAGACATGAAGAAAGGACTGATAAAATTTCCGAATACAGAGAGGCAGGAAGCCTGGTTTTCCATGCTGGAGGCATTCAATCCAGAGCCAATGCCAAAAGATGGTAGGTTATTGGAGAGGTAGGCAGTTGCGGCCGTTCCCCTACATAGCAGCAATGCTAAAGGACACAGAAAATCTAAGCAATGTATCACATCGCCTCTTCCTACCACCCATCCTCTCCCATGGTGCTACACCAGAAACCTCCTTGGTTTCTGTCCTGGTCGATTCCAGGCTGTTCAAGTGCCCGCCTCAGTTTCGGGTTTCTATGCTGACTTACCTGTTGCTAAGTGTAAAGAGTGAGGAAGGTGGGCAGCTGAGTGGAAGAAAATAAGGTACAGGTCCTTGGGGCATGATAGACCCAATTCACTTGACCATCAGAACCTCCTCCGTGATAAAGCAATCAAAGCCCTCAGATATCCAGAACAGACCAGAAGAAGTGCTGCATTATCATTAAAATTACCACATGGGCACTAATCCCAAAAGACCAAGGGCAACAGATTGCTACACTCTGAATCATAAAGCTGGAAGAAGCCAGAATGATGTGGGCATTTATCTTGCTTCCATTTGTTAAATTGGGAACTTGTGTTGTTAATAGTAGCAATTATATGGCTGGGAAAATTGTTGATGGCTAGGGATTGCCACAGAGATATTCTAATTGTGTAAGTCTCTGTAATTTACACATAGGGTGTGTCTGTGTTAGTGCATTCGTTCGTTAGATCAGGAGAGCGCTTTTCAGGCAATGCTCAACTGTTGCCTGCTTACTGAGTGTGGGTTCGCATCAGGAAGGGCACTGCAGGTCCTGACCTGGATTCTCTTTGGATAGAACTAGCCTGGGAGGTGAGCTGCAGCTGTAACAAAGCATTAGTGCACGGGAGCAAACTTAGAGTTTATCTGAACTAAGAGTCCCAGTGACTTGTAGAAGTGCCTGTGTCAGGTCCTCAGCACAAAATGAGCTCTAGAGATTGACTTCTATTGATCCAAACCGCTTGTTAGTGTAGCCATAACCATAGTTACCAGTCCTGAACAAACTACATTGAGTTATGGAATTGGGAAGTTTCTGTGATAAACTCAACTTTCAGTGATACTAGAAAAAATCTTTCCATGTACATAATAGAGTATATCTCCTGACTCAGTTACCCTCAGTTTACATCTCTGCAAATGAAAGCTGGTTTTAGCCTGATGATTACAAACATACAAATGTTGGAAACTAATATATAAACATGAATGAAAGCTTCATTCATTCCAGCATAGGTTCATGAATGCCAATGGAATCAGCAATTAGCAAAAGTTTATGCATAAATGTCACTTAGCAGAGTACCAAGGAAAGGCTCTCACAACTGCAGTGCAGGAGCTGGAGTTGCAACTCGACTCAAAGGAGAGAAAAATTAAAAGTTAGTGAGAAAACAGGGTGTAAAAGTCATATTAAGCACAGACCTCTTCAAAAGGAGAAGCTTGTGTTTAATCTCACCCAACACTTGTGCGGCAATTCAAATAAAACCACAATTATAAAACTACGCACTGAATCCACAGCATTCGTGAGACTTCCATTTGAAGCCAGGTGAGAAAGGAAGAAGAGACTTTCTCCCTTGGAGTCAGAGGAATGCAGAGCATAGCACGGTGGCAACCAAATTGTGTCATTTACATTCTGACCCCCATCAAGACAGCAGGGGCCAAGCAGGAGGAGGAATGATACCACCTTAAAACCACTGCAATTCGTGTGCATTCAACAAGCCAAGCCTGGCTTTTTCCCAGAGCTTTCTCTTGGGATATTTGTGCGACATATGGCTCAGCCAGGGAATAAGGAGATGACAAGGTCTCTTGCTCTGTTTTGCATTATAACCTGCTAACGAGCAAGGAGATTTTCTTTGTTATTAGAGATCTGAGATTGAATAGTTTACCCAAAACAAGAAGGGGTAATCTAGCCGATAGGTACCAAGCATAATTGCAGAATAACTCACGGGTGGTTACTTCACTGACGCTTGCTGTATGTCAGGCACCAATTTTAACAGAACAGTCCACGTTTTTCTGCTCTGTACCAGGCTGTTTGTTGTTGGCTTTCCCTGCAGGCTAGAGAAAGCCAGCTGCTGAGAGTTCCCAAATTCCCAAACTTTTAGATTTGTTTTTGCGCATGAGTCAATGGTGTTATTCCCAGCACATGGGCCAGGGTTGTGTAAGCTGGCTCAGCGAAGACCGATGCCTTGTTGAAACATGCAAAAATGCCACCTGGGATTTTTTCTTTGACATGGTATGTCAAAGATGTTGTTATGGAAGTGATCATCCAACCAGTCAAAGATAGTAGAAAATATTTGTGGTTGAGATGTATTTTCTGTAAGTGTGCATAAGCATGTGAGAGTTTATGCTTGCTTGTGTCAGATTTGCTTTTCATGGTGTAGTTTTGAGGTGTAAAAGCATAACATCCTGAGCTTGCGGCAAGACCTGACGTGGCTACTTTGTCCCTTCTACCACATCCTGCCATTGGCATATCCTTTCTCTACCACTGCTGATGCTGAAAGACCTGTAGGATTGGTTTAAAGAGTTTCCTAGAAATAACAGTGCAGTTTCCATCTACGTGGTTTCTTTTTTCATGCTGGTGTATTATCTCCAATACTTAGCTTTGGCAGGTCAACGACTGCCCTCATTCAGAGTTGTGCAACTGAACGCCAGGCTTATGAAGACAACTTGAAAGACAGGGTAGTGATATGAGCGAGGAGTAAAGAAGTCTCGATCTGACAGTACGCCACTTTGCAGGACCCTGCGTGGAACTGTGGATCCCTTCTGCTTTGTCACTTGATGATGGGTATAAGAACCTCGCCTAAACATTAAGATTTCTTTTCTTTCCATAGCCTCATCTATGGTTATATCAAGTATATTCAAGCCATATGAAAATATTTGAATCTTGAAAAATATTGGATGTGTTAAACTTAATCTAAGTTTGTAAGGACTGTATCCTCCACGTGCTCAAAGGACGGAAGACCCCTTTCTGGAGCCCCTTTCTAGAGTCCAAGAAAGTCATGCAGGGGCTAATACAGTTTCTCTGTGCTCATGGCACTTATGTCCCTTACCCAGTGAAGTTGGTGACTTTTCGCTCCATATGAAGCAGAGAAGGTTTTAATCCACAGAAAGGTATCTCCAGAGCCCTCTGATAAAATCATTTAGGTGAATAGTTTGCAAATCAATTGCTCTGCTTTTCTGTTTGTTTTACATAATACTTTGATGCAAAAACATGGTTAAATTCATTAAGCCTGCTTGCTCATGTCTTTTTTGTTCTCCTTTTGACTTTCAGTGTAACGTTACAAAATTTTTCCCCTCAGTGCTTACAGACATTTAAAACGATAGAGAATCTCCTATTTTTTGTGTTTCTTAAGATACCTTAGAAATTGAGTTGTCATGTTAACAGGGTGGCAATTCAGACATTAAGAGCAATACGAATATGGTTCACAGAGCTAAAGATGGGCTGCAGATCTGGATAGTGAGATTGAGATAAAGTCTTTCAAATATAAAATGTATTCATAATGCAGGCACAAGTTCTGCCTGTTAATTTCCTAAATTCCCATTTCCATTGGAAATGTGAAACATATTTCATTAATAGGCTCTGCCACTAGATAACATGATTTTCTCTTATTTAAATTATTTCTAATTGAAATTTAGAGACAAAGAAGTGCACAGGTGTAGCTGCAGGCAGAATAAAAAAGTCCTTTCAGATGTCTTGAAATGATTTTCTGACTCTAAATCACCGAAGCTTTGTGTGACTAATGGGACCGGAGCTCTGAGGTTAGGATTTTGCTGATTGTGCTGCCCTACTGAAGGCAAACCAGAGAAAGGGAATTTCAAAATGAAATTGCCTCTGCAAGGCCTAAAAAAGCTCCTATTTCACCCTTTTACAGGATTTTGATCCTCTTTTACATACCTGTAGAGCCATATGATGTCAAGCAATGGCCGGAGAGAGGTGCTCCTGGGTTTGACACCTCCTATAGTATGCCATTATTTTTTCCGGCTCAAGCAGTAGTTGCAGGCAGGTTGCATGAGCTATTTCCAGACCTTGTCTGTTCTCAAGAAAATTGCCAGTGAATACTGAAAGACAAAGCCAAGAAAAAGGCAATTTGTTTTCTCTCTGGAATGCTTTCATATCTCTCTTCCAAGATCTACTTTATATAGTCCTAGCTTCCGTGGGTTACATGTAGGGCTTTAGAAGTTAATTTGCTTTTAACAAGTAGAATATTTTCTGTGCGAATGCCATTGGCTTCTTTGCTAGGGATCCAGCTGCCAGGAGCACAGAGAACTCGCGGCCTGAAGTAAACATGGGAAAGCAGAGCCTATATTTGAAGCACTTATGGGCTGTGTGCGTAACCTTCCAGGTGTGAGCTGCACGTGAACCAACAGACTGTGGTCTACCTGAACGTGCGGGCAGTGCTGGTCTTTCCTTGTCAGCTCCATCCTTGCAGCAGTATGGCGAGGCTCCAGAGGGAGCACAGCCAGAGAGGAGCCTCTGCACCTCTGAAGCGCCAACACTAGTGTGTCCATGCTTAACTTGTATTTCGAGGGCCATTTTTCAATGGCAAAGAATCGAAACTCTGAATAGATTTCCCAGTTCTTAAATGAGTTATGAGCCAGGCTGTTCCCGGTGGTGCCCAGTGACAGGACCAGAGGCAATGGGCACAAACTGAAATGCAAGAAATCCCATTTAAAAATAGGAAAACTCTTTTTCTTTTTTTAGCATAAGGGCTATTGGATATTGGCACAGGTTGCCCAGAGAGTTTGTAGAGTCCCCATCCTGGGAGATATTCAAAAGCCATCTGGACACGGTCCTGGGCAACTGGCTCCAGGTGGCCCTGGTTGAGCAGAGGCTGGGACTGGACAATCTCCAGAGCTCCCTTCCAGCCTCAGCCACTCTGTGAGTCTATGAAATTTTAGCAGCCAAAACCACATGAAACCCTGTCTGCTTCATTTGTCCAGCCCTGACTACAAATACTGTAACATACACAGATTTCTGGACTGCAGGGTCTTCAAGGAATTCTGTCAGTGTTCATACAGTGCCCATAATAAGACTCTTGGGCACAGATAGTGGTAAGAACAGCAATAATTTGACCATAATGCAGTCTTGGGAAATGGGTATTTGAGAAGAACTTCAGAGCTGTGTAAAAAAAACCCATGTGTGCAGGTAAAAAACCCGTTCTGTGGAAACAGAGGGAAGGAGTGTAGGAACACTGATGCTGAGAGCAATAATCTGTGAAAAGGCCAGGAAATATTGCCCATCACTCTGGAGCAGCTTGCCCTTCTTGTTATTTTTTTCTATGCAGGGCATAGACTGATATATTTTATTTTAAGACCTAAATTTTAAAATCAAGTTTCAAATAAAATGTGTTCAAGATTACGTGACGCATGACATCTCTGCCACATTTTCACAATCTGAATGGCAATTAGCATGCTCATGTGTGCTTCGAAACCCTTCACAGCCTATTTAAAGGCTTGCAGGAAACATGTAATGCCAGAGCATTTTTTATAGTCTTTTCTGGTATTTGGTGCTAGAAAATCTTGCTTGTAAGAACAAAAAGAAATACTCCTAAAAAGACTGATAAACTCTTGAATTAAGCAAAACATCTAACATGAGAATCATCAGATGTCTAATAACCATGTCTGGATTTGGATTTTTCCTCTTATATCGAGGCAATGTTTCTGGACGAGGTGATGTGAACTGTTACCAGCACCTGATTAATTTCCCCAAGATAATGGTCAGCTGTGTTTTAGTCCTTATTTAGTCTTAACATTATGTCTGCCACTGTCTTCTCTTACCAAGATTACTGTTGACTTCAGACTGCTTGGAAGGAGTAGCTCTTCACAACTGATGTGGCTTGAGGAGACAAAATAAATCAAATCATCTTTCCAACATTTAGTTTGACCTAGTTGAAAAATAATCCTCGCCGGTGTTTTACCTCCCAAGCATGGAAAATGTGTGGGTCTGTGGTGGGAGAGAGATCTCCATGGCTCTGGGCAAGATTTGCTATTGTTCTGTGTTTCCTCTCATTCTACTCCAATCTCACTTATGCTCACACAACTTGCGCTTTTTTTGAATAATTTACAGCTACTAAACTTCCTGGAACATGGATCTCATTTAATGGTGTGGTGTCTGTACTTCTTGTGTAGATGAGGTGCTTAGGGACATGGTTTAGTGGGCATGGTGGTGTTGGGTCGACGGTTGGACTTGATGATCTTAGAGGTCTTTTCCAACCTTAATGATTCTGTGATTCTTTCTCTTTAGGAATTTGATAGCGTATCGGGAGGGGAGGGGGGGGGGCGGGGAAGAGATGTGTGTATTGGAGGGGAGGAAAGTTAAAAACAGTATAAGAAAAAAAGCAGTTTCTCCTGTTCAAAACTTTGTTATGGCAGTTTTGGGCTTCTGAACTGGAGGTTTGTGAAAAGTTCATTTTCCAACCTAAAATCTTGCAGGCTTTCTCATAGCTTATATTTTACTCTTGGAAGTCAGTCCATGCAAAAATTCCATGGCCCTAATTGGAGCGATTTTTCATGAACACAGAATATTTGCTAGGGATGTGTCTGTTTTGATGGAGTGTTTATTGGCAAAAGAGAGAGAGAGAGATTTTTGCACTCATATCTGCAGAATAAAACAGGGGAAGTGCGCCTGCCTGTAGAAGGGATTAACTCGAAATGCGGTACTTTGTGTTCAGGTCAATCCAGATCAAAAGCTTTTTATCCCAACTCATTCTGGGTTTCTTATGTCCCAGACTACTGTACTATCAAAGACAAACTTTGTGTTAGAATCTAGACCTTAAAATCTTCTCGAATTAGCAAGCTGCTGCTTATCAGTGCTTTCTGTTGATTTGTAAATGCGTACTATAAAGGAATTTCTTTTTTTAAAAAAAGAGAATTTTGCAAAGATTTTGTTTAAAACAAAAAAAAAATTTTTGTTTAAAATTTAGCCACAAAATGGAAATGTCATATGGAAAACACTTCTTTCATGTGAGTCTGAGCCTACTTTCCATCAATCTGTTTTGGTTTTTTTTTTTTTTGCTTTGAGATGATGGAAAATTAATTGTTTGGTCCCAGGCTAAGTGAAGTCTTCAAATGGGATTTCCTTCAAGGCATTGTTTTCAAATGCAGAAGGCAAAGCACATCTCCAGTGCCATGAAGGCCTTATGCTTTGAAACCATAGGCCATAGATAATAGAGAGACATGTCAAAAAATGTGCTTATTTGGTGTAGAACCGAGCATGTCTTACAAGGCTGATGTAGTGAGCAGTTCTCCCGAGAATCTTGCTCAGGCTTTTCATCCAGTTAAGATGATCTCAAATGGCTGGCTGAAGACCACTATCTTAGAAGATATATGGAATGATTTTTTAGTCTGGAATCATAATCCTGTAGTTACCTTGACAACTACATTGTGTATCTCCAGATGTCCTTTCACTGGTCCTACAGACAGAATCTTTACACTTTCTTTCACTGGTCCTACAGACAGAATATAGATTTTTTTTTTTTTTTTTTTTTTTTTTTTTTAATTTGCTTGAATTGTATCTCTGGAAACATGCTATTCAGAAAGCAGCATCCTTTTCTGTGTGTCCTCCCAGCAGGATAAAATAGTATATTTGCCTTTACTTGCAAAAGAGAACAATTTGTGGCAGTGTTCACATATTATCCAATTAACTGCCAAACAGTGACTTTTTGTATAAATCTGAAATTCAAATCGGTACATTCGTGTTAACCAACCTGGGTATATGTAGAGATTAAGTCTGAATAAATCGTGAGTTTCAAATAATGAAAATGATGTCACCGAGGGTATAATTCTGCCTGCCCCCTCCTCAAGTGGCACGGGTGAGCAGAGCATACGGTATACACTGCTTAGTTCCGGAGGAAGGGCATCAGTGAATAGCAACTTGCATTTGCTGTGTGGGGCAGAGCAGAGCTGCGTGGACTTTTTCTTCATCTCAGTGCAGTCAAAAGTAGAGAATTTAGGCCCGTGTTTGCATTCATTGGTGGGAATTTGGGCCCCAAGGTGCGTTAAGGACCCAGTAACTCTGCTGGCTCCCACTGGCCGTTCTGGCAGCGTATGTTTATGGAGACGGGCAGGACAATGTAGCCACAGCAGCTCTGGGGAGCCGGCTGTAGCTGAGCTGAGAGGTCCTTCATCCCCTCTGAGCTCTCAGGTCTGCCTCCTCTCTCCTTGTGGGCAGGCTGTCCGGGTGGCAGCCTGGGGCAGAACCCAGGGTCTCAGCCTTGTGCCATGGGTACACAGCCGTTAGTGGGTGTCTGTGGTAGAGATCTTATCTAGGATTTTTCTGTTTAGATGAAGAAGAACTCATCAGGTGATGTAAACTGCTGGCGCCAAAGTTAACTTCACGAGAGTAGTCCAGAAATACCATTCTTAGGCTGTGTGAAAATCTAACACCTATATCCTTAGTCTCTTAAATGTAATTTTACCTTCTTTTCTGAAGATAATGTTTTGAAATAAAGCCATGCTTTTGTGCTTCTAAAGTGTTTGCATGGGGGTTATTTTCGGAAGTTGGATGCAAAAGGGCTAATGCCTCACTTCAGCTAGAAGAGTGCTACCCACTAGCCCCAAGTTTAGGGATTTGTAAGGCAGCAGAATGAGGCCAGGATGGGAAATTTGGTTAATTTCCTTCAGCCCATGGTAAGAAGCACGTGCTGTGGGGAGTTTGGGTCCAGTGCAGCATGGTGGTGCACGGGGGACAGTTGTGTAAGGAGTGGGCTGGAGCTGAAAGGAAAGAGAGCGGTTTTGGGTCTGTCCCTGCTTGCTGTCTGTCCTGTGCAGCCCGGCGGGGGATGGACCTGAGCAGTGCTCGTCCTGCTGCCTGGCTTCACGGACCCTTTCCACAAGCTGCCATCACAACCACCCAGAGAGACCTTTTAAAACACACCATCTTCTGGTAGTGACAGAGGATAAAAATTAGTGCTATTTTTCCTTCAGTTTCTTTTTAGCACCAGGTGAGATTATATGTAACTGATGATATAAGGAGAATTCAGTCTCAGAAGGATTGTATAAATTTATACTACCAGCAGTAAATTATTTGTTGACTTGAAGCATAGATTTTTCAATTGATCCTTTTTATTTTTAAAACGATATGACAATTTCCTTGTTTTGCAGATTAATTTCAGATTTTGCAGATTAATTTCAGATAATCATTTTTCTATGTAGTTTACTCTTTGAGTTAAATAAAAATCAGCATCCTACTGCAATGGATGCTGTAAAAAGGAATGTATGTGTATGTGTTCAAAGAGCAGCTGAATTGGACAGGCAAAATGGGAGAAAATGGCGAAAAAAAGGAAAACAAAGAGAGGACAGAATGATGGGAGAAAAAATCACAACATAAATACCACATTACATATTCCATTTTCTTTTTGAATGGCCATATTTTTTTAATTTAGTTTTACATTTAATCCAGAATAGACAGTTAAGACACTAACATGCAAGTTAATAAGCGCAACAAAGCTGAGAGATACTGAAGAGAGAGAGAAAGGGAGACTAAGGAGAAAAACAGCACAAGGAGTAGAAAAGGATGAAGAAGCATATGAAGACAGAGAGAAAGAAGAACCTGGAAAAAGGTTACAGCCACGTAAGTTTGAAGGAGCGTAAGATTATATCCAGAAGATAGATGCGCAGGGGCTGGCTGGTTGTTTACCGTATATGCTAAGCAGACTTTGAGTAGATAAGTCCCTGAGGAAAGAACTGGAGTCACTCCATATTTCGGGATTTCGTTGCTGGGAGTTGCATTCATTGCACTAACACAGTAGAGAAGCTCTCAGAGAGTCATGTCCTGGTTAACAGTGACACAGCTTTCACAGCCATACCTGCTTACAAGGCACGAGCTGGGCTAGCGCAGTGCACGCGAGGCTGATGCTTTGCTTTCAGTCTCGTTTATATCCCCCAGGCAGTATGTAAGAGGGTATTGGCTTTGTTCTAGCCCTCAGCTTACGTATTTTCCCCTACCTTTCCATCAATTTTCCATCAAGGAAAATTGCATATTTTCCTTTCCATTCTGTGTACTTAACTTTCCTCATCTTCTCCGAAGGTCTTCCAAAGTGTTCAGCATTCCTGGCATCACTGTATTTCCATCTCTCTCTCTCCCCCTTATCTCCCTCTCTCCTTTCCTCTCCCCCTTTCCCTCCCTTCCTTACTCTCTCTCTCTTTCTCCATCCCTGTCTGTCTCTCTCTCTTTTTTATTTTTTTAAGGAATGGGAAATATAGCTTTGTAACACACATCTTGCTGTTTCATATTCTAAGATGGTATTTGTGTTCTCATAGGAGTTGCTTTGCATTCTGTGGTTTGCATACTGCAAGCAAGCAAGCAGTAAGTATCGACGGGAACAGCCTGTACTTTTATTGTGCCTTTTCATTTTCAATTTTAAAAATGATCCCAGGTTAATGGTGCTTGCATAGTCAGAAAAATTGGACATTTTTTAAAGGAACAGTGTGATTTGCTATTCTGCACATTTCATCCAGTATGCTAAGTCTTATTTAGTTTCTCTTTAGCTGGCTTTGGAGATGGAGACATAAACCTACTGCCCAACCAGGAAAAACAAGCTCCTTCATTGATTTTGCATAGGATTGGAAGAGTATGCATGGATGATCTGGATTGCATGATATCTTTCTCTGGCAACTATTGTGTTAAATTAGTTTTAAAGCTGTCAAATTGAAAAACACAAAGTAAGAGTGACATGTTATGCCCAGTGGGTGTTTGTGTCCTAGGAAGAGGTATCGTGCTAGCCTTGGGAAAAGCCTAAAAGATAACTTCCATTATTATTCAACTGGAAACCAGAAAAAGAATGACTGAATCATTAAGCTGATTTTCTCTGAATGGGATGAAATAATGCCTGATGGGTTTTTCTCTCTTCCTGTGCTCCTCTTCCTGCCCTCTTTGTCCCAATGTCTCCTTGGCTTCTCCATTCCCACTGAACCATCCCTCCATCCTTTCCCCAAACTTTTCTTTTGAAGTCCCAATTGTATGTGTTTCTAACTGTTTCTGGCTTCCTTTTTTTAAATCTCAGAACTGCAAATTCTGAGTTTGACTGCCAAAGGCAAGGCAGAAATAGGTGTCAGTGGGCAGACACAGCAATTTAAAGGTATGAACTTAACCTCAAGTTATCCATCTATGTCTTTTCATCACTGCCCCCAGCCAGTTCCTTGGCAACGTGGATCTCTTTTGCCTTTGATAGGAGAGCTCTTTGCTCATCCCTTGCTGTCTGTCTGGACCAGCACTGATACTGTCAAGCATTGTCTCCTTCTCTACGTTAGCAAGGAGAGCCCTTGAGTAATGCTGCAAGAAAGCAGCAGCGGGAAGGCCGGCTTGGCTGGATGGCCTCGCGTTTTGAAGCCCCTGAGCCCTGCATGTGCTGGCTGTGCTCGGAGGAACAGCACTCTGCACGAATTGCTGTGTGAGATAGTGCACCTGCACTCTGCCAGCTGCTGAGGAAATGCTGATGGACAGCAATGCCTACTCCAAGTGCAGCCGGGTGGCTATGTTAACAGCTGATGATAAAGGCCGTCAGTTTAGGTAGAGGGTCTCCCAGCTCTCAGAAAGGCTGAAGCATCTTAAAAGACCAGAGGACTGGCAGGAGAGGGCACAAGCCTTGCTCAAGAGAGAAGGACCTCCGAAGGCCGTCGTAGCTCCGTGCCATGGCATGGAGACACAGAGGTTCCCCCTGCTACCCAGGGACTGGAGGCTCACACCACTCAGTATATTATTTTGTAAAATCAGAAGTTGAAAGGGCATTACAGATCACCACTACTGAAGTTTTGAAGCCCTGTTCATTCTTCCCCCCCTCTCTTCTGTGTCAGGTGCTGGTATATGCATTTGAAGTGCTTCTATGAGCATATATTGACCCAGTTCTCAAGCATTATGAAAATCTGGGAAGTTCTTTTGGTGGTTTTATGTTCATGCTGAACATGAACAGCAGGCAGGTAGAAACCTGTGAAACCACACTGGAGCTTTAGGAAGACAGAATGAAAAAAATTCCTTAACGTTACAGTTCCTTTCTTGAATTTTTTTTTTTTCAGTCGGCCTGTATCCCTCCCTGCTAGGGGCCAAACAACTCAAAAGCACCTCCTTAAAAAGTGAGCATTAAAGGAAGATAAATATAATAATATGGCCAGAGCAGAACTTGGTATTTATGCAGGACTGAGAAGAAATGTCAAGGATTCTGCACCTAACAGTTTGTATGATTACATTCAACAAACAAGAATCACAAAGCTACTTGATTACTGCATCTAAATATTTCTAACCCTTTTTTGTGGAGTATTGTAGCCTTCTAAATAATGGGGTTTGGGGCTGTAATTCCATCTCCTCTTGAAAACAATGGTAAACTTTCCATTGACTTGAACGCAATCAGGGATTCTACCTCATAGTTTCAAACAGTACAATATATTTCTGTTTCTTTCAGTGTACTGCCTTAATTAGAGGCTTGCCCCAGATTTACCAGTGAAGTGACAATTCCAACAATTCACCTGGACAATTACTCGGAGGTAGCCCAGGAAGGCCAGAATTTTGATCCCAGTTGGCCATCAGTTTGTGCTGGGAGGCATCGATTCTCATGGCCCTTCAAATTTGAACCACAATAGGTGTGCATGCAGGTGCTGTTCCCATCCATGTATGCACTTACTACTAAAAAACCCACAAACTAAATTTCTCTGTTTCTTCAGTCAATAAGAACTGTAATTCAGCCACACATTTTAAAATGTGTACCTTGTTTTCAATGAATTTACAGTTAATTGCAAGGACTTTTTGAAGGCTTCTAAACCCTTATTTAGTCTGTATAGCGCTGAATAGTGGTGTGATTTCTGTATATGCTAGAGTTCATACATGCTAATCAGTCTGACTGCTTAGAAAACATTGTGTAGCACTGGGCTGCAATTTGCAGCAAGAGTAGCCTGTAAAGGTTGGCCATTAGCTGAATTCAGTTGCCTTTCATCTACACATTGCCTGACAAAGAGCTGGAATCTCTGTATCTTGCATTCCCAGTGCAATGAGTCTGACCCAGGCTTTTCTGTATTAAGGAAGAATTCAAGCCAAAAATAGTCTCTGTAACTGCTGTTATCTTTTATGCATGGTAGTTACAGACAACAAGTCAAAGATCTTAGTTGCTTTATACAATACCCCCACACACACCCAGTTGCAGGCATTTTGCAGTCCTTCCTTTAATGAGCTTCTTATTTTGAGGAGGTCACACTCATCCAGAACTTTGTTTATTTTTCTCTGCTCTTGTGCAACACCTTGCACTTATCTACAGTCATTCCTCTGTTAATTGTTGCCCAATTGCATACTTTTGCTTGGTCTTTCAGGAAATTCCTAATGATCCTCCCAAGCCTTGGTTAAGCTAAATGTTTCTGTGTTGTCAGCAACTTTCACCACCTATTCAACCTGTTTTACAGAAAATTTGTAATGCCTGGCACCTACCGCTTGTTTGGGTACGAAGCAAATGAACCACCACATTTCTCTTGAGAGTGCTCGGAACTGGCAGCAGGCAGAGGTAACAACTCCGCTCCTGATGAACAGGGCCATTAGTCAGCCCTTGGACCCAGGTGCAGAGGGAAGGGTTCTCCTTCGGGCCCAAACAAACCTGATGCTGGAAACCTGGGCTGATGCCTGGCACCTACCGCTTGTTTGGGTACGAAGCAAATGAACCACCACATTTCTCTTGAGAGTGCTCGGAACTGGCAGCAGGCAGAGGTAACAACTCCGCTCCTGATGAACAGGGCCATTAGTCAGCCCTTGGACCCAGGTGCAGAGGGAAGGGTTCTCCTTCGGGCCCAAACAAACCTGATGCTGGAAACCTGGGCTTTTTTTTTTTTTTTTTTCCAGTGGTGTGTGTGCAGAATAGCAAATGCTCAAATAAAACAAACAAGCATGATTTGGAAACGGCCAGTGCCTTTGCCTCAAATCAACCCTATCTTATAATAACAGTTGTACTGAACTTTGTGGAACTGAAGAATGAAGCTCGCGAGTTGCAAAAGCAAGGTGCTGAAGGCACCAAGAAGGCAGCATGCTAGGATGCAAGCTGCTGCTGTGTAGGATCTTTGGACAGAGGGTATTTTATTCAGGAGCCCTCCTGTGTATTACCAACCTCAGTATGTGGGTGTCAAGTCCACTGAGAAGATGGAAGAGCAAGTGGTTAGACAGAGAGCAATGGGAATGCTGTGTTGACTGATCAGCAACCTTCTCTGGAAAGTTAAGCTAATTTTAAGTGAATGCAGTAAGGAAATGTGTAGGAAAAAAATGGATATATTAGGATTTTTTTTTTCCTTTTTGTTGGAGTAAGAGAAGGAGTCAGGGAAACACGAGTTGTCAGCAAGAACACCTGAAAGGCTTTGTAAAGGCATTTGTGAATACTGTGACGTGTCTTTAACCTAGATATATTGAACTAAAAGGGATGCAGATACTAGCATGAACATAGAATGCTAAATGCAAGATTTTTGAGTTGCTCTTTCATGGGACATGTGATTTTTATCTCACAAGGGAGAGTTTCGAGAAACAGATCCAAGCCTTGAGAAGCAGTAATGGTGGAAGAGCTAGCAATAGCTGAAGGATGACTGGGCTGCCAACCGCAGCTGGAGTGCTGCTGGCTATGTTGGATGCATTAACTGTATAAACACAGATCCTTCACCTTTTTTAGTATGATAAATAAACAGTGTTTTGTATTGATTCTCCATATTCAGTCTCAAGAGTGATTTAAATTGTTGACTAAAAGGTCACTTCAGTGTCCTGGTGCATTTTGTGAAAGTCTCAGAATGCAGAGGGGAAGGGTGGATGAGATACAGGAACAGTTTCTAAAGATGAGCAAAGGTTGGACTTTTTAATTGCAGTCAATTTAGCCTCTGAATTCATGAGTATGCTTTGTGCTTTGGAGGTTTTTTTTTTTTAAATGTACTATTTATTGTTACAGTGAAGATCTAAAAGCTTCATTTCACTAAGTGACTCAGGGAGAACTATAAATCAAGATTTATTTTGGCTAGAAATTAATCTTTTCTTATGTAAGCCAAAAGTAAAGATTCATAAAGTGAATAATATTTTGTTTCTTCAGTAACATGTCAATAACAGCTTGTCTTTGGGAATTTTAGCCTTTTAAATTCAATTTCAGCAGTCTTACACATTTACTTACCTGTTTTAATTAAGAATTGGCAGGAATAAAAGAAAAAAAATGACTTGTTTCTGAGCTGATATGATCTTAATTGAGAATGCCTGGCTCTCACATTGTCATTGATCACTTATTTTTGTGAATTATATCAAGGCATGCATAAGGAATATGTAATACTCCCCCGTGGCAATATCTAGCAGAAGGACCTGAGAGAGCCCAGGTGTTTTAACACGGTGGTTTGAAAAAGCTCCAAAAATAGTATGCGGTTTTGGAATCCTTGGAGGAGGCAGGGGACACCTTTCCAAACACCTGGACTCCTTGACACCTGTAGGATAAGCTCTCCTGCCTAAGACGTTGCAGCATATTAATTGTCTTTGCCATGCTTGAACAACACCCACTTCTTCGTGGTGTAGCTTCAGAACAAAGGCACAATGTTTCTATGCAGACCCCGTGCCCCAGAAAACGTATTCTTCCCTGCCTTGTTTCCTTCCGATTTGCAGAAAGACTTTGAAGGGCAGGGGTCTGGAGGAAATGGGAAATAAGAGGCTTTAACATGCTTTAAAACTTCTATGTCCTTATATATGCTCCCTCCAATGCCACACACAGAGGGGAAAGTACGGATACTTACCTAAGTAATGGTTTGATTTTTAACTCAAATGTAGTTTCTAGGTAGAGCCTTTCAAACTGGGCAGTAGTAATAGATCAGATGTAAGCTGTGAGACGTTAAAATATATAATGACAGAAGTGGGGATTCAGCTACATTTTTGCTGCTTTCCCACTCATCAATACCTAATGAGTAGGGATAAATCATGACAGGATATTGAGCAATGTAGAGAGAAGTGGCATAAGAGACCAAAGAGTACAGCTGTGTAGGAGGGAAAAAATGGGCACCAGCAAAGAGTGGCAAAAAAATGCAGCTGTGTCAGTGAAATAGTTTCATAATAAATGCATGATTTGAGCTCTTTCTTTCAACTTTCATGTACACTATAAGCAAACTAATAAATTTTAAGGGTATTTAAGCAAAAAAAAAGAATCATCCAATGTACTGAAAAAGTTGAACCCAATGAGATGTAAGATAAGGTGGTCAGCAGACTTTTCAGCAGATCTTTATGGGAAGAGAAAAAGAAGCCCCAAAACTATGTCTGATGCAACTTAGGAAGAATCTGCCACGTGCATTATTAAGTGGTTATTTGTTACCACTATTAAAAATTTGCCTGCTGTTGCCAGGCCTAACTTCAGTTTTTTGAAGTGCCTAACTTCCATTTTTGAATCATGTTGTTCTTTTATCTCCCAGATCAAAGAGCCTTGGACCTATTTAGAAATATTTAGACTGTATTAGTCTCAATTAAGGTGCCTGTTGCATAGTACCTGCCCATGTCATGACTTTGGGTGATATATCCACATGGTCTTTTTGAGGCTGAGAAATAGAATCTGTCCCAATTGTTTTTGGAGAGCTATGTGTAAACTAATTTGACCTAGGAGGTGCTTCTGACTGGTGGCATCCTCAGCCTGTACCAAGGTGAGACAGAGGCACACATCAATGCTGTGTGTTGTCAACCATCGCCTGTTTTTGCAGGGAGGAATTCTGGATACTCTGGAAGGCTAAGTTCTACAAAGATCTGGGTAATTAGGGAAATCTACAGCATGCTCTCACCAAGTTACTTGAATTGGAAGGGGTCATCAAGTGCAAGCCATTAGGAACATGGGTGTTAATTATTCCACAGGAAACGGGGTAGGATAAAATACGGTTAATATATGTTGCATGAATTATTATTGAGATCCTTGATTTTCTGAAATTTTAAGTTGGTGCTCAAGGGGGGGGGGGATCATATTTCAGTGTTATGAGAGTTGGAGATATCTAGAGCTAGCAAGGTGGTTCTAGGGGGAGATATATATTCTAGAGGTTTGTACAAGGCATCTCATCCACCCTTCTGCATCAAAACCTCAGTCTCATCTGGTGCAGACTATAAACAAGATCTTCCAGATACAGCTTTTAGGTATTTTTGTTCCCAAGACATCAGGAGACAGATAGCATGGATCTCCTCCCGAGACTCTACCCCATTCACTTAGCAACAGATCCTTTTGCGAGGAAGGAACTCAAGCATACTTCATGCAATTTTTATTCCTTGAAAGAAGCGAGGCCTTTCATTACTCAGCGTGATATCTCCTTTATGAGAAACAATCCTTCCAGATAGCTAATGCTGGGCACGCTGTGGTTCAGTCTGTCTAACCTCATCTACACTACTGCTTAAACTCAGTGACTGAGAAAGCCTTTGTGGACTGTGTTGAGTAACTTGTGGTCTTCTCACTTGCTGAAATGTCTCTGAGGCATAGCTTGGACAGTTAGCATCTCTAAACCGCTGGTGCCTGGGAGCTGATGGGAAATGCTGTGGGAAGCAGCAATAACTGATGGGCCAGACGAGCCCTCCTCCTGCTCGGTTTGGGCAGCGACCCACCATGCTGAAAGCAGCACCTCTGTGTCGCTGGGTCTCACACGCATTTACTGCAGCTGACTGACGAGACTCACCAGACCCGGTCCTGGGGAATTGGAGTGCCCTTTGGCAGGCCACGAAGAAATAAGGAAACCGGCAATTGGTGCTGCCGGCAAGGATGAGGTTAGGGGCTTGAACTTGGGCTCTTCTGCTCCTGTCCAACGCTCCCTGGCACGGTGTGACTCACCTAGCCAAGCTCAGCCATTTAAGAGTTGGCTGGGTCCTCCAAGTTCTTCACCCAAACACCTTCACTAGTGACAGGAGAGAGACTGGCACATCTAAAAGGCAATTTTCTCCACCTCAGACACCTGTTTTAAGGAGGGCAGCATAAATGACTAGTTGGATCTAGGTAGCTAACAACAAGGCAGCTGTAGTTAACTGAGAGCACCTCCCTTCTTTCTGTTCCTTTGCTGCCAAGCATAATTCATTCCTTTACAGGGAAGACAAGTGTGTTGGAATTAGTGAAACAGCAGTTTAAAGGCTCCCAGGAAGATATATATTGAAGCATTTCAACCTGCTGCAAAACGATTTGTGCCTGTTTGTAGTAAAAGAACATTCATATTCTTTTTTTTCCCCCCACATGAGATAAGGGAGAGGGTAATTTAACAAATAATACATCTACCACTTCCAGACAAACTCAAGAGATATGTATGTTATGGTAGCTGGCCTCAGTCCAGCAAAGCCATTAGCCATGGGTAACTCTAACAAAAAGAAATCTGCTTAGCTCCCCCTCCTTATGGTTTTTAAGGCATTGATCCTGTGTGTTGATCCATTTAGCCCATTGGGGTGGAATATTTGAGGACCCACAAAGGAAAGGCCACAGTCTGGTTCAAGGTTATGTTTACCAGCCCCCTCGCCCCAACCCAAAAGCAGCCAGGCAAACTTTTTCCTATCCCCAAACCCAAAGAGTTTTCATATTCTACAGTTTCTGTGTGTTACATGCCAGCCCTCATCCAGTCCTTTAACCTCCAGGCCTGGGTGAAATTTGTAGGGACTCAGATGTGTCAGCCAGGATTTGAGCCCAAACTAAACACAGCCATCATTCTCAAGAAGAGAGATAGTCAGTTTCTCTGGTGGTAACACTGTTGGGTCCTCCAGAGCGCAAACATTATTCATCACAGGCACAGAAGGGCAGGCTTAACATTTGTAATGTTAAGATTTTTTTTCTGGTTTTAGTTTCTGTTTTACTTCGGGGGTGGGGGGAACTTGGATCATTGAAAGAATCAGTAAAGGGCATGAAATCAGTTGTGCTATTTATGGAGTAAATGGTTTCGATAAGGATCCATCAGAATTTTTCTACAGCTTTGCCAATTTTAAATCTCTGTAACAGGAACACATCAGTGGGTTCTGGGATTTTTTTCCCTTAATGTATGGAATTACACAGTGCATTTTATACTTCTCTGTGTTTCTGCTGAACACTTTTAGCTCCCCATGGGACTTCTGAAATGAGCCAGTGGAGAACCTTTTCTCTGTGGTGTTTGTTGGCATAAATGTGCCAGGGTACATGATCTGGGAGTTAAGACTTGCATTGGAGCTCTGAAATTTTACGTCTGATGGTTGTGTCTCAAGGCCAAGCATGAACAACTGATAATTTTCCCCTTTTCAGTTCCTCTGCATGTGTATTGTTTAAGCTACAGACACAGTAAAATCTTTGGGCTCCCAAACTGCCTTCTAGTTGTGCCAAATATTAGCTATTCATCAATGAGGTACTTTTCTATATAGGACTTTGGAGAAGTGCTTGTAGGTAAACTGAAGAGGAAAGGCAAAAATTTCAAGAGTTACTTTTGTAGTTGGTCTCTTCATCTACCGGTTACCTATGAATATGCCTAGTCATACCTTATGTATCAATATATTGTGTGTTTGCTTCGTGCAGTGGGATTTTCCTTACTGCCTCAGGAGGAAGCTCTGATCTCTGTGAAAGACTGCTGGGGTGATGGCCATGGCTCCAGCATCAATGCTGCATTCAGAAACACACTTCTAGTACGTGCACTCAGTACCCACATTTATATATGTTAGATACAGCTGGCAGTTCTGTAGCTTCCAGAAATGTAATTTCCAGGCTAGCACAACACTGTAAATTGTCTGATGCCAAGAGAAAAGGCCACGTCTTCATTGCCCAAAACGTAAGTTTTGTCTGTTCTACAGAGATTTGCACAGTGCTGTGTGTGGCTGTACTTGCTGGCAAGGTGCTTATGAACAGCATCAGTGTAACGCAGACATGCCTCACCTTTCTCCTCCCTATTTGCTGTACTTGCTGGCAAGGTGCTTATGAACAGCATCAGTGTAACGCAGACATGCCTCACCTTTCTCACTCCCTATTTCATGCAGATGCTCCAAGCTCACAGCAGTGCCATCTGCCCCTTCCACAAGCAGAGGACCTTTTGCAAACATTTTCCTTCCTATGTAAAGGTCGCAGTCTGCCACCACCATGAACACTGACTTCATCTATGAATAGTTCAGTTGAAGCCATCTTTAAGCCAGACAGAAAAATAAATCGCTGACAGTGGAAAGAGCTCTTCAGCATGATCCGGATTGCCTCAGTGTAGCCCCTCGGGAGTATTCATGCAGTGAGATACTCTTCATTATGAATAGGAGTGACAAAATGTGGCCCGGAGTTAGTTCCCCAAAAATGTAAATATAGAAACTGCCACAGAAACACGTGCAGGGGCACAGAAGTCTTTTTTCCACCCATGATCTTTCCCCGCGAGGTCTCTCTCTCAGAGAGTGACTGCGGCAGTTCAAAGCTTCACTAGCATTGTGGGTTGACAAGGGGAAACATTGCTGATCCAGCTCAGAGAAACAGACAATTTGCTTCTATAAAATTACACTTAGTAAAGCTTTTGGGAGTTTGTGTCAGGCATATCTGAATCACTCATATCTCAAATGCTCTCAGTCATGAGAGGAAGAGGGGGTCATATGAGGATGAGAAGCTATCTAGACATACAGAGTAACCTTTGATGAAGTGCACAAGCCATAGAAAGGGAACCTGTCAGCAGCTCTGCGCAGTAATCTGGAAGTACTGACTGCCAGTTTTATTGTATTTCATAGAGATTTGCAAAACACTGAAACCCAGAAAACACGAGTTTGCATTACTACATAGATGCCGAACACCCGGTCCCCGGTGTGGTAGGAGGATCCAGGCTTTTGCGCAAGGGGCATTTCCGTGGCAGGCTGGTTTCATGTTCCCTAGCTCTGCCGATAGCACACTGTGTATTCTCAGGCAAGTCGCTTCCCTGCTTGCACTTCCCTCTGTGCCCAGAAAACACTGGTGAGCGGGCAGGGGAAATCAGGCTGAGGTTTTCTGCGAGTGGAGAATTAGATTCTCTTGGCATAATGTTTGAGACCACTGACTCAGCCTTAAAAACCAGGCACTCTCATCCCCACGGCATGAATTAGCCATGGTAATCTTTGCAAGTGGAGCAGTAAATAACAAAACGGCTGGTCAGATATGGGCATACAGTGCTGCTTTTAGCAATATTAGTGTGTTTCTCTAATAGTTCATTGTGTTGCACTCATTTGCCAGGGCTTATTTCACTTTTCATTTGTGCACTGTGTCCGTGCAGTGCACAGAGGCTCCATCTTCATTTTTGCCTGCAACAAAATTTCTTTCTTTAGAAATACCTCTAGTGTTGGGGGAGAGAGACATGGTTTTTGTTGTTGTTGTTGTTGTTAACCTCACATAACTCTTCAATTCTTTTCCCCCTCTTTTTTTCTTTCTCTTTTTTTTTTTTTTTTTCTTTTTTTTTTTTTCTTTTTTTTTTTTTTTCTTTTTTTTTTTTTTTTTGCTTTTCAATGCCAGTTCCAGATCCCATAAGTCAAATAGTAGCAGCAGCTGGCCGCATGGCAGATCCCTTAGGCTGCAGCTGGGTGAGCACTCCTGGACTTATTCTAGCTGTGTCTTATAGATGGTCTGCAGATTATTTCTCTGAGCTGCCATGCTCTTCAAATGCCTCTAGCTTCTTTCTTTCCTTCTCTTATTCTGGTAATACATGGAGCCTGAAATTCAGCCTTGGAGAAATCTCTCATGTATTGTGTACAAGGTCTGTGGATCAAAAGGATGGCCTACGTGTGCATTATTCCTTTTACATAACTAAATGATTTGATTAATAAATAATACCAAATATTCCCAATACAGTATTAGATTAGGGATGACTCTGTCCTTGAATACCCTGTATCTATGACAATAGCACTCTTGTACGAAGATGAAAGGAGAAACGTTAATTCAGGAAGTCTGATCTCTCTCTTTAAGATTATATACTCAGTGTCCAAATTGCTTGAATGGTACTTTTCTCTTCATAAAGTCAATGTGAGTAGACTGACTGAATGTGAATGACAGAATAGAGCTTCAGATTTCAACAAAAGAGACAAGCTGAAATAAGAGTAAATTTTCAGTAGAAGAGTGCATGCGCAATATACTGTATTATCTACAAAGGAGAGTTAAAAGCAAATTAAAATATCTTACTATTTGCCTCGCTGGATATATTTTTAGGAGCACCTGTGCTGGTGAATTTTGTTACTAGTTGTGCTGTACATTACATTTAACCAAATCCTTTTAGTAATGTGTTGTAGCGCTGCCAAAATTACCACTAACTAATGAAATCATAACAAAGGTATGGATTTGCTTTTAACTACAATGTATGTTTGTAAAAGCGGTATAATTTGAAAGTAAAGTATAATGTAGGTATTCTGATTAAACTTTAGTATCCTTACTCAGGATCAGTAACACCTGATAGCTCAAGGTGTTACTTGATTTAATCTCAGATTATTGGGGCATATGCTTAAAGCTTCAAGGTAATATTTCAAAATATCATTTACTAATAATTTACCTCTCCAGTACTGTCAAGGATATTAACCAACTTGAAATAGTTTGTTCTAGAAACAGAATTACTCATTGACTCAGCCCCCTTCTTTCCCTTTTGGGCAACATCAAGAAAATCGGTTTCACCAAGTGAGGCAAATACACTTTCTCTAAATGATCTAATCACTCCTGTACTCTACTTTTGTTTTCTTGAAATACTACCTGCAGCTAAAATGGAGGTGAATGTTGTAGGTATTTGAATCCCATTCCTATTGCATCTTTCAAGAATTATTGATTGTGCTTGCAGACACAGTGCAGAATCCAGCTCAGAGCTCCAGGAAAATGCAGAAATGCCATGGAAAAATAACTATAAGCCCACAGAATTTTCAGCGCCAATAAAGGCAACTCCACCGTCATTTATTTTAAATCTAAAGCACTGTATGTGTTTCTGCTTTATAGTCACTGAACTATGTCTTGTGCGTTATCTCTGAGTGGGGCAGTCATATAGCCTTCACTTGTGTGGCTTCCTCTAGCTGCTCTTGCGTAACTCTTAGTTCATCTTGCTACTTCCTACTCCCAACTTTCAGCTTCCTAGGGACGCTTCATCTTTTCAACTCTCCAAAGGACACTGCAAGGCGGATGTCAATATATGCCATTCTTACTGAAGTGACTAGTGCTTCTCTCCCTAGCGCAAAGATACTTTTATTTTCCCTTCCTAAAGGAAATGCTATGTATTGATCAATGTTGATGCTTCCTCTTGATGAAATCATGAGCAGTAGACCTGTCGTGGTATTTCCTAATAGGAGACTAGTCTGAGTGCATTCTTGATTTCTCTGTCCTTGCTAGTCCAGAACAGAAACCTTCTGGTTTTCTCTTGTCTCCCCAGCAGCTCTTCTTCCCGTTACAATTCTGAAGAAGGCACTCGATGCAATTGTTCAGCTCCTTTAATCTAATTTTTTGTTGTTGTCAGTAAAGTTCCTGCTGATCCTTTGTTGTGCTCCCAGTTGGTTGAATTCCTCATTCTCAGTCTCACACGACAGACTGACAAGATAGAGTGGCAAAACATCTTGACTGCTCTGAAACTGACTTTTGGAAACCTGCAGAAACATTATCTCCTAAATGTTTCTCTGTGCTCTGTTTCATGTCTTTCAGCAGGAGGCTTTGTTCCAAAAGCTCTTCCAAATTATCTTTTTTTCTATCTTATTTTTGGATTTTTTTTTTTTTTATCAGTTTCTTTCTGATTTGGCTATATTCAGGAGGTGCAGTTATATCTAAAAAATGTACAGATAATCCAGAAGCTTCATTCAACACTTTGTGACACCTAAGAGAGTCAGAAGTATTCCACTTACCAATTGGGTAATACAGGAAACTTCTCTTGGGGTTTTTTTTTCCCTCATTTTTTCCACCTGCATCAGATATCAATCATTTCACCTCCAAATCTTATGCTTTGTCTTGCTTTCAGCTTGTCTAAATTGCTGACCATCACCGTCATCTTTCTTTTGCCAAGCTTCTGATCATATTTGCCTCTACTTTAAGCTTTTATAATATAAATTCTTCTGTTAATTCACTTAAAAGATCTTTTCTTCCATCTGCCTGCTTGATCTTCTCCTCCTATCCAACTCTCTCTCTCTCCTTATGCCCTAGTTTCTTACATCGTTATGTTACTGCACAACTTCCCCTGTGATTTCAACGGTCTTGATCATTATCCTTCCTTTTTTTCATTTTGTTTCTCTAAAGCCTCCCACTGAAGTAAACGTACTTTTAATTATTGACTTCAGCATAAAGAATATCAAGCTTCATGTGTGTCACTACAGGACTGTTATATAGGTGATACTGAACTAGTTTGTGCTTTGCTTTGTAAATGCTTCTGATCATGCAGGCTACTTCTCACCTGAGCTTACTCATGGAAGCTTAGTACCAAGAGGGTAGATCACCTGATGACAATGAAAATTTAAAATGTAGAGCTTTTTGTTTAGATTTTTTTTTCCACCATAAAGCATCATTGTAGTGCCATGAAATGTTAATGAGAGCTTGAATTGTATGTTATGAAATAAATTCCTGTATGCCAAAGATGCAAGATTTGTGGTTCAGATACGATACGTTAACTGTACCGTATTAAAATAATCCTTCTGAAAGAACCCCCTACTAGTACAGATGGAGAAGAAATGTGGAGGAGATCCGTCCTGGGGAACACGTAAGACAAACTGTGATATTGCAGCTTTCGTGTTTTCATGGGAGGGAAGATGGTGTTTTGCATGAAATGTCTGGAAACAGATAAGTGGGTTCTTCTGCCAGTGAACCTGTGTTTCTTTAATGGTGCTAATATTGCACAAAATCATAAAGGAAAATGTGTAGGATTTCCTGTCTGAAGAGGAAATGTAAGTCACAATAGGAATCCAGCCAAGAAGAAACATGTCAGTAAGAGATGGCATTGAGCTTACTGATACAGGCTAAAGGAAAGCATATATCAAGTAAAAACATGGTACTTCTATTCATGTGATAACAGCTGTGTTTAAACACTGTATTAAAATGCTTGAATTGGAAGATACTATGGTGCCATGTTGTGACACATCTCTGTTTCAATAAAATAGACTCAACCTGGATTTGTGTCTTAGATAACACATAGCACCTCTGCAGCTTGTTGCAGAATTCAATCCGTGTGTACCTGAAATATTCTGTTTTCATGGCCTATGGATGTATTATATGTAGTAGATCATGATGAAATACTGCTCTAACCACAAAACCACAAGTATCTGCAGCTCAAGAGAGTATCTCTTGACTGATGAGGGGAAAAGAAAATAAAGAAAGTATTAAAATATTTCTGTGCATGACAGAACCAGTCACTCATGTGGCAGATATCACATTATTTATTCAACGCATATTTTGATTGCCTGGTGGGGTTCAGGACTCCTGTGAGTGATACTACCTGGGCAACAACTGACTGCTCCATCATAATTCTCCATTAGGATAAAGCCACAAAGCAAGGAAAAGCCCAGAGTTAATTTGAATAAAAGATAGAGAAAGGCATGTACTGTGAGCTGCATTCCATGACAGAGTCTTAATGTTGTGGAAAAATGCTAATTTAATCTGTTCAGTAATGTTGGTGAGCTTTCTAATGTCATTCAATACCACTTTATATTAACATTTTTTCCATTTGAATTATCTTCATACATAATTATATATGTATTATATATGTATTATATAGGTTGTTTGGTCAGAAAGGTGACACAACCAGAGAGGGAATATGAATGACTGCAAGATGTACTGTGCATGGTACATGATGATGTCAGATAGCCATTTTTTTAAAGATGATAAACAGGAAAACCTCTAGGCAAACTGGATTTTCTATTTGAAATTCTGAGTTGGTTCTGCATGAAGCCACAGTATTGTATAGTAATTGTTTTCCTTTTCCTATATTTTCCTTTTTAATTTTTCAGTAAATGATGAATCTAGTTACCAATTCCACATTTAGTCATTTTCCTAGAGATCAAAATCCCTTGGAATATGAAGCACTCCTTAGCATGTATTTTGTAATTAGCTGTAAAAATTTACATAATGAATTAAGTAGTTAATTTATGAATGTGATGTGTGTCTGTGTATATAAGCCATGGACCCATGCCAAGTGCCCATGATAAGAAATTCTTAGCTAATCAATTCCTGTTCTGGAGCCTTTGAGCCTTCCAGTTAGCTCTAGTCAATCATCTCAACAAATTTACCATGGTTAAGAGGTTGCTAAGTCCTACAAATTAAAATGGTAGCATTTTTACACTTCTATTGCATGTGCTGTCCATAGTCACTACTACTGGAGCAAAAACACAAGGAAAACCAGACCAACCGTGTCTTCTCAAAGACGTAATGCAGAAGAACACCCCAACTACATTCATACCCAAGTCTGGTATAATCTAATTTCTCAATTGGGAACTGTTGCCTCCAAATCTATGCATCTGAGTACCTTTTTTTTTTAAACTTACAGTATTAAGCGGCATTCACCACTCACAGGCCATAGTGTGGCAATGGTTGTTTCCTACAACTGAAAAGTCAGTGGAAAAAGCCTGTAGCGTCCGAGATGATGGCACAGTCTGAGGACGACACAATTGTTGACCAACTTACATTGACAACTTCTTCAAGTTGTACTGGGTTGGGAAGAAAATACATGAAGGGAAGGGTTTTCATTCTAGGAAATGATTGTGGTAGTTTCCACTGACTGATGGTATTACTCTAAATCTTCCTTTAGAGCAAGTGCTTGTTTACATCTTAGGAGCTTCTAAGTACTTGGTGATTTTCTAGACGCTGCAGTAGGGGAAGTGAAAGAAGCCGTCCTGTCATTTGAAAAGCCCAGCTGAACATGAAGTCACTGTAGCTATGACTCCTGCTGTCCTGCAAAGGGTGATACGCCCACTGGGGAGTCGTCAAATAACCACGACAGCTCTACTAGGTAGCAGAGTAGGACTAAAAGTAATGGGCAGAGGAGTGAAGAGTCCACAGTGAACTCATTTTGTAGTGGATTTGCTTCTCCAAGCACTGAGACAGCCTGAAACTGGGGCTGTGCCCTGCCCTGCCCTGCCTAAATAGCACAACGAAGGCCTTACTTCTCTGGTTTAGAAGATGGGTGTTCTTCATTAAGGCATGCTTGCTCATCTTAATAAGCTGTGTGAATCTATTAAGTAGGGAGGCTTGACTTGAATTGATTTGCTTTGTTTAAACATGCTCTAGCTTTTGCTCATGTATATAGCTCATAAAAAAGAAACCTGTTTGAGTTTAGCCCAGTATCCCATGGTGATTACTTAGATGTGCTCACAGCCAAGAGCTTTGAGTCTAGGATTTTGTTGGCAGCAGTGTAGCTGCAGTAATTACAATGATACGGAAAACTGAACCACAATTTGAAAACCAAAAGGACTATTGCAACTCTTACAGTTCAGAGGTTGCTGAGTAATGTCCATTCAATATATGTAGGTAAAATTCATGGTGCTTTATTATTTTAAATAATTAATGTGGATCAAATCTATTTCAGAAGCCATTCTCTAGTTTAAGCATGCAGGTAGGTTTATTTGGCTGTTTTGTTTAACCAACCACTTAAGAGTCAAGTAGAAGTTTTAGTGAAATTAATTTTGGCTAGTTAATACTTAAAAAAGCCTTTGAAGATATTTATTGCCATATATTTGTTAGATTTTATTCATACAGGTTGAGGAACAACATCCTTTTGTCTCATAAGCAACTTCCTTGTGAAAAGTCTTTCAACAACTTTTTGGACCTGTCAGCAGTATTTTTTTCTTGATCAGAGCCTGCAAAGGCAGATTTATGGCTTGGATTTTCAATAGCTCCTGCCAGAGTGAGGCACTGAATCCCCCTGAACGCCGTGTGCCCTGAATTCTGATCCTTCACATCCACTAAAGCTGTCACACGTAATGATAACGAAGAGCAATGTGAATTTGGCATGCAAACTGTGGCCTTGATTCAGTCAGTGGGCATAAGAAACAGTTTTTGACCCAGCTCTGGCTGGAATGCAGAGTGTTGTATTCGGCACCTTCTCTGAGGCTGAATTCAGATTTCTTAGTTGGGATTTCTTTCAATGGAAAAGCAGTTATTTTGCTTAATTCAATTATTTTTATTTGTATACTGATATTATTTGCCCACATTCTAAATAGTTCTTCTTATTCCTCTGGTGACAACTAGGCATTGAAAATACCAGCCTTTCACTGGAAAGTCTGCCTGTGAGTGTACCAATCTTGATTCCATTTCTGCAATTTATACTCCGCTCTTACTGTAAATACTTGTTTAATACTTGGTTTGGACAATGTTGACTTTGAGAGAATGATGGCAGTGCAGGAGAAATGGATATAATTTGAAAGCTGGATCCTTTTGTGGTTGATTGTAATGTATGAACACAAGAAAATTGACGTGCTGTGGTGAAGTGATCTGTAATCTTATGAAAGAAGCAGTTGAAAAGCAAAACGAAGTCTGAGAATGCATCTTTTTTGAAAAAAACATGGGTTATATGACCGGTGTGTTTTTCCTCAACACACAACTGTATATCTGATGTAATCGAAGAATCAAGAAAAATGACATTGCTGAATAATTTCTGGTAATTAGCTTAAACAGAGACAGATTTATGGAGATGCATGCTATTTTGAGCAACCAGTAAATTGTATTAGCTACACCTCACAGATGAACTTTGTCTTACGTTTAACAGCAGGTTCGCCATCCTGTCTAACCAGGTTGTTTGGAAACCTTGGAGATGATTTTCTGCTTTTGAGAGAGTGTTTGAAAGCTGTGGATATGATTTTTATGTATTTGGGCAATCAATCAATTTTATTACTTGGCTGCCTTCCCAGCTCCTGGTTGCTTTTACTACTTAATTTTGCATCGAACAAGCAAATAAATGTTCTAATCGTATATAAAGAGAACTGTTTTGATTGTCATGTTTTGAATTCTTAACAACAGCTTAACGTATTACAGCTATATCCTATCAGCATATTGTGGCAAGTCTTGTGAATTAATTTCAGTAATGAGTATGAGGAAAATGCCACTAAAACCCTGCAGTACAGCTCTGACATATTTTTCATAGCTATCTCCTTGTAGTTTTCGTCTAACGAGGATTTGTTTTCCTAGAAAATGAGTTTCTCGCTCTGTTTCGTAACAGCACAGTGTTTCCGAAAAGCACTGGTTTGAATTGCACTACGACCTCCCTTGGTCTTCCACAGTTCGGGTTGCCTTAAGGGCAAAGGAGGCTGTAGACGTGTTTGATACCTGCTGGCACAAGGAGCAAAGGGTCCTTTGCAGCAGCAGCAGGGTGCTTGGCCCACACAGCACCCGGCGGGCAGCACGGGGTGCAGCCGCGCAGGGCAGCGCAGCGGGCACGTGTGCCCGAGCGGGCAGCGGGCATCTTCAGTACAGGCGCAGAAACCGCCCCGGGGAGAAAACATTGAGTAAATAGTATCTGTAACCTCGCTAAGCCAGGTGTGGAAGGAGGTATCCAGGTACTCCAAACTGAGATTTGCTGCAGCTCCCTGAGACACAGCTAATGCTGGTTTGTTTGCCATTTTAATCCCTGTCACCTCCTCTCCTTTTCTGTTGCTTCATATCTTCTTCGTGCTTCATCCCATGCCAAGGTACCTTACTTGGAAAAGCTCAATAAAAATCTGGTCAGCTGCTTCTGAGCTGCGTGAACGGTGTTGATGTGAATTGCTGGCTAGAAAATGGTCTCTCCTGACGTTTCATTGGAAGTGGTTGGCTTCTGGGGGGGCGGAGGGAGGTGGCTCCAGTTGGCAGAGTTACAGTTTGGCCTGGAAAAGAAAGAAAAAAAAATCTCACCCCCCAAATTACATACCTGTTAAATTGCTTGCTTTGCATTAGAATAATTTCACTGTTAACCTTAATAAATTGGGATAGCCCATAGGCTGCACAAAAGTAAGTAGGCAAGTCAAGGACTTGCCTTAACTCTTTTTCTATGTACTCCCATTAATTGTACGCATCAATCCCTTTTTTCCTAACCCCCCCCCAACTCTAAAACAAAATTGGATCAAAAAAATATGACCCTAAGATTAAGGAAATCAAGAATGAATACTTTGTGCAGTGCTGTGCAAAATCAAAAAAATGAGCAGCACATTAAAACCCTTAACTGTGAATATAGATACCTTTTTTAATGACACTCCGAAAATCAGACCTGATGCAACAAAATATATATGTGTGTACATACATGTATGTATACACACACATTAAGGTACTGGAAAACTGGGGAAAGTGTAAGGGTGGATCAAGGAAATGACTGAACAACTGGAGAAAGTGCCTTAGAGGGAAACTTAGGTGTTACCCAAGTATTTGCCAAGTGTATTTGCTTATGCACAGCTCTACATCAAATTCCAGACCAGAGCCAGCTTGCATCCTGCCAGTTTAGACCCCAGGCAAAAAATCTGTGTTCAGTTTCTGTCTGACCCTGTAGATTTTTCCTGCAATAGCACAGTCCATTGTCATAAATTTTAAGAGAAAAAATGCGAAAGGTACTAAAACTAAAGGGCTGTTAGCAGCAGTGGGGAAAAAAACACAAGCATAGCAAAAGCAGTTAAGAACACGTTAGGTAGAGCTGAAAACTAACTAGTTGTAATACAACATTTCTAATGGTTATAAAGGTGATTGTATGATGTGTGGTCTCCTGTGAAGACTGGAACTAGATCTGAAAACTCAGGGGGCAGGTATTATCTGACCCATGTCCCTCAGTTAAAGGCAGACAAGGTCAAGTGAGAAATCAGCTTTAATAACAGGGGTGATAAAATATAAAATAAAATAAATAGAATAAAAATTTCTAGAAGAGATGGATTTTTCGTCTTGTCTAGGCTTAGATCAAAATAGACTACCTTTCTGAAAGAGGGGTTTATAGTTCTGAAATATAAATTAATGAGCTCACTGAGTCTCTGAGAAAACTGTTATGATGCAAATAAGAAAAGATACAGACCAAGATAGTTAGATGGGTCAATGGGTTCTTAGGAAAAGAACAAAAGCTGGGATAGATAAGCAGGTAAATCAGTTTCATTTTTCAGCATCATAGTAGAAGTAGAATGACAGGCGCAAAGAATGCAGTCTCTCGTGGATAATTTTCATTATATCTGGACACCTGCTTTTACAGGAAACAGTGACAACGCTAGCTACTTCTCTTCAAGATACCTCTGACAAATGTAAAACTGGGTAACTCATTTACTTTCTTAGTATTAATAAATTCCACATAACTGCTAGAAATTATGATCCAAAAAAGTGGGAAATAGAAATGTTTTTATTGTTCTTGTCATGCTTGTTTATTCAAATCATCTAGGCAAATCTTCAGATTCCCATATTTCTGATACAGTCAGTGAAGGAAGGTCACCTTCCAGAGCTTCCTTTGAAAGAGCCCACCATCTTCTTCTGACCACCAGGAAACCTAAGTGCCTCTCCAAAGCCCTGAAGTTAGATGTGTAGACTTTGGGCTATGGACTTCTCTTTAGAGAACAAAGTAGGGTGGGTTTTTTTCAGATTTCCTTGTTATTTTTCTTATCCTGTCCATATCTGTTCTTTCTATCCTGTAAAATATCTGTTCATTTCAGTAGGAACAGAGTTATGCCAACACTGCGTGTATTGGGAAGGTGCTCCAAACGAATTAAAGTGGGAGACAGAAAGAATACCCAAATGCTAATACCCCACTGACTTTCTACCTATTAATAAGCCAATTAATTCATGCTTTTATACAACTGTAAGAAGGACCAAAAGCATTTTGTTTTGTTTTTACCATTAAACTTCTGATGATAAATGTGTTAAGTACTGTGTTCAGACCATTGCATACAAGACTTGCAGTTAATGTATAATTAACTCTAATTTTCAAGCAACTTCTGCTTGTTTCCTGTATGCATTTCATTAAAATGCTTTCCAACATAACTGAATTCATTAAGGGAAAAACAGAAAACAAAAAACACACACAACCTACTTGCTGTTCATCTATTTAAACATGCCCTGCATTTTCAAATCCATAAGCATTATACCAGAGTAAGAACATGTTCATGAGTGACAGCACTGGTGTGAATCCTCTAAGACGTCAGGACTGGATTCATGAACTTTGGGTGGGGAGGGTCAGAGCAAGCTTTTCTATCCAGTCCACCGGTCACAGGTCCAATGGGGTGGTGATGACCCCCTCGATGTTCCACTGATTGATGTGAGATCCCGCAGATCCTGGAGAAGAAATGTATAGCAAGATGTATGTTTAAACAATAGGACAGAGATTAGGACCGAAAGAGGGTTATCTGACTTCACAGGTAGCTGGAGGAAGTAGGATACAAGCTACAAGTGCTTGGTGCAGATGTAGCCATCAGTCATGGGCAGATGGATTTCAGTTACCCGCTGTGGGTAAAGTCAAGCAAGCTTGCATAGAGCACCCGTGCAGGAACTATCTGAACAGCGGAAAAAAATTTTGCTTTCAGTGGTAGGTGCAAAATATGAAGGAATAAGCAGAGAAGCTTTGAATTGCCAATTCACTCTCCCGTTGTAACTGAGAGTGTGGTAGAGGAGGATGTGATAGGACACTATAAAAAGAAATCACAAGTCAAAAGAGATATGATGGATCAATGGAAATTGTGATATGACATACGCATTGGTAGGACAATGTACGATAGTGACAAGGAAGGAGGTACAAAAATACGTAGAAATATAATATAGGCTTGTGTTAATACAATTTATCAAACAGGAAGGCAGGAATAATATCAAATGTTAGAGACGTTTGCAGTCAGGACAATGAGGTTTATTCTCATGGCTGTGTAGTTCCAGGACTGGAGTTTGCTGCCAGGAAATTGGCCAGGCCAGAGCAGCTACAGATCCACGACATGCTGGTTGTGGCTGGGATGGTGCATCTGGACCACTGATTCCTCTGATTAGAATGCAAGTCAAAACTAGAGGTGCAGCCCTCCAAGAGCTAGGTACTGTTTACATGTTGTAGCATGACAAAACTTGAAAGAAGTTTTAAAATAATTTATTACCATTTAAAAAAAGCAAATAAAGAAAAGAAAGAAACCTTTATTGCACACAAATCCAGACACCACCCCCCAAAAAAAACCCCCAACCCTCTTTGTGCTTGTCTCTTCTAATAGTTCCTCATGGCCAGTGAAGCATTTTTGAGAAAAAGTTGTTCAAAACTTTGCTGTTTTATTTACCTTCTTCCAACTAATTCAATTCCAATTAACTGTTGCTGTTGTATTCTTCGCATTACTATAGCTTATCGTATATTGTGAAAAGTGTCTTAATTTTCTTTTGCATTCTTGACATGTTTTGTCTGTTTTTTTCCATTTGGTGAGATCCGCAACCTTTGCCTTAAAATACTGCCCTTTCTTCTGCCCTCCCATTTTGCTTCCTATATTCCTCCAAAGATCTGGCAAAGGAGACGGGGTAGTGTGTTAAAAGGTCGCTGTGATATTTGGTGGTGACTTTTTCTATATGCCCTATATGGAGGACAAAGAGCATTATTTAAATGTGAACTTTTCCAAGCCTGTCATAGTTGATTTTTCCCTGGATTGGTATGATGAGACTTAAAAGAATTTTAATGGCAGATTTTCCAGCATGGCTTAGTTGAACGTCTTGATATTAAATTTTAATAATCTCAAATGAAGCTCTGTGTGGTGCAATGAAATTCAGCAGGAGTATGCTGTCCTAATAAGTGGCAAAATGTTAATACCAAGATGCTTTTTGTCTGTTTGGTATCAAAAGACTTCCCTGAGCCATAACATAAAATAAGTTTTCAGCCATAAACTTGAAGCTCATCTGTTAAAAATAACTGAGGAAAAGGAGGACATCAGTGGATTCAGTGTTACTAGGATGACTAAAGGTGACAAAGATAAGACACTGGTGTAGCGGCTTAGGCTTTCATATATCTGTGAAAAAGATAAATGATCCTAAGATGCATTTGGTCGTGTATACCCAAAGGAAATTAGGAAATATCAGTACCAACTTAGGTTGAATTCCATCTAAAATACAGAGTACTGTCCTGCTCTGCGTGTTCAATAAGGTGAACACAAACTGAAATAGAGAAGGCTTTCTGAGGTAAACAGAGAGTCTGCTTTAACAAAAAAAGACTAAATGAACTTGGCTGGTTTTGTCCAAAAGTAATTAGATGTGAAAGAGGATACTCTTGCTGCCCGTGGATATGTCAATGGGGCAAATAATAAAAACAGTACAAATAAATTTACAGTAAAAGACAATTTACAAAAACAATGAGGTATAAACTAGCCATGAATAAGTTTAGGCTAGAAGTTAGTTTCCCATCAGCTGGAGAAGTGAGATTATGGATCAAGCTTCCCATAACTACTGGAGAAAAGACCTATTTCTAAGCTGATGAGTTTATGAAGGTATATGACATAGTGCATATGGATATACCCATGATTTGTGAAGGTCTGCTCACTCCATGCTTACTAACTAACTGCAAATAGGTTGTTTGTACGTAACCTTATACAGTAAAATAAAAATCAGAGTCTTCCAGCTCTTTTGCTTTCTCTTCCACAAACCCAGACAAAACCGTAAGGATTAGATAACATCTTTTATTGTTTATTATTACAGTGATTTCTATAGCTCAAGCAAGATTGGGGTTCCCTTGTGTAAATAGAAGGTGATTAAAGAACTTGCAATAAATAATTTACCACTAATTAAAGTAAGTCAGCCATTAAATTAATTTAGAAAATTGCCATTGTATTTTCACTCGTAAGAGCTCTTAATAATTACTTGTCACAGATCAATTTTAGCATTTCAATAGAGAAAGAATGAATTACAAATGTATATAATTATTTTGCTGTATTTTACTCTTGTTGATAAACTCTGACAATTTTGCTTACAAAACTGTTTGAAACCTCGGGTTCAAGCAGCTCCGAAACACTCAAATAGTACTGAATACTTTCTCCAACTAATGCTGCATTTTAATGGATCGAGGACAGAGACTGCTGGAATAAATGTGATAAGTAGCCAGGAAATAGCTCATAGGTTACAGAGATGTCTTCTTCATGGTCTGATGATTTTTTAATGCTTTTTCAAAATTCATAACCGTTTTTCCCCACTGTGTTCTTTTTAGGTAGATTGGGTAATGTAATATGAACTTTGAATTAGAAATTTTTCAGTTCCACGCTTTGCTGTGAATCTGATAGTCTTACCATTTGTTGTCATCATGGACCAAGTGTACAGGCCATGCTTGTACACATTGGTATGCTATCCACATTGCCTTGCAGAAATGCAGAGCTGTGAACGGAACTGAAAGTCGTAGCATTTGCCACACTAATGTGTTGTTATTTGCCTACTTTGATGTTCTCGCACATGGTAGCTCATCCTTTTGCTTCAAAGGGATCCTACTAAACTGTAACTGCAGTAAGGGCCTGCGGGAATCCCTCCGTTTGTAGGAAAAATCACACCTTTTCCTATGGCTCTTCTAATCGTGTGATGTTTCAAATACATAATCCATGTTGCATGATAAGCTTTCCTGACTCACCTGCATACTTAGGTCAGGGTTTTTCATGACTAGTGGCTTTTCTAGAATTGTCTTTTATAAGGCTCTGCAGTCTGTGTTTTTCTTTCCGAGTGTTTGAAAGGAGTGAGATCTGCTCAAAATGCGAAAGTGGTAAGTTTTGGTCACTTGGACAATATTAGAGCTTTTCCTGCTGTTTCTAGAAGTTGAGTGATGTTGAGAAAAGTACATGTTTAAAACTTTTTTCTTGCTGATTTGTATCTTAAGAAAATTAAGTTTTTATGGAATATCTATGTATGATCCAGTGTACTTTTAAGGTTCCACTAAACCAGGCATGGTGTTTGACCTGCATTTGATTTTGGAGCTACGTTGATAGAACTTTGGATTAAGCCGTTGGATTTTCATTCCAAATTAAAGTTTCCTTCTTCCATCTTGCTTGTGCTTTTGCAGTGCACTTCAGCTTTCAAGATTTTTTACCCAAGGTGCATTACAGAATTAATAACACTTGTATTTCTTTCTTTTTTTTTTTTTTTTTTTTTTTTACAAAGAGTATCTCTAAACATTCTTGGATTCCAAGTCTGACTGTTATTAATAGGTGGCTTTATCACAAGCTGACTGCAATATAACAGAAGTATTCAGATAACCTCTGAGAGAGCACGGACATGTTCTTTAAATTGTATAAGTACCAGCTGTAAGTTTCTCTCTCGTGTCAGTCATCAGTTTTGTCACTTCCCCACTAATAACTTGGTCTTATTTCCCCTCTTGTAGTTAAAACAAAATCTTATCGTTTAAAGTGACAGATTAGATGTTTCTGCCAGGAATTAATGCAAGACACACATTCTTCTTGAGATGTGAATTTCCAGCCACTAGAAGGATTGCTCCCGCTGTTTCCTAAGTACCAGGCGCATCCTCGTCCCCCTCCTTTCATTGAAAAGCTCCAGAAGACAGAATTCAATTGGAAGGAAGGATGTGTGATTTATGCCCTCCCTTACTATAAGCAAAACCAGATTTTAAAGAGGGACTGAAAGAATGCAAGTATGAAACTGCAGTAGAGGGGAATAGAGAAGTGACACAGAGGAGGAAAGATGTTGCCCTGGATTTCTGCTTCAGGCTAAGCTGTCCTGCCAGGTATTGCCAAAATGCACCATGACCCTACTCCCAGGAAAAAAAGGAGCAGCATACACTGGCCCTTCCTAAGAGTGAATTCACTTCAGCCGCAAAGTGTCGTAGTCAGGAAGCCAAGGGCAAAGGGGAATAAGAAACTGCTCTCGTTGCGGGCAAACTAACCCTGTCAATCTAGAGGAGCGTGGAAGGATTCCCTCCTCCAAGCATGGAGTACAAGTATCTTTTACTCAACTTCATGGGTGAAACATAACCTGTAACTTTTGAAATGTCATCAGTGGTCACTCACATACCTTGATTGCACGCTCTTTGCCTTTTAATGGTTGCTGCTCACTCCAACTGAGGTAAAATTATTGGCTGGATATTGTAGTCACGGTTGCCAGTGATAAAATAGGTGTCAGCATTGGTAATTCTGAAAAAAAAAATCATTTTTTGAAAATCTTTGCTGATGTACTAGTTGCATACACAGGTTTTTTGAGAGAGTTTTGAAAACAGTCCTACATTAAAGTAGTATAAAATCATAGCTGTGAGTCACAGCTTATGCAGAGACAATGTAACTTCTGCTATGTTGAGAAAATATCTTAAAAGAGCAATGATCAAAACCAGGTTGATTAGAGCTAAAGAATGTAGTAATTTCGAACAGTGCAAGTCAAGCACCTTAAAGGGTTCGTTTTCTGTTAGAAATTTAAACGTCCTAAAAAGCATTGCCAAGCTGTAACAAGTCCTTTATTTCACAAAACCAAAATTATGTGGAAAGTGAGTATTGCCCCCCAGCAACATTACATTCCAGGTTGCCCAAATGTCTGAAATTGTTCTCTATTCTCTCTGGCTCGGGCTTCCCTTTCTTCCTCATTGATTTAGCTGCGGCAACAGCAAAGAGATGTCTTCAGAGAACAAGAATGCAGTTGTTTCCAAAATAGGGACAGGAAATATTCGTGATCGATTTACCTTTTTCTTCATGACTTTCAGAACAGTTTAATAGAGAATGGGTGTTAGTGAGCCTGAAGTCTTTCTGCCTCACCTCCTTCTCTTTGGGAAGGTAATTTTAAAACAGAAATGAAGACTGAATACTGTGGGAAGTCATCCACGCAGACTGTTTGGATGTGTATTATAGATAGCTGTGCCTATCCAAAAAGAGCAAATTACAACTTCCTCACCGTGAAGTCCAGAAACTTTGAAGATATGTTATTAGACAGATACTGAACCATTTGGGTAGGGACAGATGAAACTCTGCCTGGATAATGTCAGGTGAATCTCTGCTTAGGAAATACCAATAAACTTGCAGTTTATAAATCTAAATATTTATCCAAGGAGACATAGTAGGGAGCAAAGAAATTCTCCAGTGGTGTCACGAACAACTCTCCACCCCCTTGGTTATCACGCAAGATAACCACTGTTGTCCTCCTTTCTCGTCAGAGGACAGGAAGATACAACCACGGCCACATGGGTTTTCCACATCTCAAGATAACTAGCCCCATGGAGAAGAAGTAGCATCCTTGTTTCTTGCTGGCTTCCCTCAGCTAATAGCTCATCAAGCTGTGCTGTAGCTCATCGAGAAATTGTAAGTTCAACTCGGGAATGAGTAACTGTAGGGTCAGGCCCTGTGTCACATGGGAGGTCAGAAAGATGGGCAGTACTGGTGCTGATGTGTGCAACACCCAGCGTGGGGCAAGGCTCCCTCTTCTTGCCGGGAGCCCTATGCTACAAGTGTGGGCATACTTCAGCCATTCTCATGGTTTTTTTCCACCTCACTGTCTGTAGGCTATGTCCTTGTTGAGCTTTTTAGAAAGATTTTGGGGTAGTTTCTGCCTAAAATATAATCATCCCTCTTTAATTCAGGTCAAGGCTTGTATCGTTTCCAGGCTTGCTGGAAAGGGGATGATGCCTCCCAGCTCTCACATGCAGCAGCGCCTTGTGCCGCTGTGCCGTGCCTGCAGCCTGCGGAGAGCTGCTGCCAGCAGCTGGGAACGGGATATATTTCTCAGGAAAGCAGAAGCTGATGGTTTGCTGTAAGCACAAATCTCCTGAAAGAAGATTTCTTCTGGAGAGCATGGAGATTGGGAGGAGAGGATAAGGGAAGATGAGGGAAGTAAAGCGAGTGTGTATGAAGGATGACTGGATGGGGATTAGTTCCTCCTTTGATGATTTTGGAGACTGAGCAAAGGAAAATCCTTAGTTTCCTGCATACACTAAAGCTGTCAGGACAAGCAATATGCAGAAGTCGAGTACAGGGTGGAGGGGTCCCTTGGGAGAGTACCCTAATGTTTCTGAGAGGCTAATATTTGAATTCAGAGGGTATTTCTAATCCAAACATCATTTCTATATTAAAGCTGTTTCAGAGCCCAAGTGTCATCTGGACATTTGCGTCTTCACATCCACTAGCTACCACCACCGTTACAGTGCAGATGGCGGTATGTCTGCCTTGGGGTATAACTTACAATAGGGAGTGAAGGTCTGCAGTTGCCAGAAATTGAATTATCAACAGCCAAGGGTCTGAAAAAGTGGAAAGATTAAATAGATAAATCACAGAGCGTTGATGGCTGCCATCCAAGTAGTCTGAAAGAACCAAACAACAAAGCAGCCGAGCTGCTAACCCAAATATATAATTTACCCTTAAATTAGTGCTCTACCTGCCCATTAAAAATGTGTTGTTCCAGAGCTTTATACACAGCTAACCAAATTTACTTTGGCCCCAAAAATAGTGGTCGAGGAGGTCTGTGTCACTTTTGTGAAGTAACTGGAGGAAGCACGTGGCCCTTATGCCCACGCAGGAAGCCGGGGCTGGGTGGTCGCTCCCAGTCTCGCTGCAGTCCTGCTCCCCCCTTTCCCCCAGGCAGAGCTGACACATTTTCCCACATGGGTGCTGGATCAGCTGCACTGCCCTTTCCTGGACGAGGGAGGGGAGGTGGGAAGGGGACCCACCACCCTACCCAGTGCTGGGGCAGGTTGTACAATGCACGCCGTGGCATCGGAGGCCGGATTCAGCCCTCTACAGGTGCCAGTTGAGCTAAGCCCTAAGCATAGACTTAAGGAGGCACTATGGTGGGTGAGAATCTGCTAAAAACAGGCAATGTGGTTTTTATATGTTGCGGCATGCTGCACCAAAATTTTGCATCAGAGCCTTTTGATCTTGCAGCGCTGCTAATCTGGGGCTCTGCAGCAATTCAAAATGTATTCAAAAGGTAGTATTCAGATCCAGACCTGCTGTTAAAGGTAGTCTGCTAGAATAGCATGCTCGACTGCATAAAAGTTGTTATCTGATTTCTTTCCCAACATGTGGGGGGTTATCTTCCCCAAAAATGCTAGTTTTGCATTAAGCAGGAATCAAAAACCTTCATAAGTCCTCAGATCCAGTATCCGGCCTGTTGCAGTTCTCTACTCCCCTTCTTCATAGTGTCAGGATTGCAGCTATCACCATATTAGAAATAGTAATCTATGGTGAGGAGAATTCCTAGCTTCTTCATTAACCGAATGCCAATAATACATCAGAAAGTGTAGGAAGAATAATTTCAGACATTATTAATTCCCTGCAGAGGACGCAAAATTTAAGAGAGGTTTGTCTTTCTGAGTTTATTTTTCTTAGGTAAGAGAATGGAAAAAAAATCCAGTTCACCTATATTTGAATTATACTTGGGTATAAGCAGACTAACGAGAACCTATTTTCTCCCTCCCCCCTCTTAAAGGCTTGTCCCTGAAGGGTGTGCACTAAAAGGAAAAACAGTACTGTGACTATTGCCTCAAAAAGACAGACCCTTCTACCCACTGCTCGTTTCCTCCCTGCTAACTAGAGAGCAGATACATACAGAAATAGATTCATACACTTGTTAGGCTTTTACCTTAGCTATACATCTCTGTTGACCAATCCAGCAAGCTCAGTTGCCGTCTCTGTAGCATGACTAACGCATTGCTCCGTACCTTGCACCCCTTCTGCAGGTGAGAAATTCAGACCTGGAGGAGTATCTCACCAACACTTTTTTTAAATGAGTTTAGCTGATGAAAGTATCTCCAGAAAGTCCAAAGACTGAGTGGAAATGCAAAGACTTATCTGTACAGGTAGTCCTTTCTCTAGAGCTGGTGTAAAGGGCAGTGGCATGGTCATGCAGAAACTGGATTTTTGAACAGGAGAAAGACTTAGGTATCCATTGTTTGTTCACCTGGTACCTTCCCCAAGCTGTACCTTTAGAAAAATTATTTTGTTTTTCCTGAAAAAAGGGGGTTTATGCAGTTAAAAGTATCTGTTTCTTTCCTAAATAGTTCCCAAATGAGACTGTACCCTTTCCAGCTGGACATAGCCTTCCCAGGGATATTTTTTCTAATGAAAGGAAGAATTTCCACAAACTGTCTAATGAAAATGGTTATCAGCATGAGTTGAGACTGGACAACACAGGATGCACATTCCTAAGAGTAAGAATTACTCATATGTCCAGAAGTCAGTCTGCCTTCAAGAAGAATGAAAATACCAGAAGCACTGAATACTGAGATGGAGGAGGAGAACCCTGTGGCTCCTTGCTCAGCAGCTCTGGCTTACATTGCCTGAAATTCCAGGTCAGCATTAGCAGGGAACTGCTATGAAAGATAATTGCTTTAAAGCCCCTTGCTAAATAGGGACACTACATTAGAGTGATCGTGTTGAAAGTTCTGGAGGACCAGCAAGGGAGGTGAGATGAGAAGAAGAATAGCAAAGTAAGTAACAGAACAGGGTTGGGGGAGGGGAAGATCTAAAGTTTCCTAAAGATGACTCGATCTCGAAAGAAAAAAAAAGCCTTTCTTATATGAATACATCTCTGAAAATAATAAGAAATACCTATTTGTATAGAAGTAAAAAGAGAAAGGAGGTTGAGTCCAGCATACAGGGCAGCCTCTGAAGCAGCAATCAAGAGACTCTGGTTCTATTCTTGGCATTTTATTCTTCTGCACTTCTTTCTCCTATCACTTTGCCAGCTAGTAAGATCTCTGCAGCAGATTAGTAGCTGCGAGAGCTGTGTGATTTATAGAGCAGCAGCAAAATTGCCAGTTCTCACCTGGGATGCCTAGCTATACTGTCATTATTTTAGAAATGATAATGTCTTGCAGTTTGCTTAAGCTTGGTGTCAGTTATGTGCATGTACGTACATAGTGACACCAAACCCAACCGCCACAATTATCTTTACTTTCTTTGACTCTCAGGATGTGTTCCTCCATTAGAGTGTGCAACAGTTTCTCAACCGTTTTTGTGTTGAGAAGTCACAGTTATTTCAGAGGCATTCACAATACAAAAAGAATTTAAACATTCCCTGCAAGACTCCTTATCTTTTTCCAGCATGAATTTTCTTTTTGTTACCCAGCTATCTGTGAGCCTTTGGCAAGATCCTCCTGGAAGTTCTCACTCTCCTTTTTTTTCCCCTAATCTTGAGTATGGTGAATAACACTGAGTCATCTGCACGCATGCCCAGTTCTCTGATTTTTCTCTCGCTGTTTGTTCATTATTAGTTGAAACTGAACGCTGGGATTCAAATCACCTAATTTTTGAGGTTTATAATGCAGAGGTTTAAATCTGAGTCAGTGTCCCCAAGCTCCCTTTGCAGTCTGTGGAGGGGAATAAACAGTTGTAGGACATGATTCATCTCATCTTAAACTAGATTTGTGCAACAGGTCAGATGAATCATATCTTAGAAGCCCTCTACAGACCTAAGCTTGGTTAAGCATGAAAGAGAAACAGCCTAGTGTCAGATCTGGAGAAAAGGAAAAAGTAAGCCTATGCATTCTGATTCTTGGAGGAGTGAGAAAGGATGACGGCATTGCTACACAAGGTTATTTATGTTCCCTTACCATAACCCAGATAACATCCCAGGTATAGGTTGGCATGAGCCAGGACAAGCAGTTACACCAACAGACCTGTCTGGAAGGAGCGAAGAGGGGCAGGGATGCGAGGAGAGAGCAGCCACCCTGCCGGGTCATCAGAAACCAGGTTAGCTGTGACTAACCCGGCCCTAAAGCTGCACGACTGGTGGAAGGGGGCAGCCCTTGCTTCTCGCATCTCCTCCACCGCAGCTGCCTGCTCCTGCTGCCTCCCCTCCGCCAGCTCTGCTGCCTCTGCTGCCAGAAGGCAGGAGTGACTCGCTGATCTGTGTGAAGACTATCTCCAAACAAAAAGAAAAAGGAGAAAAAAAGATTGATTGAAGCTGGATCTGAGAGCTGCTCAAGCTTGCTGCATGGGTGCTAGGACTGACATGGGGGAAAAAGCATAAAACTTCTGGGGAAAAGGAAGGTAGTGTTTTCAGAAGTATGTGTTATGGATAGTTCTTATGTCTAGAGCAGAAGATGTTGTATTCTGGACAACTCAAAGTTATTCTTGCCTGGAGCTTGGAAATATTATTCCCTTCTTCTTTGTTTTATTTCCTTTGACTCTGCAAGGTTTTTGTCCTTGAAGTACTACAAAGCAGAGACACTATCAGCCTCTCCGTTTTACCTCAGAGGGTGTGGAGCAGAATATTTGCTGAGGTGTTTTCATGATAATACCAAAGCTTATTACAAACATACTTCATCACACTGGAGGTTTTTATTTTGGTGATTTTGAAATGGTAAGCAGCTATACTCAGAAAATGCATGCTCTTTTCAGGAAATGTAGCCAATGGGAGAGTTGTTTTGCCATCACATAATGAGTTGCTGGTATTAAAGTCTGGCCATGAATTGAAAGTTGATTTCATGTATGAAATATCTAGACAGTGTACTGACAAACAGTCCTACTGGAAGGGATTTTTTTCAGATCTCCAAGTATATATTTGATACTGGCTTATGGAAAGAAGCTCCTGCACGGCAGACTAGGATACGCTGGTTGCATTCTGAGTTTTGACTGAAACCTTTGATACTTGCCATAAAATAGCACAGAAGGTCTTAATCTATTTTTAAAAATCAGTGATAGCAGGTAAAATTTAAAAGACAAGCTGGTTCACATCTCCTGACAATTACATCCACGAAAGGACAGGAGAAGCGAGACCTGCACCAATGACGACCAAGTGGCCCAGCTCAGTTCTGGGCCACTGTGGGAACTGGGGTATCATCAGCGCTGAGCTATTTCAGTCCAAAAGCAGGCTAATTGGATTTGGAGGTTCATTACTGTAGCAACTAAAACAAAAAGTCTGTTCTACAGATATTATGGCTCTAGGAGTGCCTGTAATTAAGGCAGCCCTGTTTTAGTAAACCCCTGACTTTCTGAAGAGCCTCTTCTTCACTGAAGCTTGTGTTGATTCTCCGTCCAAAATGAATATATTGGGAATGTGAGGGCTTCTTTTTTTATTTTATAAGGTGAAGAAAGTAGACTTTCACATTAAAAAATAAATAAATTAGGGATGCTGAGGGAAGCAAGACTTAGGGGTGTAAAGATATGAGCAAGGTAGCTAATTTGAAACTAAATTGAACTTGGTAGGGTTTGGCTAGCTTGGAGAAAATATTTTGAATAAATAAATTACACTTGCTTGTGAACAGTAAGCTGTTCATATAGAAAAGAAATTCTGCAAGCCAAGAGGGGAACAGCTCAAGAGGAGTGCTGGTGCATGTTTTAGTCAGGGTACATGTCTAATAAAATATTCTGAAGGAGAAGGCTGCCAGCAAAAGATCGCTGGGCCTTTTTTTGTCCTCACTAGTGCTTGTTCATATGCATGTGTGTGTTCTTGATCATCAAATTATACAAGTGATTCGATATCTTAACTTTTAAGCTACGCAACCCAAGATGCATTGGGAATGTGCAAGTCCAGAGCTGAGAAACTGGAAACAAATGATAGCTCCATATACTTTGCAGAACTATACCAGTTTAAATCAGTTGAGGACTCAGCATCTCTTCCAGGAAGACTCATGCTCCTAGCTTGCTCTGAAGTACATTTTCATTTTGTCATCTTGTAAAAGCCTTGCTGACTTTTTTCTTTAATAGCTTGACTCTGTATTACTTCCAAAAAGCTCTTTACTTGAGTTTCCTTCCTGATGGAGAGTGTCAATATGAGGACACTGTAACGTGTCACATATGTGACATAAGTGTGTCACATATATGTGCCATATATTTTGAGGTTTTAAATGAGATATAAGTCACAGTGTAGAGATAAGCCACTGTAAGGAGTAAATGTCACCCAAGAAGAAAAAGAAACATATCTACTATTCACAAAATATAGCGATGAAATTTAATATAAAAATCTGTTCACCAGGAAGCAAGAGGAAAATACATCTGAAAGTATATATAATAGGAATGAGGGTATTCTAAACCATCTTCTTTTCTGTCCATAAATGATGAATCTTCAGATGCTCACTGAGAGCTCTTCTGTCCCCATGAGGCAGAGGGATTTTAACTGGGCCTGTCCTCTTGTTTCTGGTCCCTGTGGAGGGAAGAAAACATACTTAACTGTGAACGGGATCAAGGCTGCTGCCTTCCTCAGTCCTCAAAAAGAGATATGAGAAGCATTTCCACTGCAACACATTTTTTTTTGCCAAATATCAGCCCCAGAGTGAAACTGGTGTGGCCATATCATTTTCCCACCATTTCTCAACAGCCTACGAAGCTGCCAAAATCATATTCCAACTTATGTGAAGGCACCCCAGTAGATACTAGAAATGATGACTGAAGGGGTTCCCAAAACAGTTGTTCAGTGGGGTAAAAACAGTCTTCCCATAGCAACAAGGGAGGATATCAGAGGACTTTGTTTCTCTGCAGTCAGAAACCTGGGTGATGAGCACCTAAACTCATGAGGAGGAGGGAGGTGGCATCTAATTTCCAGCAAGCATATGAGGAAATTTTGTATGTATCTCTTATTGTATTTGCTATTCAAAAAACCCAAAGCCTCCCCAGTCAATAATCGGGAGGAAATTTTACCCACGGGCAGCTGAGATAACCTTTCTCACCCCGGGAGCTGGCTGTGGATCCCACTGCTCTTGTCCTGCTGCCACTACTTCCTAAGGTTACTCTTCTGACAGGTTGGTGGCAGCTTATTTCTTTTCAAGCCTTGTGCCTGCTGAACAGAAAATATCAAATATTATACAGCAAAGCATTACTTGCAAGTTTGGAAAACCCAGAGCATGCTGTGTCTGTAGGAATTGTGCTAAAATGGTAGCATATTTAAATAACATCCTACCTGGTGGTGCAATTAGCAGAGTCACGCATGGGCATTTCTGTTGCTTTACAAGGACTACCTCCTTTTTGTATTGCTGTTATGTCCCAGTGCTCTGGCAACGTGATCTGTGAAACTGTTCAGGGGGCTGTCCTGTGATGAGCTGATATTTTGGCAGTAACGGGAGCTGCTGGTAGTGATGGAACTGAAACACTGTTCTTACCCTGGTATTTTGCTTATTTTGATTAAGCAGTACACAAGAGCTACTGGGGTGTTGGTTGGATTTAACAAGTTAAAGGATCACTGGACTAGGCCACACACTTTTCCTGTGGAAGTTGAAAGTAGCTAAGCCAGACTGCTCAGTTTCCAAGAGCAAATTTCTTTTTTATTTTACTCTTCCACCTCTGAGAGAGAAAGCATCCTTCCAAAAGCTGAAGTCTTTTTTCCCTGTTTCTCTTAGTACAATAGGTTAAAGCTACATGATTAAGAAATGGCACCATGAAATGCCTTTTTTTACAATAGCTCTTTGAGGAGACAATGTTCAAACCATCCCGAGGAAGGAAAAAAAGCATGAATTACTAATATTTGCCCAATGTGAATTTCTGTTTATGTCATGAACACCAATGCAGAGCTCTTTTTTCACTGAATAGGCTGGAGGATGACACACAGAGGCTGTTCACAAAGGCTAACATTAGGCACAGGAAGCTAATCTCTTCAGACTCTCTTTAAAGTTAGTGGCACTAGAATGGATGACTCAGAGAAGGAGCAGCTGAATTTAGGTGCTCTCACTTGCCTGCTGGAAGGCCGTAGACAAACTAGTCTAACTAAAGTTGTGAGTGTATCTGTTAATGACCGTACCCAAACCGTATGTCTTTAAATATGCTCACTATTTTGATCCATGGCAGTGCACTCACACACTTTGCTAGATGGATGTGTTCCATCTGTCTTTTTCTTCAATGGCATATCACAAGCATCAGCTTGAACAGTAAATCTGTGCTAGAGTTAGCCATGGTTTATTATTTCTATTAATAGTCTATGAAAGATCAGTGATCTGAAAAAGTGCCACAAAATTATTCAGACTAATAAAGGACAAAGGAGAAGACGGGGGGGGAACTTGCAAGATGCACAACAGGCAACAGCCAACATTTTGGTCCACAGTCACATACGTAAAATAGTTTGAAGGATTAGGAGCCAAAGTTCTGCAAATCATCATCATAATCACAGCTGGAATTAAGGGTCAACCAGTGCCGTAGGTGCGATTGCACATACTAGGATTTTCTGTGCATTAATCAATTTAATATTTAATTCCTGTGAATCTTGGCTGCTAATGCAGAATGGGGGAGATTCTGGAGTGCTTGTGGTGTAGAAGCCAGAGAGGTCATCAAGTACACAAGGGCAGGAGCACGGTATAAATAGGAGATGCTGTGCTTGCTGCATTTATGATGACTGTCTCTCATTGTACAGCTCAATATGCAGTTGGCTGGTACACGCCTTATTTACCTGTGGGTTTTTGTTTGGTTTTGTTTTCCTAGAAGTCCTTTTAAAGTGAGCATTTTATAGTCCTGAATAGCATGCAATGTTCTGTCATCATGTACGTCTGAGCAAACCTTGCATCCCAGCCCTTGTGTTAGTCCGGGACAACGTAGGAAAATTCTGTTAACAGGAGTAATGTTCTGTCGACAGGGGCTTGTGCGCTTCCACACATACCCAGTTTGTAGACTGATAAACCCCAGGTTTGTGTTAGCAGCCTGGAAGTGCTTTTGCATTTTCCATTTACAGTGTTGTCATGTAACGGCCATAGTTTTGAGCTCAGCTGGTCAGAATTTCCAGAAGTTCAGTCCCCTCCCTTGGCAGCCCTGTTTTGATTGAGAACGGCTTTTGTTTTGGCTGGAAGATGTGTAAGCAGATGAGCAGAGATTGCTGAGAAAGATGAGTTGATTTTGGGGCACCTTACTTTGGGGAGAGGACCACAGGAGAAGGGAGGTTCCAAGCTTGTCTCTGAAGACTGGACCAGCCAAAGCCACTGTTTATTAGTGACAACAAGGACAGTGCAGTGACAAAAGGGAAGGAGGCTCCAGTCAGTACTGCTTTATGTCTTCTCCTCCTCACAGTTCACGCTTTTTCTCTCCTGGGGGTTGCACCTGCCACCTTGCTGACAAAGCTTCTCTAGCTCTGCAATGCAACATCTATCAGATGGTAGATATTTGCCTCATTAAGAGCATTTTCTGATAAACAACATCTCTGTTGCACTGTCCAGGTGCTCAGAAGCATGCTCAGTTCTTTCATGAGCAGGACACCATTTCTCCTTGCTGCTGTGCAGATGCCAAAGTATAACTCTGTGAGGCAGAACAGCAGATGATAGGCCAAATTCCTCCGTGCCCCCTGTGGAGATAGGGCAGCCAGAGAACAATGCACCTGTGTGGAGCTTTTGCAACATGTTTTTGAGCATGAATATGTGACTACTGAGCACCATTTTTTATTATCTTGTCTAGGAACCGTTCTTTGTGCCTTGCTGCAGAAGTAACTCTTCCTGCTGGTATCTTCAGATACTGGGTAGATGGGTGGCAAATGGGAACAGGCAAAGCAATCCGTTCTGTAGTGCTCTTTCCACCATGAACGATGAGTTCTCAGCTCCCTGCCGTGCTGGGCAGCGTTTCACCTTTCCCTAGCATGGATCCCCTGCTTGTGTTTCTAACACAAAAAAAGAAAGTGAAAGCATGATGGAAAACTGCTTTGGCATAAGTAATAAAAGAAAGTTGACTCTGACTTATGATTTTTGCTGAAGTAGAGCTGTAGCTGTCCATAATAATTTCAAGATGACGAGTGTCCTGGTTTCGGCTGGGATAGAGTTAATTTTCTTCCTAGTAGCTGGTACAGTGCTGTGTTTTGGATTTAGGATGAGAACAAAGTTGATAATGCACCGATGTTTTAGTTGTTGCTAAGTAGTGCTTACACTAGCCAAGGACTTTTCAGCTTCCCATGCTCTGCCGACTGAGAAGGCTGGAGGTGCACAAGAAGGTGGGGGGGGGCACAGCCAGGACAGCTGACCCAAACGGGCCAAAGGGACATTCCATACCCTGTGACGTCATGCTCAGTACATAAACTGGGGAAAGCTGGCCGGGGGGCCACTGCTCGGGGACTGGCTGGGCATCGGTCGGCAGGTAGTGAGCAATTGCATTGTGCATCACTTGTTTTGTATATTCTATTATTATTATTATAATATTTTATTTCAATTATTATATTCTCATTATCTCAACCCACAGGTTTTCTCACTTTTACTCTTCTGATTCTCTCCCCCATCCCACTGAGGGCGGGAGTGTGAGCGAGCAGCTGGGTGGTGCTCAGTTGCCGGCTGAGGTTAAACACGGCAACGAGTTACAGTTGAATACAGAAAAGGTGGTAGTTGGTAGGTGGTCTCCATCTCATCTTAATCTGATCTAAATCAAACCTAAGTGACGTAGTCTTTGCAGGAGCCCAAACATTGCATTTTCCTGTGTTCAGCTGATCAGTAAATATCTTAGAAGTTACAGTCCCTGATCATTGACTGCAATATCTGTCCATTCTTTTTGCTTCTGAATTTTCCTTCCATAGTAGACCAAAATTCCCATTTCATGTTTTTTACGCCTCTGTGATACAGACACAGAAGAAATGTGCAACCAGAGTCAACTGGGCTGGTGTGAAAAGGAAAGGAGGGGAATTCTAGATGTTAAAAAGAAAGGTGTGCTAATAGTGTGAAGAAGCAGACAGACAGAAATGGGGAAGTTGTCTCGAAGGGGGAAACTCGGGGGAGTGTGCGCACTCGGGGGCTGTGTCGGGCTTTCCTAATGCTGGGGCTCCTCTGGGCTGCTGTGGGGCTCACGGTGTCAGAAAGCCCTCCAAGAGCCACCGGGTGCCTGTCCTTCAGCTCCTCTGACTGCAGTTACCACGACCAAGCGAGCAGAGGGTGCACAGTGCAGGAACAGGCACTGATCTGTACGTGTGCTCAGTGCTGTCGTGTGCAGTCAGCCAGCATAGCTTTGTGGGATTCGTACAGCCTTATTGAGGAGCAGCCTGAAAAACATCTTACTGACTTCTCTGTTACTGAAAAGATGCTGCACCAGGCAGATACCTGTTTGAAAGAAAGCAATTAGGCAAAGCAGCAATTGTAGCACCATCATATACATATCTATTCATATGTGAGTAATGGCATAAGTAACTCTAGCTGTCTTTTGGGAAATTATGCTCCTTTCATATTTTATTAGCTAATAACTTTCTGACAACTGAATCATCAAATTACAATAAAATAATAGTAAAATATTTTTAACAGTGAATATTTTAGCCAGTGCCTGACAATTATGTACTCACTTGCTTTTATTGGAAAGATTATTTAGGTAAGAACAAGGAACATATCCACTAGAAGAAAGAAATACAGGCATGTCTGTCATTCTAGAAGTACCTGAAAGCAAGAGGAAGTATAGGAGAAGGAGTGATAAAATGGGATAGAGTTAGAAAATAGAGTACTTCAGTAGCATTAGCTGCAGATATTCTATATGTAGATTCTATTCCTCATTTTTGTTCTTAATGGCATACAGCAAATCAAAGGAACCAGTTAGTTTTGAAAACATATTATTAAACTCAAAAGCATAATGACCACTATTGTCAATTATTAGGTACTTGAATAATTTCAAGTCTAGTGGCAGACAAACCAAAAAAGTAAGAAGTAACATATCTAAATATTAATTTTGGCATATGTTTCAGTTTGCTTGTTGTTATTGCACGTATTTATTCTTTTTGCTCATACCTATCCCATACAGAAAACCTTTTGCCATCTTTGTTTCTGAAAAGCGATTCAAGTCACATTGCTAGTTCAAGTTCAGGTTTAGTCATTTGCTCACATTATTAAATACTGGTCTTTATTAATTAAGACATTTTAAAAAAATGGCTTTCTTAGTATATTTGTGCATGCTTTGAAATATTCTAAAAACTAACCATTGTCCTTAGCTTCTAGATGTGCAATTCTTCAGTACACTGCTAAAAAAAATTAAATACTTGGACCATGGGACAAAGAAGAAACTGGGTTTCTGTTCATGGCCCTGCTGCTGAGTCAGCACAGGACTTGGTACCGTGTTTTGGCACTCTTTCTCGAGTGGAATGGCATCTCAGTCGTCGCGGCACTCGCGCCAGTGAGACTGCCTCCCTGGCAAAGAGCCATCATGCACGAATGAGCACGAACAAGGACTTTGGCCATTAATGTTTCTGCCCCATGAGCAAAAGAAGTTTGGGGTTTGATTTGTTTGTTTGTTTTCCTTTCCAAAGCACGTTCGATCTTTTGATGGCAAATGCTTTACAAATATGAATATGATGACACACTTCCCAAGTAAGCAAGTAAATAAGCCTAGTAATGATAGCCTTGGCCTAGTATGCCATTACTCTGGGCACTGTACAGTCATAATGAAGGACAGCAGTTGCTCTGCAACTACAAAATTGAGGGAGGGGAGATCAGACAGACGTAGCAAAAAGTTAATTCCCAGGAAGGATGGGATTGTACCGGTCAGCCTGAAAAGCAGTTGCCTTGGCACACTGGTTATCTAACCACCATTCTAGTTGGCAATGCAGAAAAGGACAATTTTGAGGTCAGATGAGGGGAGAGATTAAAAATTAGCTCGGTGAATGTTCTCAGGGACCTGCTTTCCTGGCACATACAGTGTCATTAGCAAAACCCAGGAGAGTCAATAATGTTGCCACAGTCCATACAGGTGGTGAAGAAGTGGTTGGACCTTGCACTGTGCCACAAAATACTGCAGCTAATGAAAGTCCAATGCCTTCTGTACCAAGATGAATATTTTGTATTAAATGGGACTCCTCCACTGGCAGTGTGAGTGGCTGCCTCCTAAGAAGCTGATCATGCTTTCCCTAATCTCTTTTCTTGATGAGCTGCCTGGAGAAGTAGCGCAACAGTAGAGTCAGCATAAAGCTTTGCCTAGGTCTTTACTCCATTCGTTGTTGCACTGGTTACTAATAAGTTAGTACAACCAGGTTTTGTGCATCTGAGCAATTACAGTGCCGTTCATGTGGTTTTATATAGCTGCTAGGCCACAAGAGGAATGACCTAAACAGCTCTCTTCTTTTACAGGAGTTAGTAATTTTTGCATTTCCTTACCACCTCCAGATGTAGGACATCAGTGAAATTAATCAAAATTGCAGACCTCCTAAAGGTCTATAGGGAGGTCAAGAAATTGTCCAGTGTTATTCATGGGTCAGTGCCATTGAAATGGTATGATTCTACAGCCTTTTCGAAAAAATGTATTTACACTATCTTAAAACTGGAATATAAGCTTTCTTTTTTTTTTTTTTTAAATGGTAAAGGCCACTGAGTCATTTATATAAATTCACTAAGACAATTTCAGAGGACTAATACTGTCTAGGTTCAAAATATATATGGATTATTAAAGCCCTGTATTGTGTAAAACTGAAGGGAACTGAAGGAACTGTTCTCCTGTGAAGGATTTTAATGAGAGCCGTGATTGTCTTTTGTTATTTAGCTTGCTGTTGTGCCTGCAGGCCTTCCTAAACTTTTATTGTACAGACACATTATAAAGAGGCATTATAGCTCACAGCCTCAGTTGTGACAGGATGAAACAGTTTGGTGAACATCACTGATGGACCAGGGAAAAGAGTAACAGGAAAGGTCTCTTACTGCAGCCTGCATTGGAGCCTGTTTACCCAATAGTTTAATGTTCTTGTCAGAAAGGCTTTCTTTAGCGTGTGTGAAGAACTGTATATCTTTTATTTTCCTTTCTTTTAAAGGCTGTTTCTTTCATAGGAAGAGGTGGGGAAAGCCATGTGCAAGGAAGGGGGTGGCTGTTCCTTCCCATGGAGCACAGGGGAGCAGCCCTCCGGCCATGAGGTGGGAGGGCGGAGGGGAGCGGGGAAAACGCAGCAAGGACCTGGAGCCCCACTCTCCTCAGCTGTGGTGGCCAAAACCATCCTGGGGACTGTGCATCTGTGCAGAGGTTGCCACAGCTTGGGAAATCTGGGAGGTTGTTGAAATCAAACTGGACAGTAAGGACTCACCCTGCAAGGACACAGTGAGCAAGGGGAGCGTGTTTTGTACAGCCTTCACCTTTCTTTCTGCTGGACTTAGTCACTGGAGGTTGCTCAGTACTGTCTGACTTTCTAAAGTTGAAACACCTTTTGGTCTTTCTTGGAAAATTCACTTTATGGAGGAGGTTCAGGCAAATCCACATCAGAGCCCTAGTGTACTGGGTCTGGCTGGTGTGGAGTTGACAACATCTAGCTGACTTGGAGTCCCACTACGACGTGTAGCAAACCAGAAGAGAGAATAACATCTGCGCTAGAGACTCACATTTTCTTGCTTGAAACATAGCTAATGCTGAAACAAACCAAAAGCCTGGCATGCAATATGTATACTTTCTAAAATGCTAAAACAGGTGGATGAGGTCAAAATTTTCTTTCTTTTTCCCCTTTGCAGAGTTTCTAAAGAATTTGGATTGTTTGTGTGGGGATAGCTGCTGCTGTTGGGGAGGGGCACCGCTTGTTTTCACTTCATAACCCTGGTCGTGGCTGTCATGCAAGGCAAGGCAATTGCTGAAGCAGTGCTGTGAGAGTCAGGGGGTGAAAGCTGAACAACTGCAACAGGAGGAGAATTTTCAGACCTGATGGGTTTAAAGTTATTAGGGGATTTAAGTAATCTTTTTTATTTTAATTAATTAATTTTGTAGTGTTCTAGTGAAGGTCAATGGCTGACTAATGGTTTGGACAAAGGATGCTTTTGTTAGAGACATGTTTTCTTGGAAATAAAAACATATCAGTGTTTAATATAGTTTGAGACACTGCCACCCTGCCCCTTGACCAACATCGTTGGCATAGGCAGACTGCTGACCCCCTGCCCCTTGCCCCCTACCACCCTGCCCCTTGACCAACATCGGCAGCGTAGGCAGGATGCTGCCCACAGTATCCATGCTGAGGTATGATCCCCTCAAATCACACTGCCATTGCTGGAGCCAAGGGGCGGCATGACTCTTACCGGCATTCAAAGGCATTTACGTGCCTGGTTGTTGCTGCCAGGTGACCCAGACACCAAGTGTCCCTGGATGCCCACCAGAGCCATGGCATCACTTACGATGCCGTGTTTGCTATTGGTGATCGGATAAGTCGCCGTATGGGCACGCTGTTGCTCATCTTTCCTATTGCCTCAATAAAGCTTTGTTTTATAACGTGTTGTCAGACTCCATCACTGTTTGGACCACAGATACTCAGCAGATAATCTTGAAAAAAACATAGGCAGCATGTTTGGCATCAGAAACACAGGGAAACATTGTGGTGCCCGATGTGGCTTCTCCTCTCCCCATTTGATTTCCAGCTGCCATGTCTTGATCATCTCAGCACTGAAGAACTGTAGCCCTTCTTCCTAAATAGTAGCAGTGGAAAAAACAGGAGAACTGGGACATATTTGCTCTGTTTGATACCCTTCTTCACTTCCTGGCAGCAACATTCCTCATATTTGCTCTGTGAAGAATCAATAGTTTAAAAATAGAAATGAAGGAAGGAAGGAGAAAGAAGGAACCTTCTGAGACCAGCTTCACCCATAATTTTCAAAAGCCTGGTTTATTTTTAGAATCTTTACTTTCCTGGTGACATTATCACAGGAGTCGTTGCTGATGTCTATAAGTGTGTTTTTATATCATTGTAACTGACTTTAATCTGTTTTTGTTCATCTCCTCTTCTCTCCCAGTGGAGTTTTTATACTGTGATTTGGCTTCCATGAAGTCCATACGGCAATTTGTGCAGCGGTTTAGAGCAAAGAATTGTCCACTCCATGTCCTGGTGAATAATGGTGAGTCCTCGTTTTTTCTTCACATATCTGCAGGGGAAGATGTGACAAATGGGGCTCTTGTCTATCACTTCACATTTGAAATCGATTATCTGAACCATATGGCAGGTTACAATATGGCTGCATTAACAAGGTTTTCTTCCTAGGAGTTAAATTGCATTTTTGGGGGAGATTGTCAGCTGAGCAGGCTGAACACTTCAGTGCCACCCCTGCTCGTGATGTTATTGCAAGTCTTGCTCCTTTGCTGTGTTTTTTAGCTCTCCAGCACTAAAAATCAGGCGACTGCACAAGAATCTCAGCATCCCTAATTAAAAAAAAAAAAAAGGAAAAGAAAGCTGTACTTTATGTCTGTAGAAAACCTGTCCTTTCACCTTTATTTACTTTCTCTCCCCTTGTATTTTCCCTGTATGAACACATGAGTTTACTGTGGCTGCCTGATGAGCTGGGTTTGGGGGTTAATCCATCTGAAATATAATCTAGCAAATTATCCAATGATCTCAGAGCAGTCATTGCTTAGATCAAGGTGCTGCTGGGAAAGTTGTCCATAAAGCTGCGTCCTCAGTGGTCAGAGAACAAATTAAAAGGGCGACATCTATCTTGCATTCATACAATTACCAAATGAATCTCATTACTCTTAGGGATTTTAACTTTTGTTATTCACATAGTTGTCATCTAATTATGTTTTATAGCCACAGTATTTTTGGAAACCAGCCTGTACAATAGTTTTCCTCCAAAAGCCTTGCATGCTCTGCATGCACTTTCCTAAAGGGGAATTTTCACCTGTCTATTTAAAAAGGGGAAAAACCCGCCAGCAACAATTTAGTCTTCTTTTAGAAGTTTTCTGCTGTTACATGCTGCTGTTCTTGTTTTCCCAATTATTTGCATGTATTTTTATTAAGACATCCCAAAGTGCATTTTCTGTTTTCCTGTGCACCCTTCAGTCCTAGCGAGGGCAAACGTGCTGTAAATAAATGGGTTTGTTACATTCGTTGATGCCTTAAAGAGCTCTCAGTAACACAAGCAAATATTGCAATAAAAATTTAAGAGTATTTTATTTCCTGATTGATATGAAACATTAATGAAATGTTCAATTAAATGTTCTTTTTTATTTGATTAGTCAAAAAATCCTACCATTATTATTTTAATTGTGCAACAATTAAAGGTAGTGGATATTTCATCCCGGTTACAAAATCTTTCCAGTTTTACATACCTACTTTAAAGATGCAGAGTACAAACTGTTACACAGATGGGAACAACACTATTTGAAAAAACAGCATTTTGTGGAGAAAAAGGTTTTGAGATCTATGCACTCATCAGGCATCCCCTGCCCTCCACCGGTTGTCTGCATGAGCAAAGCCAGGACTGTGCAGCAGGTGCTTGGGGACAGCTTGGGGGAGAAATGATGGGTCTGAAGCAACAGCACAGCTTGTAGCCCTCTTGAATAAAGGATTTTGTTCTGCCCTAGCTGCTGCTGAAGCAGGATGGATTAAAATTGCAGTTGAATATGTCTTCTTAATCAAGGAACAAAATTATATGAAAATAGATCTCCTCATGTGCCTAATATGATATGAGACCAAAGAGTGTAGGCCCAAAGCTTCTTTTAAGAAAGACGCTTGAGACTAATATTTGCCTGATTCAGTCTATATTTTCGTGGCCTGCAAGAAGGGCATTTGATTTCACTTACGCTTGGTTACCAAATACAGTTGGCAGAGAAACCTGTTGTTTGAGAAAATCCTGTTAGAAACTACAATGAAATGAATGGTCCAACTCTGCTTTTTGCTGAATCTTTAACAGAATCACAGAAGCGGTCACGTCCAAAGCTGCTGTAAAGACTCCCATATAATTAGGTTAGTCTCCGACCTTTACCTGGCAAGATACCAGCCTCCACTTCTGAAAGCTCTTTCCCGCGGTTTTGTTTTCGGTCCTTTTTGTTTGCTCTTGTAAATAATCTGTAGCGTTTAGTTTTGTTACTAGTTTTGTAGTGAAAGCCCAAGTGATTACTTGGTACACAAGAGGAAAATGAACATACCTAATGGAGGAGAAATGGCCTGACGCAAAAACCTTTGAACAGCTTCTCTTGGCTTTCCATCAGTGCTGAGCACATCCAAGAAAAATGCTGACGTTTGGGTTAACTGGTAGGCTTTTCTTTTTCCCTTTCCCTTCCTCTTTCCTTTTTGTTGTCTTTTTTTTTCACTGTAATGCAATGCATTAAGAAGGAAGATTCAGTCCATCGTGGACTGCAGGGCTGGAGGCACTACCCACTCAAAAGCCTCATCACAGTTGGCTCCACTGCCTTCACTGCATGATCCCCTGGACACAAGCTTGGGTGCCTGGAAGAGAACAATGCTTGCACTTTTTAAATGTCTGATGGGAATGAGTTGTTGCTACCCACTCAAAAGCCTCATCACAGTTACTGGCTCCACTGCCTTCACCGCATGATCCCCTGGACACAAGCTTGGGTGCCTGGAAGAGAACAATGCTTGCACTTTTTAAATGTCTGATGGGAATGAGTTGTTGGGCATGTTGTCAGTGAGTGTGTACGCTTTCTGTCAGAAAACTCTGTTGTCAATAGGAAGGCATTTTGCATGACCATTAGACATCTCATAATGACATGGGTGATTTTTTTATGACTCGGTGTATGCATCTAGAATAGTAGGTTTCTTAGTATCACCTAGTACTTTCTTATTTCTTACAGATCTTGAAGCTCTAGCGTTCTTGATATGAAGAGGTATTTTTATTTTTTAGCATATGGGGAGCAGCCTGTGGGCCAGGCATCGGCACAATGCATTTGTAGGCAGTCATAGGCTTTTAAGAGTCTGACCCAAAGTCTGTTGGGGCTAATGGAAAGTCTCCATTAGGTTTTGAAAATCAGACTTTGTGTGGTTCCCATGACTTCTGAATCAGACCGTGGGCAACCCAGTAAGAATTTTCCTCACTGTCTTCATAGGATCAAATGTTTTATTATCAAGCCTCTACTCTTTTATTACATTTAATGTAAAAATGCCAAGAACTGTTACATTGCATTTTTTTGCACACTATATTAGTATTATTTAATTGCTTTAAATCAAAATCTTTTAAATTGATTGATATAATCATGTCTATCCATTAGTGATCTTTCCACATCTTATCTCCATGAATATGTATCCTGTATGTATGTGAAGGTATGTGATATTTGTTGTGGGCCTGTGTGAACCTATCAAAAAGCCAAACATTTCAAGATGAATTGAGGAAAGTTCTAACATTATACAATAATGCAAACTATGAAATTAACATTGAAATATTATTAGACAGGTGATTCGGCATGAAATACTGTGCTAGGCAAATAATCAACACTACATCTAACCTAAGATCATTATGAAATTCAGCAGTTTTCCAGGTGACTGGTGATTTTTTAAAAAAATGTATCTCCATCACTTGCGCTCCATCACTTGCCTAGCTCAAGGATCTAGTTGGAAATTAAATTAATACGAAAATCTTGAGTTTCTAAGTATTCTCCTAGAGCTAGACACACGGGTCCCACAACAATTTCAGTAAGGTTTAGGTATCCAACTAATTCAGGCACTTTAAGAAATGTTACGTGAACATTTAGGGCGTTCAAAATGGAGATTGGTGCACTAGAGTCACCTCCTCTCTTTTTGTTATAGCTGATTTTAGCATATACATTTAACTTTCTAATTTCTAATTTAAAAGGAAAAATTTGGTTGAATGCACGCATTATTTCACCTAACAAATAAAGGCCTGTTGTGCCATTTCTATGCTTTCTGCATCTCTTGGTTTTTAAAATAAACAAAAGATATTAAAGATGCAAATAGAGTATTACATAAACATTTTTTTTTAAATATAATGTGCGAGTGCTAAAAAGAGAAAAATGCTATGACACAGAAAACAAATTCCTTTTCTGTGGAAAAAAAAAAGGGTAAGCTAAATAGCTGAACTGTGAGCCACAGAAAGATGGATGCAGTACAAGCAGTTTAGAAAACTTAATCTGACAGAAGGTCAGAAGAATATGTCTTCTAGTCCGCTAATTAGCAATTGGGTGCCAATTTTTTGTTTTTTGTTTTTGAAAAAAACTGTGTCTTTGTACAGTCGAAAAGCATTTAGCAAATTACAGCGTGTACATTAGTGTAATTATGTAATACATTCATTAAAATGGTATTGCTGTTAAGACCCATTAAGAAAGATTGCTATCTTCCTGTGGTTGCAAAAGGGACAGATAGTAAAACACTTCATAAAATTCCACGAGCAGTAGTCACTGTTTCATGCCAGAGAGGTTTTTTTCTAACTTGAAGTCAGTCATTTTTTCTGTGTGCTAGAAATGTTTCTCAGCACCTTGTAGTTAATGTTTTTACTTATACATTGTTTACAGTACTTAACGATCTTAAAACCAAGAGAGCTAACACCAAAATCACAACATCTTTAGTGATAACAGAATACCTATGGATACTAAACATGCACAGTCTAACTCATTAACAATGAAATACCAACTACCTTCTCTGTTGCAGTTCATTGAATGGTTTGTGATTTTGGCTACAGGTTAGGAAAGGAGGGGGAGAAACCGATGAGGACATTTAGTGTATTCCGTGGCATGCACACAAACACAAAAAAAGAACTTAGAGATTTCAGGATATTAGTAGCCTATTGTAGACAGATTACAGTTAATATTTTTCAGGTTGAAGCCTATCTAAGCCAATTTAAAATCAATATTTCTGAACTGCTGGCTAATTCAGATGTTCATATTTCGTACTTCGTGGATCATCTGAGAAATCTCAGTCTCTTGATAGAATGAATAAGTCTCTATAAGCTTCCCTCTTTAGTTCCTAGGGCACAATAAAAGCTGTATCAGTAGGTAAGTATGTGAAATATTTTTTTTTTTTGTGTTACCTACACACACGTTCAGCCATGTGCAGTTCAGCCATAATCCTTTGCAGGGAGCAATTTGAGTAGTCCCATGGATGCTGTTATGGTTGATCACATATTAAATTATTCTTGTGTATTTGCAGGATCAGATCTTCAGAAGAAGTGTGAGATTTGAAGGGTGGGAACAAGTGGATATATCAAATACAAACAATTTTATAGGTACCTACCTATTCACAGGTATTATTGATTAGTTAGGTTTAACAATAGTTACTTACATTATGACATTGGGATCTACGAAAAGATCCTGTCCCACTGGACTAGGTAAGAGCCAGCTCTCTACAGCAGCTGCAGGCTACACAGACTATAAAATGAAAAGGAGAGAAACCCCAGAGAAGTGGAAATTCACTGGAGAAGGCCTTGAGGGAAAGTCAGTGAGGAGGGTTGCTGTTGACTCCAGTGGAACTTGGATTTCATCACAAATAATGCTTCTCCTCCAGCCACACAGGAAGGCTGTGGTGAACTCAGGATCTGGTATCTCTTGAATCTCGTTCCAGTGTCTTGATTACAGCATCATGTTTTGTCTTTATCCTTCCTCGAAGACAAATTAGAGCAATACGTAAGCAAAGCTGAGATGGAAAAGGTGTAGAGAGACAGGGAGAAAGAGAGAGGAGGATAAGCAGAAGGGCAAGTGGCCCTTTACCTGTATGTAATGGACGATAGATACTAGAAACCATGGGAGAGCTGGGCCTTTGGGAGATGTTTAGAGCTGGAAAAGGTAATTTGAGGTGGTGGTGGGATTGGCTTAAAATGGATATTCCATGGATGATGGGCAAAACTAGCAGATTCATAAGGACACGAGCATGCAGCATTAATGTGCTCTAAAATGAGAAGATACTCTCAGAGCCATATTTTTTGAAGAAGCTCAGTGCATGACAGGTGCCATTTACTTAGATTTTTCAGAAGAGGTCATTGTTACAAGAGAGGTGACTGGAAAGTATGGGGAGGCTGGCTGATCACACACTGCTCTTTACAGGTATTAGGTGCCTTGGGTACTGGAAGTAACTGTCTGGGCACGTGTCAGAGCACCATGATACTGCTGATGGTATCCAACCCAGCTTGTTCAGAGCAACCAAGGATTGTGCAATGCCAACATTTACCTAGCACCCAGATTTTTACCAGCAGTCATCAGATAGAGCTTTTATTATACTTGAATAGCATTGTTGTCTGCCAGAATGATATGTATCCTATATAAAGATATCAGATTTCTTATAAAAGGTTTATTTTTTTATTAGAAGAACTAATAAGTTAGAAGAGTAACTTTAGGCTACTTCTGACTTTCAAACTGTAAGGATTTCATTCATGAAAATCCTGACTTTTGTTTGATACTATCTTTGTCTTTCTTATTATTTCCAAAGCTTTTTCTGTGTCTGATATCAAACACTTTGTGAAAAGGGAAATATCTCAGGCTCCACATGCTGCACGTTCTTGACCTATTTGCTTTTATGTCCTGAATGTGAATGTTTTATCAGTGGAAGACAGATACAAAATTCAGCTATCAATGGATTAGGAAACCCAACCGGTTCTACTTAAGTGTGTGAAACATTTGCCACTGGCTTTTCTGAGAGGCAGGAGTGAGCCATGTTTTATTCATACGTAATCCTTTCATAGTTTTTAGGTAAAAATAATTTTTGTACAAGTTGCAAAACAAGATATTTTACTTCTAAGAGAACTTGCTATTGAATTAGAAAGCTGTGACTGACTTTCCTGTTTTCTGATTGTGAGTGGGATAACTCACTGTTGTGCCAACCAAATACTTACTGAGCATATTTTTCATAAACAAAGGGTTTTTTTTCCAGCCAGACCCAATTATGAATGCTCTGATTTATTTTAGTGTGAAAACAAAACCTCAGTTGTGGATCATATTTTCTTCTTTTAACTGACACATTTTCCAGGGAACTAGCCTGTGCTTTGTGTGTTCCCTAGGTAGCAGCATGACATTGAATCAGAAAGTGAATCTGTTTTTAAGGAGGTATTGCAGCCTGTTCAGTTTTCTTCTGAACCTACAAAGATTTGTTGTTGTTCTCATAGTCCTTGAATGTGGATTGTCTGCATTTTTTTCTTTTTTTTCTTCAACCTACTGATAAACTAAGAGCTTGTCTTCAGTGGAAAGATGCATTGCTTTATCTTCTTTGGCGTAGCTAATACAGTCCACTTCTCCCTTGTGAGCATTAGAGGTAGATCTGGGAGCACTAGCAGTAGACATTACTCAGTTTTCAGTTCTTTACTAGTTAGCCAAACTTTTAATGTTTGGGCTAAGACTTTCCATGCCAAGCATTTGCCTAAGGCTAATTTATTTTTATTTTATTTTTTGTTATCCAGATAAAAGAGTTCATCTGTTTCCAAGAATTACAAGAAAAACATCTTTGGGTGGGTTGTTTTTTTTTTAATGTCAAAAATGATGACGAGTTTCTTTAGAAAGGCTCTGGTGTTATCACAGTTTGGAATGGGGACTTGAATGCAGGCAGTTTGTGTCAGAGGCAGATGCACCTTTCACCACCCATGGAATATTCCCATGCTGGGTTGAGTCAGAAGCCTGTTAAGCACTGCAGTTTGAAAAACATCTTTTACCTTTTCATCGCTAAAGATTTTGCCTGTACCAAGCATGTCCTGAGTCGAGACTAAGCAGGTCTTTCTGCTGGAGTCACAACCCCGAGCCGTGGTGGGAAGAACTGCGTGCAGGCAAAGGCACCGGCAGTGAGGCTGGGCACCAGCGTCCCCTCTGCTCCCTGTGGCTACCTCTGAGCTGGGGTGAAGATGGGCACTGTAGCATGCTTCAGGCTCCTCCTGGTTTCTCCACTGTCCAGGCTGGGGACCTGGGTCCTCTGTGATCTCCACAAGAAGTTTCTGTCCCATGAAAAGCAGACTACATGGTGGGGAGAGGTGGATGGGAGGTGATGAGTGTCTGGGTTTTACCTTGATATACAGCTGGAACGTGACTGTGGAGCTGGGACGTGATTTCAGCACTCTCAGGACCTAAATGTCTCTCCAGACATGGCTGGTGAGCTGATGTAGGTGGTGACCTCAACTGGCTAGTGACCACATATCTCTGGAAGAGCTGGCTCTTGCATTTTTAGGCATAATGACAAAACCTGTAGTGTGGAAGAGGAAGAATTCTGGTTTGAATGCAGATGGAACAAGACCGTAACTTCCAAGAGAGGCAGATTTATATGAGAAGCCTTGGTGTGGAGAACTGAAATAAAAGAGAGGTGGTTGAGGCTGGGAGGTTGTAAGGGAGAGACAGCAGAAGATGGAGTGAAGAACTGATGCGGGGAAACAGGACTGTCAGGTGGGAACCATTAGGATGGGGGAAAACTTGATGGCAATACGTTTGAGTTTACTGATTGAAAGACTTTTTAACAATTAAACTATGAATGTAGCATATATTCTTGTTCAATATCAGGAAATTCATAGGAGAGCAAGTATGGGGGGAGGGAGCTGGGGTGGGTAGTGAAGACAAAGAGAGGCATTAGACATGTTTGAACTATAAGGAGAGGTCTCAGCCAGAGCTTGCAAGTGCTTAGACACCACATTATTCATGAGGATTGGGTCTTTATCTTGACGGCTAGAGTCTGTTGTGCAGAAACTGATTGAACCTTTTCTTGCAGTGAGGGAATTCTTGGCTGACGTCTTTTTTGCAAGTTTACTGACATTTAACAGAGATGAGAATTATCCCCTCCCCGATGGGGACGTGATTGGAACTTCTGTCTTCTGTCTGGCCACCGACTTCGACATAACTTGTACAAATTAATTCTCATCTACCCCTGCGTCACATCTGGTTGATATTGAAGAGGGAATGAGGAAGCTGATGGGAGCCTCAGAGCCACGGATTGTGGCCCCATAAGGAAACGAGCCTCGGGAGCGAGGGAAGGGTGAGCCAGGCATGTAACTGGCAGATGCCTGCAGGATGCAGAGCGAGATCTCATGAGATTCAGACACAAAGGAGCTAGAGTGGCCAGGTAAGAAAATTAGGGAGAACAAACTTATCGTTTGCAGGGAAGCAGAGAGGCAGATGAAGCTGATATGCTTGTCTGGGGCTGAGCCTCTCCCCTCCTTCCCACACACATGCTGTTCCTTGATAAGATCAGCGTTGGGTCACCAGATTTTGGGGGCAGGGGAGGGAGGGGAGTGCAGCCCAGAGCTTTGGCTGGGAAGTGGCACACTGTTGTTGGCTTCGGCAGGGCTGTGCGTTTTGGCCGGCACGGGGAGTTGGGGGAGTTGTTAGGAAGCCAGCATGCCAAAATGGCAATGGGTGGTGCAGAGCCTCTTGCAAGGGAGCAGGAGATGAGAGCTAGTGGGAACTTGCTCAGTGCTGGAGCAGAGGCTCAGGCAGACTCCTGTGGAGGACCTTGTTCTGGGAAGAGGCAGGAGAGACTGAACCTGTTGGAGACAGCTGTCCGCCACAGCCCGGGGCTTGGTCCTGGTGCTGCCCTGCTCTCGGCAGCTGTTTATCAAACCGGTTTTCACAGCGTCCAGTCCCCTCCAGGGAGGGTCCATGCACTGCGGGACACTGTCCAGCCACTGGTGCCAGACAGGCTAACAGCAGATGTCCTTGCATCTCCCCTCGGAGGAGGGGACCTAGGACCTAGAGGACCTAGAGTTCACACTGCATTGGTGTGGACTGGGTGTCATCTAGGTGTCATCGTTACACTATGGGATAAAATTCCTTGCTTTGCTTCAGTTTCCTCCTGGTTTGCTTTAGAAAACTGCATATGCATATATATATACAGGGCTCCAGAAGATATTAGGAAGTGCAAGAGTCTGAACTACCTCCACCAGTCCCTCTGGGGAGATAGGAAATAGGACCGTAGCATTGGAGAGCTGTACCAAGTTTAATTTGTATTTTTTGTGTTTTTCTTCTGAACTGTTTGGATTTTTGCCTTTTCAGCTTTCATATACTGTTAATCTGGCTTCTGTGTGTGGTCCTGTCTAGACTCATAACACTTTTCTGGGATACCAGTAGGTGTGCAGCATGCCAGCGCTGGGCTCTGGGTTACAGACCTAGCTTAGCAAGCAGTGTGTCGCAGCAGTGCTGTAAATTCACCTCTCTGCAGCCCGGATGAGGCATACCTGTAAAAAGCAGTTATGTGAGTATGGCTGTGTCTCCAGTAGGCGCTTCTGGGGGCAATTCTTCTAATAAGGCACTGCACCTTCTTGTTGCTCACTAGCCAGGAGAGATCCACAGGACAGGCATATTCTGGGATAGCATAGCCCAACTGAACGAGGTGGAATGAGCGATCTAATACAGGCAGCCTAGCCAGGGGATGCTGCTATATGGTTATTGAGATGTTCACTCCACTATAGATGTCCCTATTCAGGAGAGAAGTGGGCTATGCTATTCTGTAGCTAGATAGATCCACCCATAGAACTTCTGGTGTATGGGTGTGCAGAGCAGAGCGGTTTTGACACTATGTTAAGTGAAGTGGGCCGCCTCATGTGGCTGCACTCATGGGATGGAAAATGCTGCTAAATTAATCAGCTACACCAGTACAAAGCCTGTATGGAGAAAAGGCTTTGTACTTTTACTTGGAGTTACTGTCTCTATTAAGTTTTCCCCTTGGGAACTTTTTTTGGTATAGTATGCACCTTTTCTGTGTAAATAGCAAGAATTGGGTGAATGTGATTATATAGGTTCACCTCCTGCTGTGAAGGTGTTACATGTAAGTGTATGCGGCTGACCTCTTGCGTTGTCAGCCCAGCCTTTGGGTTGCTGGGGGTAAAAGGACTTGCATGTGGGGGCACTGCCTCCAAACCTTCTTCTGTGAGCCTGGCTAGGAAAGAAGACATTTTGTTCTGCATGTGAAAAAGAGATTTTAAATCTTTCTTTTGTAGTGAGTTTGAGAGAACTACCTTTAAAAAGCGCCAAGTAGCTCACTGTAAATAAACCTAGATGAGTGAAATACTTGTATTTTTAAGGCTCTTAAAACAGATTTTATAATGGAGCTGAAGGATGTCTTTGCAGTGGGAGGTACAGGAATTACAGCAATGTTTACCATCATCTGCAGTACAGGCAGGCATGGTACAAATTCTCCTATATAATCCAATAAAAATACGGTATGCCTGGCCTGTAATATTTACAACTGTCATAAACTTTTTGGTTATGCTGTGTGCACTATCAGATCCATTATGCTCTTCAAATCACATAGGACTAATTTATTGATGTATCCCAAACCAATAGTTTCATTAGAAACTTTTACAGAAAATCATGATAAATGACTGTTTACAAAGACAGTTCTCTTGAGGTGTATTCATTCTTGGAGAGAAAAATATGACTATTGCCTAGTCATAAAAGTAAAAAAGGATAGAATTTTTTTTATTCATTATAGTTAATTAAAATGTGTATGATTTGAACATATTACAATAAATGCATAACCGTAGCACATTGGAATGTATTACTATGTCTGTAAGAAGAAGAGTTGTTCAGCATAGTTGTGCAGCAAAATATTTTCCTTATTCTAATTTATGTCTACTCTTGCAAAATCACACGTTGATGTGTCATTTAGGCAGTTTTCTGCATGCATACTGTCAATCTTTTGCCTGAATATTTCAATAACAGCTAATCAATTACAAAGTAAGAGCTCATGTTCAGTTTACTTATTAATTCATTTTCTAATGCCGTGCTGATATTAGTGACATTTTTAAAAATAAATCTTCTGGAAACAATCCAGATAAATCAGAGGGAAAAACATGTAAGAAAATTGTATCACAACTGAGGTGTTTGACGTTAATGGGCTGTGTGCTGCCACTTCAAATTTCACATGCACTCCAAAAACCTGAGGAGACTGACTACTGATAATTAAAATCAGAAAGATACTGGGTTGTATGGATTCCATACCAGAAGAATAAGCAAAATCATTCTTAGTTTACAATGAAGAGGTAAAGGTAAAAAAAAACCCACAACATTTTTTAATGTTTCAAATACTATCGGATTAATTGAAAGAATTAAAAATAGAAGGAACTTTCATTCTTTGAGTTACCATTTGGGGCCCTTGAGTAAAGCTGATGATGTTTCTGGACAAACGAAAATCAATAGCATGCCACTTTCAGTATCTACTGAATGTTAGGTAGTTAATAATTTAAAAAAGAGAGCTTTCTGCTACACTTACAAGGTTTCCCCTTTTGTCAGAGAAGCAGCCAGGTTCAGTTGCCTGTTGGGTATTCCTTTGTACGCTCACTCTCGGTGAATTAAAATGGCTTCTCCTCAAATAAGAGAAACTGCCCTCAAATTGCAGGGCAAGATTTTCTGATACCCTTGATATGAACCACCTCAAAGATGAAAGCCTTAAAAAAAAAATATTTCAAAGATGTTTTGGATTAATATTATTTGACCAGCTCTTGAAGACAAAAAGGGAATTGTAGCAGCAACAAATGCAGGCAGACGTGATTGTGCCTGCTCAAGGACTTGACCACAATTTCTGCTTAGAGGAAGCTCCTGAAGAATGAGCAAAATAATTTTCGGGAATGTGTATCTTAGCAGTTGTGCGTTGCATGAGTGTAAATTTTTTCCATCTCCTGACCTGAGCTCAGATCTGTTTTCTGCTTCCAGGACGTGCAGAACAGATGGTGGAGACTAATTGGGGTGGAGGGCAGAACCTCTATGTGCTGTTGAAATCCCACGCCTCTCCGGAGGTCGAGGGGGCAGTTGCTGTAGCACAGGCATCCTCAGGGCTGATGTAAGCGGTGACAGCCTCCCGGGGTTTGCCTGCTGGTCGTGATGCAAAGCTGAATGTGTGTAGCAGTCATCTGCTGCACTTCTCTCCAGACAAATTCCTCCATCCCTCCGTCTGACTCGGATGGCAGAAGTGTGTGTGTGCGCATGGAGGTGCCTATAGTGAGCCCTGCAGCAGCCCCATCAGACGCAGAAGCAGCATTTTGGGTTCACATCAGCTTTGCTGTGGTAGGGTTGTTTTATGTTGGCTGCCTTTTCTTGGGCTTGCATTTTACCAGTGTTGCTGCAAATAGACCTCTGGCAAACTGCTTCCTCCCGCCTTTTCCAAGTGTCAGAGCTTTGGAGGGCAGGATGGGCCTGAGAGAGATGCAAATTGTTTCCTTGTACCAGCCCGGGTGCTCAGAGATGTGGTGCTGTTCCCATCTGCCCTCCGACAGCTCGTGCTAAGCCCCGTCTCTGCTAAAACTCGCACTGTAGCAGGCTGAGACTTGGTCTGGGAGCTTGCGGGTTGTTGCCCTTCTCGCCCTTTCCTTCTTCTGAGAAAATAATAAAAAGTCACAGCAGGACTTGTTTCACCTTTCTGTCTGTCTGTAACCTTCACACCAGTGTTCAGTCCCAGCCACTGCTCTGGATGTCATTATAGGCCGCATATGCAGATTATGGAGGAAATGGAAATCTGTTTCCAACTCTGTGAGCAGTTGCACCATGCATCAGAGTAAGTGCTGCTGAGGAAGGAGAATACAGTGGGACACCCCACCAGACACCCTCTAATTTGCATCTTTCCGTTGTTAAAGTTGAGATTTGTCATGCAGAGAAACCACACCCGGCAGTTGGGTTTTCCCATCATTCTGAGGGATCTGGGAGAGTGGCTATAATGACAGAGAGAGATGCCAATCAGAGCTTTTGTAGAGCCCCGTCATGTAATTTGTGTTGTGTCTCTTCTGTCATACCATCAGCCAGCGTCGCTCATGTTCAGTCTTAAGGTCTCCGTATGCAGGTACACTGTGTTACACCCAAACCTTTTGTTTGCTCTGTCGTCTTCTCTCATTTCTTCCCCTCACGCTGCTTCTCCAGTTGTTCCATTAAGCAAGAGGCAGCCATAGGTGAATCGATATGGGGTGTTGGCCATGCTGAAAAGATCCTGAAAATATCTCCTCCTCAGCCCAAGCAGCAGTAACGAAGCAGGACTGTCAGGTGGTGGGACCCCTCCAAAGAAGGAATGGTGCAGATGCACAGCATGTGTAATTTAAAATGGTAATTTCATATGCCATCACTGGGCTGATGTCAAGAAATGGGACGTTAAAGGCTTTTTAGTGGACACATGAAGTAGCACGAGGATGAAGCTGACTCTCACGTCTGTGAGCAGAGGTGGCCTTTCTGCTGTATTGTATCCATGTGTTTTAGAGAGAAGACAAATGGCCTGCAACATTATTCTCCATGAGCCACATCCATCTACATATAAATTACAAAGGTCAGGTCCATTTGTACGATAATTAAATTTTAATAAAATAAGAATAATTTATAACATTCAAGTCCACATTATAATTATAGCGGGATAGCTATCCCCCACACAGCCTCAGTACACGATATAGTTTATGCATGAGCTCAGGATTCTCTGCAAGATGCTGAAATCAACATTGTGTGCTAGGGACGTGGATACTTGTTTTAGGCACTGAGTTTGAAAACTGTGGTTTGTAGAAATATATGCAAAAATATTGCCAAAATAAGCATTCAAAAACTCATTTCAATATGCAGCTGCTTGTAAGCACAGTAATTAAGATATATTGGGTAAATTTACTACATCTTTTCTCACACACACCAGTGAGGTAGAAGTTGCAGATTTCAGACGAAGACTCAACAGATCTTTAAACTCCAGCCAGGACTCAGCAGAAAGTCATCTGGGAGAGCAGGTCTGCTGCTTAGCCTGGTCTTGTCTCCACTGCTCTGAGCTCTTTGATGGAGGGAATGTTGTTGGGATCACACCTATTATAGATGGATTAATTATTGTTGTGGCTCTGCAGCATTGAGTTCCGGCACGACAGCAATGGGTTAACTCAACTTTTAATGTCTTCAGAACACTTTTCACAAATGAACCCATTTATCCTTGCAATTCTGCAGGGAAGGAGGGAGGGAGGGAGGGAGGGAGAGAGTCAGTCTACCTGTTTTCTGGATAAAGGAACTGAAGTGGGGATTTTGACATTTTTCTTGGCAGGAATCAATCAGTGTCGGCTTTACACTTCATATGCCATCACCAATCACTCATTGCTCTAAATGCCGTGCTCCTTCTAGCTTGCTCCTTCTCTGAAATAAATCAACAGGTTTTGCCTCTACTTTATCCTCCAGCTGGGGTGATGCTGGTCCCTGAAAGGAAGACGGAGGATGGGTTTGAGGAGCACTTCGGCTTGAACTACTTGGGACACTTCCTGTTGACTAACCTCCTCTTGGATACGCTGAAGCAATCAGGAACGCACAGTCACAACGCTAGGATCATCACTGTCTCGTCAGCCACCCATTATGTAGGCAAATTGCACCTGAATGACTTACAAAGCAGGTACTAATCCATTTTTGGTATTTACTGGTCTGCAGTAAGGGTGTGCAGATTAAACTCCAGGAGAATTGTCACTGAGTACTGAATCTGGGGGGGTTTGTTGCCTTTTTTTTTTTTTTAAATGAACAGTGATTCTCAAGCAGTTGCTAAGTATCTTTCAGACTTGAGCAAAGCTTGCAGCTTTCAGTCAAAGATGCAAATAATTACAAAACCTTGTAAATTGGGTCTTTTATTCTGAACCTTGAAAGCCTTGCTTCCTTTCTGATGCTTACACTGTGGTGATGGTTGTGGTGCAGAGCCTGGACTCCTCACTGCCTAATCAGGGAGACTCTCAGTAACTGGGATGTTTTAAAATGGCTTGGGCGAATGCTAATAGACTTCGTCCTCAAGTGAATGCATACATAGAGGCCCTGATCCTGCCCTCAGATGGACGCAGACAGATACCTGTGGCCGCTAGCTCCCTGCCCCAGCACTTGGCTCTGGGGTGGCAGCTAGGCCCGGCTGCCTCGCAGCTTCACCCAGCCCACACGCTGCCTGCTGCTTCTTCCTCCCTGGCAGCTCTGCCCACTGGCCTGAAGCTCTTGGCACACCATCCTCCCTTCCCTCTGCCTCTGGTCTCTGCCTTGTCCTGCACCACTCCTGACGTTCTGGTCCCCCACCTCTGCCTCCCTCACAGCCCTTCTCCAGCTTCTCCGCCTGCCTCCCATCCCCGGGCTGTGTCATCCCTCCCGTCCCCGTGGTGCTTGCCCTCTCACACATCAGCCTGGTGGTTCACTGCAAATGCTAGAGCCCCGGCTCTTGTCTGGGTCACCCCCTGCACTTCCCTGAGAGCTTACCGAGATCCAAGTGTGCAGCCGCCTTGGGTTTTTAACCCAGTAAGATGGGTTAAAATGCATGGCCATATTCTGTCCAACTACTTTCATTTAGGAAAACTGTGGGTGAATGTCTATGGGATATTTCTAATATTAGGAAGACGTCAAACGATGAGGTAAATGTCTCTGGTGTCATACAGGAACCGTGTAGAGTTGTTTAGTTAATTGAGGAACGGGCAGGATAACTGAGATACATTTCAAAATTTCCCCATGCAGTCATGTGTGGCAATTATGTGCTTACTAACAGGCTCAAACAGAGCCTGTCTTCTGATCAGCTCCCGAGTGTTTCTGCCTGCACAGAGCCAGTTTGAGTTTTGCCTCATTTCCATGGAGAAATTATGTCTCTGTCCTTTGACAGGGACTTCAGCACATGTTCAGAGGCACCTGGCCCAAGGTTTCATTGTGGAACAAAGACTGAAATTAGAGGGCTGGGCTGTTTCCACTGCAGACATTTTACATATGAATGCTGCATTAAGCATGTCAAACTTTCTGTTTGTCTTCTGATTACATGCTACAGCATCAGTTTTATTACAAGCACATTGTTTAAACTCTGCAGGGTAGTCGCAGTTTAATCTCTTGCTCGTAAAACAACCACAGGAAATTACCCTTACTCTTCACTTGATGTATGTATTCATTGTTTCTGATGGGCATGTGCTGCATGGCACCACGCAAGAGGGCTAAGGGGAGTGTAATTAGTATTTCTTTGGGCTAAAGTGCAGAATGCAAAGTTAAATATGGCTGTTCCATGCCTCTAGATAATAGTAGTTTCCTTGATGATAGCAAAGCCTTGTACTGTGCCTCTTTAATTTAGGGCCATCCTTACCTGTGATTCATCATTATTAACTCATATTTTAAAGGAACCAGAATGTTTCAGTTAGGAAAGTTATGGTTGAGCATGAACATGACCAATCCGATGTAAAAAATAATAATATACCAGTGAGATCTACCTGCAGCTTTTGTGCCAAACTCTGCCCTTTACATTTCAACTTTATTGGTGTAAGAAGAGCCATAAAGGACGACATACTCTGGCTGATTTTGCCTGCTCTTTCCCACATGGATGCTCTGAATTGCTCGGGGGCAGCAGCGGTGCCTGCTTTCCGAGCACACAGGCACACCGGTGGGACCCAGAGGGGGCTGTGGATTCAGCTCCAAACCTTTTCTTGGTTCAGGAGGAAGAAGATACTCCTGGTTTGTTTTTTTTTAGCCTAACTGCTGATAAGCCCCCACTCGGGTGAATAGTTAGTTATTGCATAAACGGTGCTGCTAAAAACAGTGAGATCGGTTGTGTGTTCGAGTGTGTGCCTACAGGATGAGTGGGTGGTTTAGCAACCCTGGAGGACTGTTGCAGGGTACCATACACAGGCATTGCCTACACCATGAGGCCTTGGAGATGCCTTGTGATTCAGAGCAGCATTTAAGAGCTTTAATGGATGTGGTAAAGACACCCATGGTGAGCACTGTGCTATGATAGTGTTCCATGAATTGCCACAGTTTCCCAGTGATGCCATCCCTCATTTTTGCCGCTTGTGTGAATGGGAAATCTTTCTAAAAATTTTATGCTGGCTTTTTCCTTATTTTGAGTTGCACTAGCTGGCCATAATTCATTTCACACTTGGGTGTATGTTCCCAGATTGGCCAGTAGTCCTTACCTTACAGGGAGGCAGCAAAACAATTTGAAGTAATTTATTCACAGTGGAGAAAGGGGGCTGTACTCTGTGCTGGAAAAATTACCAGTGGCAGCAGACTGAATTGTTTACCATGCCCTTGTCCCGTTATTCCTAGATTTTGTTTGGGCTAGTGTCCGAACTGGAGGTGAGTGACGGTGGCAGAGGAGGGATCCATCCATCAAACATGGCAGAGAAGGAAAGGCAGAAGACTGTCCTGACATAAAGGAGACAGTAAACCAAGGCTCAGTTCTCTGCTTTATCACAGAGTTTTCTATGGGATCGTTCTCCCGCTCAGCAGGCTCTGGCTTGGCAGTCACAGTTGTGGCCATTGCTCCCATTGTACTTGCTGCTCAGAGTTGTGCTCTGAAGCCCGAAGTCATCCATATCACAGTGACCATAGGGCAACAGCATAACAAATAATTGTTGTAAGGTCTGTCCCATGAACAGTATTAAGTGCAGCTTGTGTTACTGTCTTCCACCTTTCCTTTTTGGTTTGCTTTCTGCCATCTTACCAATCTGATTCATCCATGTTTCTCTTTTCAGCTCCTTTTTGGTGGGAGGGTTGTTAATTTTTTCTTGATTTTCCTTGCATTTTACATTATTTTTCTTCCTGTGTTATCTCTCTCTTCATGCCTGCCTACTTGACTTCTGTGTTCATAGTTTCATCTTCACCTGTGTCCTTTGAGCTTTTTTGTCTCCGTTGCCTTTTGCCTCCCTATCTCATTTTTCCCTCTTTTTTTTGGGGGGTGTCTTATTTCCGCCCACCAGTTCATTTTCTCCTCTCCATTTATCTTCCTTTTATCTTCTCCCCCTAGCCCCAGTCCTATTTCTCCTCTATGAATGTCTTTTCTCCCCCTTCCTGCCCATCCTCTTCATGCACACCAGTAAAAGAGACAGGGCATGGGTACATCAAGGCAGGACAGAGCTTGTTCCAAACTGGCAGGGCATAGCTTGTTTCATGTGTGTTATTGAAAATGCAAACGCACAAAAGCAATGACTGTTCTCCCAGTTCTTTTGCTGAAGGATATATGAAGAACATCAAACACCTTTGTGGTCTTTTAGATCCAGACCACTTTCAACAGCAATCACATGAGTCGACAAAGGGATCCCTAAGGCAAATCATTCTCCTTCGTCCCTACTTCGAATATGAGTGTTTTCAGGGAGGTGAAAGTTTAACAGAAACGCTATCTGCAAGCGTTTCAACAGTGGTGATTTCAGCAATTACATGCTGAGGGTAGTACACTGTGGACTCTAACAGCATAGCTAGGGTGTCCTTTTTTCCTCTTTTGCCTGTCTTAAATAATACTTTCTAAAGTGAGAGAAGAAAAAAATATGGTCATGAGAGAATATGGCTGTCTGGTTTTAGCAAAAGTTTGAAGAACATTATGCCATCCTCTTGGGTTGAGATAGGCTTGAACAGTGCACTGGAGTTCATGGTGCTCTTACAAGGCTGGGATGGAGGGCACTCTTTCAAGTACTCTACCTATCAAAGTAAGAAGGAATTTTAGGAAAATAAAGAAAAGATGAGCTTATTCCCTTCCCCAGGCTGTGGGTCACACCTGAATATGTTCCCTTTCCCGGGGGTAGCATCTTTGTGTGTTCTGTCTAGCTTTGTCTCCATGACTAACTATTCCTTTCATCATTCTCTCTTTTTGCATGCCAAATGGGCCCTGTAATACTGTGAATCACAGATCTATGAACTCCCCAGCCACAGTAACACAGCTCCTTTTCTGGTTCACGTCTCCTGTATATTCAGGAACAGTTAGTCACACTTCTTCTGCTCTCTTTCTCTTCTCTCTCACTGCAGAAGGAGCTGATGTTTTTTGTAACTCTCCAAGCTGGTACAGTCCCCAGATAATTTCTGTATTTTTTCCCTGTAACCCTAGTGCATGAATCATGTCAGAGACAACAGAGATTGAATGAAAGGAATTGCAGAAATCCCGGCTGCCATATGTGCTTCTTAGCTGGTATAAAATAGGGTAGACAGCTCTGCCCAGGACCTGGGATAATGCTGGGGAGAGGAGGCAGCTCTAGTTTATCTATCTCTTCTGCTAGGCTGTTCATAAGGGCTGTAACAGGAGGTGCCACATACTGCTGGGAAAATCTGTCTAGCAAAGTCCCTGGAGACCTCCTTTTCTTGGATGGGTGGTGTCCTTCATCCTCACGTCTTTTGTGTGTGTGATGTTTGTTGGTAAATGAAGTTGTATTAAGTTTGGGCAGAAAGTTGAGGATTTTGTCCCATCAGCATTGCTGAGATTTTAAAAATATTGTCCATGAATAGCAATGAAAAATTAAAATGTCAAATTACTTTTGGAAAATATGAATCCATTTTTCAGACCAAAACCATTGATTTCAGTGATTTCAGAATATTTTATTTCTAATTTATTTGTAAATTGAAGTATAATGTTGATCAAACTGAAACTCCAGACTTTAATTTCTAACTCATCCTGTTGAAGTAAGGTATCTCCATCAGTTTCAGATTACTTTTTTTTTTTAAGCTGGTCATTTGTTTAAAACAGTTTTTTTCCCTAAGAATGGTTTGATGAGTCAACATTTTCTTCAAAGCTTTTTTTTTTTTCTTTTAAATTCCCAGTTGGTTCCTTCAGTGCCTTTTCACAACTGACCTATCACTTGTAGTTTCTTAATTCTCTCTGACTGGAAGAACTTATGGGATGCACAATATCTTCAATTCAAGCAAAAGCAAACATGAAGCTGATGTAGCATAGTAGTAGCATAGTACTATTGTTTTATTTCCAAATTTTTAAACAACAAAGGAAAATTTGTAAAAGGGAGTAGGAGGGATTTTAAATATTACCCTTTTATTAGTTAATCCATTTTAGTCAGTACAGAAGTCTTTCACAGTTACATATAAAGACCTGTGTCACTGGACTTCTGCTTAATAAAATGCTATGAAAACTACAGAAATTGTAATTATAACAGATTGTTCTAGACAATAAGATACATGTTATTACAGATTATATTTTACTCAAGGAATATATGGGTTTTTTTGAGTTGTATTGTTTAAACAGCTTCCCCACAGTGACTTTTATTACATATTCTGGTTCTATTTGCAAGATAAATCATGTGCCCTTGACAGGACCAAATGCCAACTGCAGCACACTGCTGTATTCAGTTAAACATCTTCCTGCAGCAGGTTACCAAGTTTTCCTGTCTATAGTTAGATGATAAGTATTCAAATGCTTAATGCACCTACATAAGGGTATTTCAGTCCTTCTTTGCAAAATGTTTTCTGTATAAATGCAAAAGGATTTGCTGCTTTGCAGAATGATCCCTTGCTTTTGCAGCAATTAGCATTAATTGCAAAAATTTACTTGCTGGCCTGGAATATAAGTATATTGGTGAAGGCACAGATCTCAAATTCTGTAAATTAATTAAAAAAAAAAAAAGTGGGCTATTATATCAGCAGACCAGTTCATCAATCCAAAAGACAGAGTTTTAGTTCATATGCAGCATGTGGTTTATCCCTGTTGCAGGCCACAGGTGATCCCTAGCCATTCCTGCAACCAATAATGAAGAAATGTTTAAGTCAGGATGCCAACTTTGGAAAGTTTTAATTTTACATTTACCAGTGTATTTTCGTTCTGTTTAATCAAAATACTTTTAGGGTTCATTGGTTTCTGAAGAACAATAACACAGTGTAACACTACCGTCACAAAGGTAACGCCAGACTTCAATGTATTCAGGGAAATTAAATGTAGCTACTTTGTGTGTCACAATGTTAAATTCCTTCTTGTCTAAAAGGGATTAATGGTCTTAACAAAGGATTATTAATAATGGTTAATGATTTAATAGGACACTGTTTCTGAACGAGTTCAAAATTGCAGCGTGTTGGGAGGTATGTGATATATGGGCGTTTCTGCTGCTCAGCCTCTGCCTGCAGAGCGGGTTGGGTGGGTGAAGTGAAGTGAACTCCCTGTGGCACACAGGACAGTGGATCTCGCAGACGTGCTGTTTTCCAAAACGGCGAGATGGTTCAATGGTAATTTGAAAGTTAATGTGCTGCACTCGTGTGACAGAGAAGGCAAAAGGGACTTTTGCCTGGGAGAATAGGGAGTGGAGATAGCTTGTCACCCTTGAGAGGGGAAGGTTAGTTTAACATCTCCCTGTGAGCAAAAAGACTCACTAAGGCTGAGTGAACCTTAAAAGCTTTGGACTTCAGATCCTGGGTGATTATTCAAATGATTTTAGCATTCCTCTCAATTGCTCTAACTACCACCATCCTCATAGTACCTTTTCAGTGGAGTTGTCCTTCGAGCTGCCTAGCGTAGCTGGGGAAAGCTGGCACATGTGCCTGTAAATCCCTGGAATGACATGTTAAGGGAAACGTTCAAAATGATCAGCTTGCCTTCCACAAATCCCCTCTGGGTTCAGCCCTGCTATTGCTCCTGGTTCTTCACAACCGTACGTCCCTGATCTTGCCATGTGCATTAAGGATTACAAGCTGTAGTGGAGGGAGGCAAAGGCAGACCTCTGCCTCTGCAATTACAAATGATAACTCTTAACCTTTTTCTCTGCTCTCCGTCCTAAACTTCTTCTTTCAGCAAAGGAAAACTTTGTCTGTTCAAAAGCAGACCAGGCATTTGAATACTTAAACCTGTGAAGGAAAGTTGGTCTTTTGATTAAATCGAGTTCTCTATAAAAAATGTGGGGTTTATGAAAAATATACTTTCTAAACAAAATAAGTCACTGTAAAAGTGAAATATTTTAGCCCCCAGGAGTTTTAATACTGCCAGAATGTCTCATATAGTTGCAGCTTCATTGATCCATTTCTTCTGTTCTCGTTATGTGTCAGGTGCTGCGGTTCTCCTGCATTTCTTGTCATGGGAGGTGGAGGCTGGCTGTACACAGCACCATGTCAGCCTCCCAAGAAGGACAAAGACCAAGGAGCACTGTGGCTCACTGTAGCTTTCTGAGAAGCTCAAAAGCTTTTAACAGTGATGCTAGCTATAATATGGCACTGCGGAAATGTCCAAATTAAAATACTGTGAGTTTTGCATGAAATCTTTTGGTTGTCAGCTCAAAGGGGGGGGTGTTCAGTATCTGAATTACCACCAAAAATCAATCAGTCTGCCAAAGCAGCAGAATCTTTTAATTCTTTTTTTCAGTGAGAGCTGGGGCAGGGCAGCTCTGTGACTCTGTGTTGGTTTTTCAGGGTTTGGACATGAAACTTCTCGTCATTTCCTGGAAAGCCAAACCTGCCTGGCTTCACTTGCTTCTGGTGTGTTTGCAAGTGGAAGAGACCTCATGCGCTCTGGCCCCAGGCCATGCCATGCCCTTTCTTAGGAAATGCTTGTTTTTCCATTACAGACCTCTATTTACAGTGTTCCAGGGTATAGTATTGGGAAATTTCCAGACATAGTATTGGGATATTTATAAAACAAAACAAAAAAACAACTCTAAGGCTAAACGGTAGAGAAAATTACTGCTGTCACTGTCACTTATGGTACTCTGAAATAACCATTTTGCAATGCTGGCTATGGACCGCTTTGAGCCACTGTATGTTACTCATTTCTAGCAGGTTTTTTTTGTGTGCTGAAGTTGACTTGTTTATGTTCCTTAAGTAAGACTCCCCTCTTCACAGGCCCCTTTCATACGCTTATTTAAATCCCGTATCTTTTCTGACAGCAGCCAAGGGCTGCTGGTGATGTATGGTCTCACACGAACAAAAGCCTTTCCTGCCGTGTCTGGGCTATCAGTCATTTCATGGGTGCAGAAAACTTCCACATTTTAATATCTCCTGTACGTGTTGGCGTTTCAGCCGTATTTCTTCTTTAGGTTAGCTATCTTCCAACAGAGGGGAAGACTTCTCAGGACTGTTTTTAACAAATAGTTGACTTTCTTTATGAGCTTGGTCCTTGTACTGGGAGTTAGTCAGTTTTACCTCTCAGTTTGAAGCTGTGATACTCATATCCTCACTACTTAAGAAAACTTTGAAAAAGCAGAAGTTGTTAGATTGTTTCAACAAACAAAAACTGATTTTCAAAATTATTTTGTTGTGCCAGACTTGATGGTCTTGTGTTGCGTCTGTGGACAGAGAGTGATGGCATGGGACTTTCTGCACAGTATTTATAGACACCTTGGAGGAAAAATGATTTTGCAGTCTGTGTGTACGTTCAAGCCATGTTTGTCCTGGTAAGACAGACCAGCCCTTCAGCGTGTTGAACATTTGCACTTGCAGAACACATTTGACGCCTCCTCAACTCCAAGGCAGTGCAGTGGGTTCAGCCCATCACGAAATGAAACCTTACCTTGTCTTCACATATACACCAACATATTTCATGTAGTCTACTGAAAATCTGCTAACCACATTAGGTGAACTGTGCTGGATTTGAAATGGCAGCACTTTATTACACATAACCAGACCCTACGGTTCCCTCTCAGTCCCAGAATGAAAAGCCCAGAATCTGCAGTTGGTCTGGAAAAGTCTACACCAGTTTTAAAATTATTTTATAGAAACAGAAATAAGATTTGGGATTGGCCAAGTTATTCCTGGGCCATTTTATGGCCCTACGTGCATTCTGGTGGAAGAAACCGTAAGAAGACCCATTGCTTCCTTCAACTTAAAAGCTCTATTGCAGAACAGCTAGGAAGCCTTCCACCACTGGGTGTAGAGTGCCTCAGAGCTCTTCTTGATATAATCCAGAGATAATCTTAAAAGATGTGTGACAATCTTCAATAACCTGAGATCCAGATTATCCAAGAGATATGTGGCAGTGATGTTTCCCCATCACTCAAAAGGGTCACGAGGACACAGAATGTAAGTCTTGGAGCCTTGATCTGTTTCTTGGCTGCAGCAATGCAAAACCTTGCTTGCTTCTATTTATTTACTCATTCATTTGTTTGATGGAGATTTTTAATTGAATGAAGGGATACCATTATGCTCAAATACCACTTCAAATATTAGCAAGTACTTAATACTGCATCATATGAACCAACTGTAGAAAAATGATGCTTCAGAAGAGGCAATTTATATCATCCTTTATAAAGAGATATATTTTCTGGGACAATGGAATTACAGTAATTAGAACTTGAACTTGCCATCAATATTTAAAATCATCAAAAACATTTGAAATTAACACCAATTTTATGCAAACAGAAAAATTAGTCTTTTTTTGAGATACTGATTCTGGTGAGACTTTGAGAAGACCAGCCTTTGAGTCCATGTTTCATACATTTGAGAACTGTGCTGAGCATGCAGCAATAGAGCTGCACACAGCAAGGCAATCAGTAGAGCAGGAGGGCTCTTGACATCTCACCTCCTGCCATTAGGAGGAGGGATCAGCCAAATGAAAAATGATGCATTGATTCCATCTGGATGACAGTAATGCCCAGGATGACAAGCCCCTGCTTATTTTGCCTTTCATAAATATTTTTATAATAAAGACTTTCCAGGTTCCTTCACTAAATGCAGTCCTCCAAAGACAGTAAGTTAGTTTTTGTTCACTCTGTATTTCCTACAAGCTCTAACAAGGGACTAGTCACTGAATGCTATGTATTTATACAGTGGAGTGCTGAAAGTTGGGAAGCGTGGCTTTAAAAATCCCCACAACCCAGCTTCCAGCTTGTGGCTCCTACTGAACTATGGATTAAGCACAAAGCAGGAGTCACTGACTTGTAGAGAAGTCAGCTACTGCTAGCGAGAGCATGACCAACATTTGAGAGGGAGAGAGAGAGAGAGAATCTCCCAGCTCTGAGCCTCTGCCCTTATGCTTATCCTCTAATTTTAAGAAGAAAAATGCTATTTTACCACTGTTGAAAGATTTCGGAGAAAGCCCGGTTTTGGCCAGAGCTGTGTGTGAGCAGCACGTGGCACTGAGGGGCTCACTGCAGGGGGAAGCTCTAGACGTGGTTGGTCTTTGTGGGTCAGAACTAAAGGGCAAGGTAGGCTGCTCTGAAAGTGCCACCTGCCTCTGGCTGCTTAAGTAACCCTGGTGCGACCAGCTAGGACGTGAAGGGTTTGCTTTTCAGCTTCTGTAGAACCACTAATTTTATTTATCAGTCTTGTAGCCTTCCTTTCCAACGTGTCCATCACAGGGTCATGAGGGCGCTTCGGGAGTCCCTAATGCTTGAGTCCTTAGTCACTCAAATTACAGCTACCAGTGTATTCAAGTTCAAATACACGGGGGTATGCTAAGGCTACCTTGACTGTTTTTTTTTTTTAAGGCTACATATCAAGTATATGAAAGAAATGTACATGAAGAAGTGTAGTTATTCAGCGAACACCCAAAGTACCTAGGCACGTGTATGAAATGGGTGACTATACGGTAGCCTATAGCAGTAGTTGGTAACAGGACAGCTACTGTACAAAACTGTAACAAAATCTGAGTAAATAGATACAGTAACACTTTAGATTTTAGGTTTGTTTTACTCATGCATATGCTTGTTTCTTTCAATTGGCAATTTTCAGTTGTAATACACCTATTCTAATTTCTCCAACTCTGTCTTTTCTCCATTTCTGTATTTTCCTTTTTTTTTTTTTTTATTGTGGGAAAAACCAAACTTGTAAAAACACACAAAAGGTTTCATGG
>NW_008795487.1:3729856-3732410 GCF_000699145.1 Aptenodytes forsteri | reverse complement strand
CACCCTTTCTTTTCTCCATTTCTGTTTTTTCCTTTTTTTTTTTTTTTTTAATTGAGGGAAAATCACAACTGATAAGACTCAGCAAATGTGTTCATGGGATAAATATATGTAGTACTGTCAGGAAGCCTGCTTAAATCTAATAAGCAATATTTAGGACTCAGGCTTTGGTTTATCATAGAAAGAGAGAAAAAAACTGCTTATGATAACCAGAAAAGACATACCTATATTCTGCAATATATTTCTGTAGCTGCTTGAAAATAAACTGCAAAATCTATCAAAAATCTTGAAAAATCTTGTGCTGCATTCCCTGGAGAAAGAAAATTTAAGACTGTGAAAGCTTCATGAGTGTTTAATAATAGTCTCTTATATTTTTGACTAAGCAATGGTGATGATGTATTGCAAGATTAATACATAAATCATTAGGAAACTGTAGTCATTTTAATACAGCAAGTCTGTGTTTTGCTTAATTCACTGGCTCGTCCTAAGGCACATACTGAAATTTTGTGTGGCCTTTCATTAAAAACCCCAGCATGTCACCCACGTTTTGCATCTCTTGTTTTTTAACAGAGCACATAGCAATCGGGTTGTTCTGCAGTTTGATCTTGGCGCACTCTGCCCTCCAGGCAAATTAACACACTGGAAATTGGGGAGCGTGGTGATGGGTGAGGGGAGGATGACACGCACAAGACAAGCGCGGTGTGAAAGAGGTCCCCGTCAGGAAAACTTCACTGCTAGCACCGGCCAGGTTAAATGTAGCTGTGTGTCGGTCAGTGTGGCCACAGGTCCTCTGAGCCTTTTGTTGAAGCAAGATGTGGTGGGGAAGGGAAAGGGTGCCGTCACTGCACCCTTCTTTCAGTTGGGGTGTATCCGCTTCCTCCACATGTGTGCACAATGCAAAAGCAACCGTTAGAGAAAAAGCCGAGAGCAGCGCGAGAGCCTGTGCACAGGAGGTGTGGAGGAAGTGGTCTGTGCCAAGCAGCAATTTTGTTTCCCCTATTACTCAGTGGGTACCCTGAGCTGACTTAATGCTCTTCACTAAACATGGTATCACTGGATGTAAATGGGAGACCTCTACTGAACACAGACTGACTAAAGCCAGACAGAAAAGAAACCAGAGTAAGACTGGCTGCCAAGGGAGGTGCTAAACATGGATCCCGTTTTCAAACTTGGATGGCAGCTGAGTCCATATTTAAGCACCTAATTAGCCACTGCAGGCTCCGGTTTGAAATTTGGCTTCTCATTACTTTGTACAAATACATTGCCCCAGCATGCTAGGGAGACTGCTGCTGGAGACGGCACCATGGAGATGAGTGGTAAAATCAGCTTCTGGTGAAAACCAAAAAAATAATAATTAAAAAAAAAAATCAGCAAACCAGAAGGCACTCCCTCACTCCATAATCGAATGCTGACTTATTTTGTTCTGGCAAAAATACAAAACAATCCCTTTCTCTTCTCCTCCCTAATTTTTGTAAGGACAATTCAAACTTGTCAGTCTATGTTGCAAAAAATCTTAAGTCAAAAATAAGAATTTCTGCTAAAAACTAATTGAACAGCAAATGCATAGCCTGCCTTATCCTGATCCTTTATTCATCAGTATAGAATCAATAAAACATTATTTTAAAAGGAAGAAGAAGGTCTTGTATATTGCTGCTCTCTTGGCCAGATTTCAAAGCAGCTAATTAAATCCTGTCTGCCTTAACTCCTCCTGTAGTTTCCATTTAGTGAGTTGTGCATTGCCCTATTTTATAAGCACCGACTTGGCAAAACGCTCTAGGGGGGCATCCCCCAGGGGAGACTGTTTTCCATGGTAGGAAGAGTGGGTGGGCATGAACTTCTCCAAGCTACTGATGCCAGGCATGCCGCTCCTTCCCACTGGACTTCTTCCCACCAAGTCTTTGCTCCGCTTTTCCTAGCTGCTGACCGTGCACAGGCTTGCCATACCACAGCATGTGCTGTCTGGTATAGCTCAAGCCTGGTGGGCAGTATTTATTAGGACGGATCCCTGGGCAGTCAAACACCAGTACCTCCTAGCTTTCTAGCCAACTGGCCAGCGGGCACATATACCACTGGGAGCTGTGAGCTACCAGTCTTTTGCCTGGCTGGCCACCTAGTTAGGAGGTAGAGTTTCTCTGCTTGAGAATCTGCCTGCCTTGCTGTGAAGCATCGATACCCTGTGTCCTCAGGGGTCCAAGCGTCACAGGCACCTCGCGTGCACTGGTATGCCAGCACAGTTTCCTGGTAAGCTGTGTTCTGCTTTGGGCTGTCCTTCAGTTAGCCTTTTGTATGCACTTTCATTTTAGAAGGCTTTTAGAACCTTCAGAAAATGAAAGCAATGTGGAAATACATAATGTCAATATTATTATTTTATTTAGTATACAATTATAGTTTCATTCAGTGTAGAAAACGTACATACAGAGCATAGAGTGCCAAGAGAGGCTAGATTTAGATGCATAGGCTTTAAAGCCAGATAATTCCACGTGTAAGAGGAATACATTTTATGGTTTTAAACTGAAAGAGGGTAGACTTAGACTGGACATAAGGAAGAAATTTTTTA
>NW_008795487.1:3718964-3729301 GCF_000699145.1 Aptenodytes forsteri | reverse complement strand
GTTGGACTAGATGATCTTTAAAGGTCCCTTCCAACCCAAACCATTCTGTGATTCTACACGTATGTGCATGGGAGATTGAATCATGGTACAGGACCCTATGTGCTCCTATTTTTCTGATGCATAAAGTCAAGACTAGATGTAATGAAATCAAGGATGAAATCAAGTAACCAGTGCTGATTTTTTTTCCAATGTAGCATTTAAACAACATGAACCTGATAAGACAGGGTCTCACAAACGAAACAGTTGTTCAGTGAAAATCCTTGTCAGTTCTGTATCACAGGTTATTCCTCTGTCTTATGTAGTCCATTGATGTCAGATTCCTGGAAAGCAAAAAGTACACACAGAGAAAATGGGAAGAGAGCAGGTAATCATTGCAGGGGTTCTGCCAAAAGTGTCTGCTCTGTGTATCCAAATTTATATCCTTCATATCTATAGTATGTTATTGAAGTCTGATTCCCTGCTGCCTTGCAAATCATTTGCATCTCTGCACTGTGATATAAAAGGCTTCCTTGCTGATTAGATAGCTTTTTATATCTTCTCAGCACTCGTGTTTCTCTGACATAGATATCTATGCAAAGTACAAGGCTTTTGAGGATCCGGCCCTTGTAGTTCATGCTTCATTGCCACAAGGTAAGTCAAAACAGCACTCACGCAAAATGTGGGAATGGGAAGTCATGGGGAGGGTTCACTGTCCTCCTCTGCCTGGCATCTGAAGGTTACTGAAAGCCAGACTAGACCCAGGCACAACAAGTCAGAGTAATCCCCAGCCCTGCTTCCCTGTGAGCCGCTTGCCGGACAAGATCACTCTAATTGAACTCAGGAAGCTTGTCCCGTGCCCCAGCTTGCATTCTCCACTGGTGGGGGAATGGTGGCACCGATGGAGAAGTGCCAGGGTTGGCTGCCAGCTGGCTGCCGGAGGCGGCTTCGGATGAGTGCTTCTTCCCATGGGTGGTGTGAGCTCTGCCCCGCACGGCTGTGCAAGTGAAGCTTGTAGCGGCTGAGGATCTGGTCCTTCAAGTTAAAAGGGTTGAAATATGCATGAAGCATAAGGTGACATTTTGAGTGTCTCAGATCAGAGCATGGACGTTACTGAATTTAAAATGTAACTGCAATTTCCTGACTAATGGCAAGTCACTTTTATATTCATGCAGTGATTGTTCTTTAGTCTTAAAATAGCCCATTTTACCCTGAGGCGCAGGTGATATCTTTATGATGATGGAGCTACGTTATCCAGCACGTTACAGCTCAGGCCGTTGGTTGGTGCAAGGGCTGTTTATGATCAGCTATCCTTTTTCATTATCGCTCAATTTATATAATGCTTTTGTAGCCTGTTTGTGATTTGCTTGAACAAGAATAGAGCAGGGAAAAAAAAAGAAAAGAAAGAAAAAAAAAACAAGAGATGCACTGGAGAGTCAATGCTGTTGTCTTTTACTTCCTGTAGCCGAGCTGTACAATTTACCATTGTGTCTCCAACTTTCTGAGTCCATTCAGATAACACAAACAGTTAAATTGCTTCAGTAGCCTTATACCTCTGCAGAGAGTCAGCCTGTTTACTAACATTCAGGGCTTTCTGTGGTGGAGTATGCAGGATATCATAAATAAGGTATTCAACAAGAATGAGATAACAAAAAGAACTCTGGGACATATTTGCTATTCATTCAAAATAAAAACCTTGCACATAGTAGCAACCACAGAAAACCGAAGGCAGGCTTTTCAGCAGAGTAGGAGCATCCCCAGCCTGGGCATTTGCTGCACTAAGGGAGAAGGTGTAGAGGATGGAGCTGTAGCTGCAGCTGTCACAGAGGCAGGACAACAACTCGGGGGAAGGAGAGAGCTGGATGGGTGGGTGCCCCTCTATCTCCTTCCAGCAGCACTAGCTGCTGCCCCACAGACCCTAACCCCTGGCTCCACATTGGCAGCAGCAGCAAGCAGCGCTGCTTCCCTGGGCTCTGGCAGAGGCAAAGGGGATGGCGACCAAAGCTGTTTTGCTGCCCTAGGAGCCCGTTGCTTTAGGCTCCTGCCTGCTTTGCCCATGAGCTGTCTGTAATGCCAGGAATTACCTTTGGTTCTGCTAAGCACAAAAAAGGTTAGATGAGAGGCTGTAGTAATTACAAGAGTGAATTGTCATGGCATAGGAATTTGTGGAAGTGATGCTGAGGCCCCAGTCGGGAGGAGTGTTTTGAGCGACATACCTGCTAATTTGCCTGGAACTAGCCTGCTTATTTAAAAAAGAAATACTGCTGCCTGCATGCAGTGAAGCCCAGCTAATCAGCAGTTCCTAGAAAGTTTGACATGAAAGAAAGGCAGATTCAGCATCCAGATGAGAGAGGTGCACAGGAGTCTCAACAGGTAATGTTTTGCTGTAACTCCCAGTATTTGTGTACCGTCGTCGCACCTCCTGTTTGGCACAGACCCAGCCAGCTGTCTTTGCTCTAAAGGCTGTATATGGCATAACTGTGGTTACACTTGCAGCCGCTCTCCTTGCCCCATCTTTTTATCCATCTCTTTAGCTGTGCGTAATCTGGTGTGTCACTGGGGCAGGTGCAACCATTGCCTTACTCATCTGTACTGTGCCTAACACAGGAGCATTCATCAGAAACTAGTAGGTCCTGCTGCAATACAAAGAATAATAACCAGGAGTAGTATGATCAGGCACGGATTTACTGGGTGGGAACAGGGTATGTAGGTGTGGGAAGAGGGCAGTGAGGAAGGGGAGAGTAGTTTGAGGGCCTCTAGGTGATGATATCCTGGAGATTGCTACCTCAGCGTTTCTAGCTTAAATAGTTTGACACAGAGATTCTGGCAGGTACCATGTAATTTTATTTTTTTTTTCCCCGCCATAAATCTGACTTGGTGTCTGATGGAATAATCACCAGAACTCCAGCAAACAACACAGCTGCTAGTGATAAGCTGTTTCTTCTGACGACTCAATGTATAGCTGTGTTTGCTGGATATTGCAAAATGCAGCACATTTGATGTTTGTGCACTTCTGTTTTCCTTCTGATTATTTTTATGTGCATCTCCCTCTCTCTTTCTCTCCTGTATACAGATGTTCGTATTCACCCCATGGAGCCTATGCCCAAAGCAAACTTGCCCTTGTGTTATTTACCTATCAACTACAGCATCTTCTGACTGCAAATGGAAGCCATGTGACTGCTAATGTAGTAGACCCTGGAGTAGTGAATACTGAGCTCTACAAGCATGTCTTTTGGGCTGTAAAAGTGGCCAAATGGATGACAGCCTGGCTATTTTTCAAGGTATGCAGTTTTTTAAATAATTTTGTTGCCGTGCCCCTGCATTGTCAGAGCTGTAGTCAGCACGGAGCTGAAGGTGTTTCGGAGTTCATCATAATGTATGGTATTTATTGCATTTCTCTGTGCTGATGAGATGTACAGAACTGATACCCAGAACAAACACTTATTTTAAATGGACGGAGCGAGCTCTCAAAGTAAGGGAGGGGAATGCCTTTGACTGTCTCTGCCCATGCACTGATTATCTCTGTCCTGATCTATCCGTGTGCCTTTGTGCGTGCATGGGGGCAAAACACCATCCTAACACAGAGCCAGAATATGCAAAGTGTTCCTTGGAAATGTCTTGTACGTCCTCTTAATGAGAAGCAGACATGATCTGGCATGGTCTACATGTATGCAACATTATAGAGAAGAGGGCAAAGGGAAGAAGGAACCTGTACAAAAATGGTGGTGGGAAGTGGCGATACTCGAGGCTGTGCGGGTGTGGACACTCGTGCTCTGGGAGGTGGGACAATTTTCATTTAGCTTTTTAATCCTAACACATACTTGTAATGGTACCTGATTTTCTATTATCTATTCCTGGTCTGCATTAGGAGACTTAAAGCTGTTTGAAAAAACCAATCCAGAAGTGGACCAGACTCAGTTACGATTAACTTCAGTAACATTTTGTAGTGGTGTAAGTCGATCAATCTGAAATCAGTTTAGCTGCGTAGCTGCAATCTCCTCATGCGGACAAGCCTTAGGAGGACTTGTGCTGAGAAAATGTGCTGCTTATAACTCTTTCAGAAAGTAGTTTTGGATTAAGTGAATGGAACCTGATTCCATTACAGAAAATTAAATGTCCTAATTAAAATGAAGTATTTTAGATCAAGGGGCATGTCCCACAAAGCAAATTAATTTTAAACTTTGATATGGAAATACCACTAGCTTTAATTTTAGAAATGAAACTGGAGGCTGGAAGAGTGGCTGTAAAATAAGATGCAAACAAATAAACCCATATTTAAAAAAATTAATAGTATCTTCTGAGTACGCCTTGAATATTGCAATAAAATTGTAATAGGAATGCTCATAATATGTAATGCATTCTTAAAGGAGCAGAATGCAGCTTTCCCAGACCGTATATATTAAACTTGTTTTGCTTCTTGTGATTGCCATTTTAAATATCAGTCTTGGGTGGTGGTGGTTTTTCATTGGACTTACTTCACCTTGCTAACATAACAGTTTCATGTAGATGTTTAGGTTGTGCTCAGCATTTCCTCTAGAGCCACAAAATTCTGACAAAATTTCCGTGTCTGAGTGAGAATTGAGTCTCTTGTTTACAGCGCTCAATCCAGTTCAGTTTTATTGATGTGCCCAGGGAGACATTTTTGTATTATACTGACCATGTTTAGACACTGAATGGGATGTCACTGAACACACACAAAATGAGTTTGGATTTATCACAAGAAGGAGTCTCATACTTACAGCTCTAATAGCAATGCCGCCGATCGTTCCTGATCACTGCCTATTCTTTGGATGAGATACCGCTCTAAAGGAATTCTGCCTTGCAACAGGTGATGGACAGACATACTGACTTGCATGGAAGTGCGATGTGTGTACTGCCTGAAAAGCAAATGCATCAATTGCTTTTTGAGTCAGAATAACTTCAGGTTTGGATAAGTGAATGCTTCAGTTACCGAGGTTGAGATTTTCACATTTTTCTATAACACTCAATGTGTTTTTCCAATAAGCCAAAGGTGAGGGAAACTCTTACTATCACTCTTCCCATCCTCCCTTAGACTCCTGAGTTACGGCTCCGACTTCTACTCTTTGCTTATTGCTTAAGACATGTTTATGTATTCGGGATTGAGTTTGCCTTCCTTTCTCACATTCAGGAGCACTTCATCACATAGGTACACCCTGTTCAGCTCCGGCAGAACTGCATCACAAGGCAATGTTTAGCTCCATGGCAAGCTCACGTTGAAAGCCTGCCTGGCGGTTTGAGTAGCACTGTACCGAGCACTGTAGTATTCAGCACTCAAGCCTGGGTGGGTCTTGTGTTGGTCTTGTGCATTAGGGTAAATTTCCCCTGAGAAAAGTAAGAAAGCAAGTACAAGACAATTCAGTTGTCTGATAATATTAACTGATAGTTGGTATTATGGATTTCTTCTCCCCTGGAATTTTGTTCCCGAGTGCACATATATGAATCTTCCTTCTAGGATTATGGCAGTAATGCAGTGAAAATGAGGTGATAGCTCTCTAATCATATTGGCTCAACTAACTTTTATCACCCTGAAGTATTCCGGAGTGGTTTCTAAACGCATGCAGGAAATTGCTTCACCCACTGCAACCTGGCGCTCGTGAGAGCCAACACAGCCCAGATAGCTCTGGTGAGGAAATGCATCACAGATTTATCACATCACATTCCCTCAGGAGAGAGTCAACATGTTGTTTGATTTAATTCCAAAATATTGTGGCAGAGCCTCCACTACCTTTAAATGCATTTCCGCCAGCACTGGTCCCAGTTGCATTCAAGTCAAATACTTCCTAGGGATTGCAGCCTGGCCCCCACTCTCGCTGGGCTGCTCGTATTTGAGGTGGCTCAGTGTGGCGGACAAGGCTGTCAGCTCAACATCCGCCTCAGAGCCGCCTCAAGATATTTAGATACTTAAGCAAATAAACCTACAGTCTCGTAAATAGGCCATGATATGTACTTGTAATTTACTCAAAGTATTAACAGCCTGAGTTTCTCAGAACTGTGAAACACTGTCTTCTGGTCTTCATACGTAGCTGTCCTCGTTTCAGCTGGGATAGAGTTATTTTTCTTCCTAGTAGCTGGTACAGTGCTGTGTTTTGGATTTAGGATGAGAATAATGTTGTTAACACACCGATGTTTTAGTTGTTGCTGAGCAGTGCTTACACTAGTCAAGGACTTTTCAGCTTCCCATGCTCTACTGACTGAGAAGGCTGGAGGTGCACAAGAAGCTGGGAGGGGGCACAGCCAGGACAGCTGACCCAAACTGGCCAAAGGGATATTCCATACCATGTGACGTCATGCTCAGTACATAAACTGGGGGGAGTTGGCTGGGGAGCAGCAATCACTGCTCAGGGACTGGCTGGGCATCGCTCAGCAGGCGGTGAGCAGTTGCATCACTTATTTTTCCTGGGTTTTGTTTCTCTCTCTCTCTTTTCTTGTTTTCCTTTTCATTGCAAATTATGATTATGATTATGATTATTATGATTATTATTATATTCTATTTAAATTATTAAACTGTTCTTATCTCAACCCATGAATTTTCTTACTTTTACTTTTCTGATTCTCTCCCCCATCCCACCGGGGCAGAGGGAGGGTGAGCGAGCAGCTGTGTGGTGCTTAGTTGCTGGCTGGGGTTAAACCACAACAGGAGCTCAGTAAAAATCTCAGCCAAATCAGTTTGGTTTTTTTTTTCCCCAACAAGCTGCAGTGAGAGGCACCCCTGTAGAAATAAGATAGGCCAAGCTAAAGGAGCCAGTGACAGTCATAAAAATTGTGAAATGAATGCCTGCCCTTTAGAAGTGATGGTTTCATTCTTTCTCAGCTCGATTCTTTCTCAGGAAAGTTATTGTCTGCTGTGATACTTGTTCTTTAATTTTCCGTTTTGCAAATGTTTTCTCTATGTTTTTAATAAACAGGGATTGCACCTGTCACACGCAAGAGAGAAATTATGTTTATTCCTCAAAAAAATAAATTGATTTCTACCCCTATGACTTCTCAGTAAATAAAAGCTGATGAGCTGTCACAGTTCTCTGCAGAGTGTGGTGAAATATGTTATCCCTTCGAAGTTTTAACATAAAGTGATCTTCTTTTTGAAGACATAAAGTTCAAACTAGTAAACAATAACTAATTAATAAGATAATAATAGCCTGAAAAGACATTGGTTGGGCATCAAATTGCAATTTAGCCAACTGTGCAACACACCAGTTTTAGTGATGGGTACTGTCCAAGCTGGAAGCTGGGAAGGTACCATTTCCTTCTCAAGTATTTCTGCTTCTGCTACGGATACTGAATATTCATTCTTAAGCCAGATGGCCTCTGCTTGTGATACAATTAAAATGCCTTAGAGCAAAAAAAATGTTGACTCTCATTAATGTCCAATGTCAGGGACTGTTCTGTTTCATACAACTTCATGATGCCATCGAAGTAGAGACATTTCCCGCATAGCAGCGCTATAAACTTCCCCCAAACCTTCTTTATGACAAGCTGGGTGAATGTGTCATTATCAGATATAGAGTATTTGGTCCTTTCAGCCACCTCAGGTTGTTGGTATTTAGGAAGGCATTGTGGAAGGAAGACTGCACATCAGATCTTGTCTCAGCTGTCATTTCCAAAGACATAGTGCCATGTAAGTGATTATTGACTGACAAACTGGAAATGATTAGGATTAGTGACCCCAGCGGCCTGTAAAAGTGAAGGGAAAGGCTTCAGGAATACAGGCTAGAAATCAGCCAATATAAACTAGTTAATTTCTTTTGTCTGTCAAAATAGGCTTAACTTCAGCGTAATTTTCCTATAACATTTTTAAAGAAATGCTTCCAGTCTGTAAGTGCTGCTAGAAAACAAGATCTAAAGAACCTGGATTCGTCATTCATGCCAGAGGACATAGTCATGCAGGTCTTATTGCAGCATTTCTTATTCAAACTGTCCCTTTGGTACTGTGAATGTTGAAAATTCATTTCATCCTCCCCCCCGAGGTGTCAGAAGACAAACACATCACCACACAACAACGCCAGCTGTACAGAACGAGAATAATTAAATTCTACAGCTGAAAGCAGCAATTCATCAGCATCAACATCTTCGGTCCATGTGAGTGTGTGGTCCTCACGTAAAGCTAGTCTGGAATTTTCTCACAAAATGAAAACTCCTTGCAGAAACATGTCATTTGCGGTTAATTTTTACAAAAGGCTTTTCAGATCAAAAGTGGGGTTCTGGTCAAAATCAGAGAGAAGGAAACAGTCTACTTTATCCCAGTAACTCTGATCTTTAAACAGGTCCCATTTTTGTACACATTGGTACAGGGATTTAAGCGTCAGAGCCATAGGGCTTCTTTTTTCCATCTAATAAATATTTGCTTATTCATACAGTCATAGGATGATTCTAGGGGAAAAGAGGGAGGGACCCACCTGAGAAAGATAATGAGCAATCCACCTTTGAGCTACCAAATCCTGGTGATTTGGGTATTTTTCTTGGATGTGAATCCCTGGACTTGGGTAGGCACCCAGGTCCTGCCTGTTATGGGGTATGTGGATGCAGCTTGGCTGCTTTATTTATTCTAACTGCTAAATAAGGAGGCTTTGGAGCATAGAGTGTTTTGAGTCTGTCCTAATTAGGATTAGACCGCTCTAAAGGAGGCTGACTCAAAGTGCACACCTACACAGCATTGGACCCTGGTCTCCACCGAACCTGTCGTTCTCCTGCAGTCCCAAAATATCATTATTTTTGTGTGTGTTTTCTCAGGTCTAAGTAGCCGAAATGCTTATTATAAGAGACACGTTGAGAGTTGCTGGAGAGTGTTTTGATGGCAGGAAAGTGAAGGATTTGTGTTGCGTGCCTTGGTGTATGGCATGCAAAGGGATAAGGATGCTGTACGGGACAGCACAAAATGGGTGGGATTGTGTTGGAGTGCATCAGAGGGAGTCAAGGCTGTTGAAGTTCTTGTTTATAACTCTTATTTGGAGCAGCTGCTGGTGCGATCTATCCCCAAATCACACCCAGGCTTCTTCTTGGAGGGTGCTAGTTGGAACAGGCCAAAACACAGCCATGGAGCGGGTGAAAAATGAAGCGGTGTGCACAGTCAGAGAGATCCATCTCGCACCCTGTCCCACAGATTTAATTGTTGGGTTAAAAAGGGAGGAGCATCCCTTTGTTTTCCTGAGAGTGTGAAATGGGGAGACTATCTCCCATCTTTCAAAAGTGTTCACAGGGCAGGAAAACTGTCTCCATGTCTAACTCTGCCTGCAGGATTGACCCTTTTTAGCCTGGAAAATGGTCTAAAGAAACACAGGTTAAACCTACACTATGCATTATGTAAAAACCTACACTTGCCCTATGTGAAGTTGTTTTGGAGTGAAACTTCTGGACTGGTAAGCGACTGAAATGTTGTGGTATCATTCTACTGGCAGGTCAGAAGCATACTGAAAACGGGCATTTGTACTGTGTAAGAAAGGGTTTATCCCAAATTCCCGTGTGGTAGAGGATTGTTGATTTAACTTGACCGCTCAGGCAGATTCTTTTGTTCTACCTAAAGGAATTAAATTTTTATCCAAAAGAGTGAAAAAATAGTATCTGTATTGCTGTAATGGGGAGAGAGTAAGCAAGCAGTTAAGAAATTGTGAAAATACATGAGCCTAACCAGTGTTAGCACATCAGCACATAGCGTCTTGTAATCTGTAACTATTTTCTTACTCAGAACCCACAGAGTTGGTTAGGAAAGACATTTTCCATCCATCAATTTATTCCTTGCTAACATTTCTCGGCAGTGCTTTCCCATGTATTTGGTTAATACCTTTGTATGGTAATCTATTCCCAGACTTCCTAAAAATGGAATAAACACAAAAGAGGAAGATAATTTGCTGTGGACCAAAAACATGCCAGGGACTCAGTACTGATTCCTGTCAGTTTAAAAGAAGGTAACCACAATGCCTCTAATGTAAAGGTCTCAAAAAAGAGGTTGAAAGGCTGGGGAATTAGAGAAAATCTTGAAATTTCACCTAGACCATTAGCCTTTCACTTTCAATCCATAATCTTTATAGTTAGGGGTTATAGCATCACACTACTGTAATTCTCCCTCACGCGCCTGGGAAGTTCTACCTCCATCACCACATAATTAAAATTCCATTTTCTTTCGGTCAGGTAATACAACGCTGTTGGAAATTTGAACCCACTGGCAGCAGAACACAGGGCAGCCACTAACCTTTCTCATCAGCGTATCTCTCAGATACCTCTTTGAGAGAGAGAAAAAAAGAGGGAGGGAGGGACCCCCCCCAGCCCCACTGAAACAACCTATTCAGCAAGGTTAGGAACAGGAGTTACTGGCAGTTTCTCTCTTCCATGCGGAAGAGCCCTAACAC
>NW_008795487.1:3707568-3718863 GCF_000699145.1 Aptenodytes forsteri | reverse complement strand
GATCAGAGGGAGTCAAGGCTGTTGAAGTTCTTGTTTATAACTCTTATTTGGAGCAGCTGCTGGTGCGATCTATCCCCAAATCACACCCAGGCTTCTTCTTGGAGGGTGCTAGTTGGAACAGGCCAAAACACAGCCATGGAGCGGGTGAAAAATGAAGCGGTGTGCACAGTCAGAGAGATCCATCTCGCACCCTGTCCCACAGATTTAATTGTTGGGTTAAAAAGGGAGGAGCATCCCTTTGTTTTCCTGAGAGTGTGAAATGGGGAGACTATCTCCCATCTTTCAAAAGTGTTCACAGGGCAGGAAAACTGTCTCCATGTCTAACTCTGCCTGCAGGATTGACCCTTTTTAGCCTGGAAAATGGTCTAAAGAAACACAGGTTAAACCTACACTATGCATTATGTAAAAACCTACACTTGCCCTATGTGAAGTTGTTTTGGAGTGAAACTTCTGGACTGGTAAGCGACTGAAATGTTGTGGTATCATTCTACTGGCAGGTCAGAAGCATACTGAAAACGGGCATTTGTACTGTGTAAGAAAGGGTTTATCCCAAATTCCCGTGTGGTAGAGGATTGTTGATTTAACTTGACCGCTCAGGCAGATTCTTTTGTTCTACCTAAAGGAATTAAATTTTTATCCAAAAGAGTGAAAAAATAGTATCTGTATTGCTGTAATGGGGAGAGAGTAAGCAAGCAGTTAAGAAATTGTGAAAATACATGAGCCTAACCAGTGTTAGCACATCAGCACATAGCGTCTTGTAATCTGTAACTATTTTCTTACTCAGAACCCACAGAGTTGGTTAGGAAAGACATTTTCCATCCATCAATTTATTCCTTGCTAACATTTCTCGGCAGTGCTTTCCCATGTATTTGGTTAATACCTTTGTATGGTAATCTATTCCCAGACTTCCTAAAAATGGAATAAACACAAAAGAGGAAGATAATTTGCTGTGGACCAAAAACATGCCAGGGACTCAGTACTGATTCCTGTCAGTTTAAAAGAAGGTAACCACAATGCCTCTAATGTAAAGGTCTCAAAAAAGAGGTTGAAAGGCTGGGGAATTAGAGAAAATCTTGAAATTTCACCTAGACCATTAGCCTTTCACTTTCAATCCATAATCTTTATAGTTAGGGGTTATAGCATCACACTACTGTAATTCTCCCTCACGCGCCTGGGAAGTTCTACCTCCATCACCACATAATTAAAATTCCATTTTCTTTCGGTCAGGTAATACAACGCTGTTGGAAATTTGAACCCACTGGCAGCAGAACACAGGGCAGCCACTAACCTTTCTCATCAGCGTATCTCTCAGATACCTCTTTGAGAGAGAGAAAAAAAGAGGGAGGGAGGGGACCACCCCAGCCCCACTGAAACAACCTATTCAGCAAGGTTAGGAACAGGAGTTACTGGCAGTTTCTCTCTTCCATGCGGAAGAGCCCTAACACTGAGTTAAGGAGAAAGACCACCTTCTTCCCTTGGAAAATCCTGCTACCGAGCTTGCAGATGAGCAGCAGTTTGGAATTAGATCACTAAAATAAGGAGATGCAGAGGAGGAGGTTATGGGAGTGCATATTTATATATATATACACGGACAGTTTGCCACCAGGTGTGGTGTGCATTATAGATCAATTAATATTTCTCTGGGGATGACCTACCTAAATTCCTTATTGTTTTGCTACTTGTGAGTAATGCATCTGTAACAAAACAATGCTGATAAAATTTATATTGCAGAGCCCCATCACCTATAGCTCCTACTCACTACAGAAAAATTAATTTTAGGAGGTTCTGGAGATTTACAGGCACTCCTTTCCCCCTCTCTGAATGTAGCAGTCCTTAATGTACCAGTAATCCAAGGAGACTGAAAAACCTTTCAACGTGAGGTAAGGAAACTCTTCCATGAACAACATTGACACAATATTTAATGGTTATCCTGAGCTTTCAAAGGTTGACGGAAAACGCCAAGTTCTGCCAAGAAGCTGAAAACATCCCCTTTTCCAGTGGTCTAAGGCATCTATGCCTGGAAGCCACCTCTGACAGGTCTCCTAGTTCATAAATGTCTGCAATATGAATGCCTGCATCAGACCTGTTCATCCAGTGATCTCCTCACGGTCACTGCTAGTACTGGATCTGTCTTATCCTAAGATAAATATCTACAGTTGGCCAGATGAATCAAGTCCTTCAAGTGCCACTTTATCCCCGTGAACGACAAAAGGGTCTTCTGGTGACTAGCTCAGCTGTAGATGTCTGTGCTGTATAAAGGTGTAAAGTTAGTTAAGATGAATCCCATCCCAAGGTACAGGACATAAATTTGTGTTATCTTAAAAAACAGCAATGCTAGTAAAGAACTGAAGATATAGTATGTTTTTGGATGTGCACAGGAGAGAGTAGGAACTGGAAAGGTGTGTTCACATATCTGGGGCACAAGTAATCTGTAATCAAGCTGGTTTTTCAAATGGCAGCTCTAAGGTGTTCGGAGTATCAGACCATTTCCCATATAAGAGAGAAATGTGTTCGTGGGCAGCTGCAGGTGAGGAAATCCCAGTTACTTATGAAATGTATTTCTTATGTATGTTTACAATCCATCATGTGCCTCCACTATTTATCACATAGATATTGCCATGCATTTAAATCGGTAGTTATGTGTACTCCCTGTATGTATTTATAATAGTGTAATGTATGTAACAAGAGAGAACCACGGAAAGCAAGCACTACCCGCTATCTGAGGAAGAACTGGAAACAGCAAATACATTTTTTAAAGTAACAGAATCATCCAGCAACCAATTTGTGAGTTTTGAAAAGCTCAATTTGGAAGTCACTTGAATAACTCTGGCTTTAGTAATGACTATAACAATTACAATTGCCAGCTCCAAACATCTGTGTTTGCATTTTAGAAAGGATACTGAGATACTGCAAGATGTAGTTCACGTGGTTCATTTTGTTCTCATTATGTTCTCAGCTAAATACATGGGATTTGGTGGATTTTAATAGGTAAACATGAGAAGGAAATTTGGTGCAGTGGCTCTAGCCCCCATTTTTCTAGAAGGAACTTGATCCTAGATGTGGCACAAACACAAGTCATTAATACAATCTGTCCGGAGTTAGTGGTTTCTATACGTTATTACGTATTTAAACATTCTCTTTAAATTGGGTCTGTGAGTCTCTTCAGGGCAAATGACTACATTTGGTTGTTGCCATTGCAGTGCTGGAAAGGGGAAGTAACCACAAGAGTTGCGTTACCACGTACCAGGCTCTCTGCAGGGAATACAGAACATATGCAGAAGAGGATTTGGATGAAACCTGAGCAACGTGCAATAAAACAAGAATGAACTTGGACAGCTTATAAGGGATGGGATTTACAGTGGTATTTGTTTGGCTCCGTCACGCTGACCTACTTTTCTGTCACTGGAGTAGGAAGGAGGTGCTGCTGCTGGTCCTAGGCTCAGGCACGGTCTGAAAAAATAAGAGTTGCTCCCAATGTCTCTTTATTGCTCATCAAAGTCTTGGAGCTAGCCACCGCCAACCTACAAGCTTAACTTACCATCTTACTAATAGTTTATCCAATTTAGTATATATGTTACTTCTTGAATGAATAGCAGGGGCCAGAGTTGGTGCCCTCTGCCTGGCAGCCCTGTGTTCCCACGGCTTTGCTGTGAGCGGCGTTGTGCAGTGGCTCTCCAGCTGCCTTGCATCCCTGCAGCAGGCAACAGTATGCTGAGGCTGAATGTGTCTCAGGAAGAGTGGTATTGATTGACTTATTCAATATTTTTGCCTGCCAAGCTCTTGAGATGCAAAATGCAGTCTTCCACAACGTCTGCCACTTGTCGCGTACTATTCTAAGCTGATAAAAAATGTAGAAAGAGAAAAGCTGTCCCATTGTTTTTGGAGCTCAGAGTGTTGAAGATAAAATTACACGCTATGAGTATATTTTGACAGGTGGCTCTGTTCTAAAAGTGATGTAGAAAAGGCAGTATGGGGCAGCATGCTTGTTTTTTCTGTTAGGGTTGTACATTGTCCAGGTACAAAGGTTATTTTTATGACTGCCCAAGCTGTAAATTCAGCTTGATCATTTCTCAGAGAGGAGTTCAGTTATCACCACTCTCATACATCATGACCAGTAATGACAACTTAGGTCCCCATTTTCCTTTGCATATAAAATGATGACTTCCATCATCATGAAGTTTTTGGTACTTCATCAGTGGCTTTACACAAGTGTAGCTGATCAGAACCTGCTTAAACAAGTAAATAAGACCCAAATCTAAAAGCATCCAGGTCCCAATCTTATTGTGTGTTCTTGTAGCAAGGATTATGTGATCTGACTTCGCATCCTCTATGTGGAGTACTGTCCTTACGTAAAGCATTTTACATGTCTGATCCTGCTCCTTAAAGGTTCTCCTTGATCTGGGGCTGGCCTTTTATATTTCTTGCCTGGTTTAGGTTTGTGGCATACGTGTCCTATTTTATATGCCTATTACCTGGGGAAGTGGATTAAGGCTGGCACAGATACACTGAACCCTAATCGCTTTAGAGGGCCTGCAGGTTTCCAGAGGTAGTAAGTACTTCAAATGTTTATAATGCTAGATTCAGCTGATGTTGCTTGAAATCCATTCAAGAAGCAGATCTGGAAGGCAGGAAGCAGGGACTGTTACATAGTCTTTTTTTTCTAAATATAATTGCCCTGTGAATACTATTTTATATACACTCAGTGCTCAGTTTTGGTCTTAGTGGTGTGGTGGGTTTTTTTCCCCTCGTGTTGGGGCAAGCCTGTTTCATATGAAGCACTGTTTTCACTGCAAAATATATCCATCACCCAATGCCTTGGCTGCATAACTTCTCCTATGAGAGTTTCAACCTACTCTGCACAGCACTGGGTCAAAGGCAGATTGCTGGTGAGTCATCTGTTTCCAGCTTTTTGAAAAAGTGATAAAATATAAAATGTGTTTGTGCTGAGGTACCTGGATTTGTCATCTCGAGGTCACTAGACAACGGTTTACTCAGAGGAGTCAAGGGGATTATAAAGCACCTCCAGTGCTCAGAAGCAGCACTCGTACATGTGATGTACAATCTGTCCCATGCTCTCCCGGTTGGAAAGAAAGCATTTGCAGCATTAGCATCCTTAGGCTTTATAGATGTGAGCAGGTACCGTCCCGCTCAAGGATGGTACCAGTGCTGTCACTGTTACCATAAAGACAACACATCTTTTGTGTGTTGATTTCAGTTTGACTCTGTAGAAGCTCTGGGCAACAACTTGTTTTTTCTTTTTATTGTCAAGTTATATCATGATATCTAGCATAGCCTTTAATCAAAATAAACAACAGTAAGGTTGCTTTTAAGGAAACAATTTTTTTGAGACGACAATGAATTGAAGCAAGCTGACTGGTCATGTATTTACTTTGAGGAAGTGAGAAAGAAATAAGAAGACAGACGTAAGAAACTAGTTTCTAATCATTGGAATCAGACTCTGGAAAAGGCTTCCACAGAGTGGTAGCTATAAGAAAACTGTTGTTTATAAGATGGAGTTTAAATAGGTTTATGGAGAAGATCAGCTGATAGGATATCTGCAATATGCAGAGATCAGAGATGTCCCAAGAGGTCTCTGGAGTCCCTTGTTCCTTCTGAATTCCTTTTGTATTTAGAATCCAGTTATTTTTGCTCAGGTTTATCTGTTTTACTCCCATGTTGAAAAGAAAAAAGGAATCCAGTATAAGGGTCCAAAAGTGAAGATTTCCCAACAAACATTCATTTTGATTTTGAACGTGTTGAGTACCCAGCAAATCCTTCTTTAGGAAAACTTTTGGTGAAAGTGTGCCACTTCTTGCACTCGCCTCCATCCTTGCCTTTCTAGACAATAGTTCTTCCAGTTGTTTGCTGATAAGCTGTGTTGAACTGTGCTTCCAGCTGTGCTGGCTCTTGGGTCACAGGGGAAAATCACTGATGGGGCTATGGGTCAGACTGAAGAGCCTTCAATGAAAATGAGATCTTTTATTGTCCTGGTCAAGAAATCTGTGCATGCTGTTAAAAAATAAATTAGCCAAGGTAAATTGAAAATGGAGCTGTAGAGATAGTTGGCGTAGCTACCCTGCTAATCTCTAATCCGGGTTACCACAGCGTTCTTCTAGAAGTCGGTCAGTGCTCAGGAGACCCCTTCCAGCAGAGAGGTCTCTTCCAGGCAGCCAGGAGCAACAGCATGACACTTGTACGAGAGACCGTGGCTTCCCCTGTGTTCCCACAAGCAGCTCAAAGCCGTCATCTTGTGCCTTCCTGACTGTCTGGTTTGCATCTAAAGTACCTTCGAGACGACTAACTTTGGGGAGGCTTGTAGCCCTGCTGCAAGTCAGCTGAGGAGCTCCAGCTGACAGTCTCCAGAGTAGACTAGTGGGGGGTTGCACAATGAGGATTTCCAGTCCTTAAAACGTCCAGAACAGAGAGTTTGGTTCAGGATTTTGCCTGAGGGGAAGAAAGGTATTCTTACGTTCCTGTTTTGTGATGGCAGGTCTGCCTCACCTGAATTGGTGTTTTCACCGCTACTGCACATTGTAAAATTCAAAAAAAATATCTATTTTCCTTTTTTTTTTTCCCCCCCAGTTTTTGTGGACTTTTTTATCTAAACCATGATGTGGTATTTTAGAGGGGGCAAAGCTGGGTTCTTGGTCTTTCTTGGGTGGGTCCTTCAAATCAGAGCAATAGATCTGCTGCTGCAAACTACTGATCATAGATCCATTATGATAGCTAAGATGTGTTGATGCTCCAAATTACTGAGTTAAAGCTTTGCCCTCTGATATTTATTTAAAAATAAATCCTTTGGATTATACTGAAAATTTGAACTGTCAAGAAATAAATGGTGTGGTGAACTGAACTGGTCTCTTAAGCTGCCCTCAATTTAGCTGTATTGCAGTAATCTCTCATTCACCTTTCATTGCTGTCAGCAGCCTGCAGGATTTCTTTTATATTTATGATGGAAATGTCTGTCTATGAATCATGTCACTGAGATGTATGTATTTTTGCCACTTCAAGGAATTAGTAAACAGTGCATAGTTTCTCTGGTAAAGAACACCGCAATGCTGTGCCATTTGTACCAGTAGATATTTCTTCACGTAAACAGCTTTCTTGCATAAAAAATTCCTTATTTTCATGTGTGGTAGGTGGAAGGTATTTTTGTTAAGTAAGTGCATATAACTTCATTTCTTATTTTTCCATATTTTCACTGTCAACATGTATTTCTGTAAAACTTTTGGTGACAGTAGGTATTTATTAACAGGCTTTTGCAAATATTTTCTTATTACAGTTACATAGTGCCTTTATCATAGAAAAACAGATGTATCTGAAATGCAGGAGCCTGGTGTACCTTTCTTGTTTTGGAGTCCCTTTGCTAAAATCTGTGGAAACTGGATAATTTGCATTTTAAAATATCACTTACTTACCTTCAAGTACAGAACTTTTTCATATACAAAATTATAGTAATAAAACATGATTTCCTTTTAATTAAATATACTAAGCAAAAATGTAGCCTACTGTAACTTTGCAAGTTATACATATATTATTAAGTAGTTTTAAATAATATTTTTTCGCTTTTAATTTCAGTCACCTGCAATACCTAAGAATTTTTAGGAAAGATAGATAAATAGCTCTAACAAAACGCAAAGCGCTGAATATTTTGGAAGACTGCGAGATCCTTTTCATTTGATCTGCTGTTTGTTATTGTCACTGTAGATTATGGATGAGAACACCTGCAATTATCCTCCGGTTAATATACTTTTGAATTGGAAGAAAGGGCAGAGCTATGGTGCAGCTGGCAAGTAGTCAGCTAAGCTCCATTGCAAGCATTTAGAACAACTCTTCAGTGGGGCTTCTTAATGATATAATACGTAGGGCTGGCTTTTCTGACAACCCGTGGAACGTGATAGATGATAGTGACCTTTTCTCTAAATTAAACCAGAAAACCGGGAGCTGGCAGGGCAGTGCGCTCAGGCGCACGAGCTTTGGGATAGCAGCTTCCTTTCCTGCCCCTCGCCCCATAGGTACATTTTTTATGTTTATTTTAAAATTATGTCAGTATATTCTGGGCTATATTCTCATCGCCAATTCATTGAGCCTCCTTCACACTTTATAGTTTTGAAATAGTTATATTTGTACTTATTTAATGTAGCAGCAGTTAGCGCAGGCCAGAGGACTGTCTAGATTTTATTCCCTTTTCTGCACAAAAGCAAACTCTACGAGTGAGCAACTCTCTACTGCTTGCAAATGTGTATGCTGAGAAAATCTTCTGTCTTGTTTTGTAATTTCTCGTACTTGCCTAAATAAAAGGAAAAAAACCCTGAGTGAGCTTTTCTGAAATGAGTTTACATTTTCAGAGAAGGAGTTAAAGAGCGTACTTGGCTTGGGCATCTATTTGTCCTTAGGGAAACATTTTCTATAATAACGTGTACCTCAGTACTATTTTCTCTTCAAATTTCTCTGTGTGATTATGGGGTTTTTTTCTGCTGTGGTCATCTACAGCTATTTGTAAATTTTTCATAATATTAATTTAGACTAGAAGAGAAATCTGCCTCGTTTTTCAAGAACCAAACCACATTTCTCTATTTTATTATATTAGTGATTAAAAAATACTGCTGTTTTCTTCTGCAGAACTGTAGTAAGACACCTAAATCTGGTGATTTCTAGTTGCAGCTGGGTATTTATTCCTTTGAGAATCTCTCCCTCCTATCAGATGCTGCTGGTAACTGTTGTCAGGTGTTCGAGTAGCTGTGCTCTGATGGCAGGCGTGAAGTTGTCTATTCGTTTTCTAAGCAAAGACCAGATGTTTGTTCTGGGGTAAGCAGACTGATTTGCAGTTAAAACCTAAAGTAAAGGTACATCATTGCAGGCTATGAAACAGCCACGTCTCAAGCCGCATGTGACTCAAAAGGTAGAAAAATGTGAGAGCCAGAGGTAATCGGCTTCTTCACCACCCTGTTCATCTGGGGTATTCATTTACGCAAGTGAAGAACGGATGGGTTATGCTCTCCCCTGTGTTAACAGAGGAGAATTCAGATTTGTGCCGTGGACTAATTCATGCTTTTCCCTTGCTCTACACGGAGATGGCGATAAAAACAAGGCGAAGGCCTGTATTCCATTAGGCCAATGGGAACTCACCGGTTGGTTTTAGGAGCCAGTGATAAATCTGTCTCCCTGGGAGACTGCAGCAAGCATTGAGGCACACCACCTCCAGCTCTGGCCACTTCACGTACTTCCAGTTACTCTGAGCAGTAAACCGTTGCACACCGAAAAAGAAACTGGGAAGGCTTTAAAAATTTGAAGTCCTGCAGGGTTATACTGGGCCCGTGAGAGGTGAAGTCTTCATCATTTTGTGACTGACAATGTCTTACGCAAGAAAGAGCTTTGCACAGAGTCGCATGGCTACAGCACTCTGGTAATAGTCATGCCACTGCTGGCTGTTAGGCTTATCCATCAGAAGTCCAGCTTTTGCATTTTATTCTAGTGTCTTTAATATATTCACACTAACCTTTAATATATACACAATATTGCGGGAAAAACTACACTGGGACAAAGAACAAAGGCAAATATTGCTGAAGAAATTTTAAATAATGTGCAGATCTTTTGTGGGCATTGACTCATGTGCTTCATGGTGTCAATAATTGTTTGTGAATTGCAGCCATTTTTTTCCTCTGAACAGAGCATTACTCCTGAAATATAGTCATTAGCTATTGATTAGCTCTACAGTTATTTTTATGCATCAGTAATTCCAATAAAAAATAAGTAGCACTTATTTTACACCCATGTGTAAGATCCGTACATTGTTCATTAGTAACTGAAAGGAGTCTTTAGAACATTTTTTTTATTGCAGAGACCACATTGATGTTTTCAATAGCCATAAGTCTCAGGACAAATGGAAAAAGTCTTAAGGGCTTTTTTTTTGTTTAGGGTTTTTTTTTTTGATGGGGGAGTTGTAAATGTTCTGCTGTCTCAGGACAGGGCTGCAATCAGAAGGACATATTTGTCACTGTTTGGTGCTAATGTAATTTCCTGTTTTTCCTACTGTATGACTCTCCTTTTAATCCCAATTGAAGGTAATGTGCTATTTTTTGATTAAATGATGAAACCTGAGATTCAGCAAGGAGAAAATAATTAAAACTATTTGTTTCACAGACTGTCAGCAACTATTAGGGTTTAGACAAATATAAATTAAGTTTTTTTTTCCCTAAGCCATGTTACAGACTTTGCAAAGTTCACAAACAATTGTAATCCTCTTTTATTGAGCACAGATTTAAAAGTAAAGGTCAGTTATATTTTGGTCACTGAGGAGTTTATGTAAGTGGTAAAAACCAAATGTTTAGATTATTTTTATATAAAAAGCATGCTGCTTGGGAAACTCTTGCTTCTCCATTGTGGCTCCCTTACAGAGCTCAGGGACTAAAAACTAGCCACATCAGCTCAGCAGATGTTTGCAGAGCAAAGTGGGCTTTGCAGCTTGTCCCTCCAGCCACAGGAGTGGCTCATGCCCAGGAAGGGCCGAGCAGCAAAAGGGATTGTGGCTGATGCTGGTGGCCTCCATGCCCTGAGACCGGCCCTGCTCGCACTCCTTCCCTGCAGCCCCGTGCATCCAGCAATGCAACATGCTGTCACACCACTGTTTCAATGCCCCTTGAGATTTTGCTGCAAGAGGAGCCTTGTTTTCTGCCCTGCTCTAAGGGCTTGGCACTGCTTGCGGACCCACCATTTCTCCTATCTTCTCAGATTTGGCTGGGACAAGGTATTGATGAGGTTTCACCTAATATTTCCCTCTTCTTTCTGTACTATCAAAAGGCTTGGGCTTGCTCCTTTGTTTGCTCCAGAGATGGTAACAGCCGTCTGCCCCAAGAGCTCATGCTTTGAAGACTGCTCTCTACCCCTTTTTGGTTTCTGAAGGGGCTCGGTGACACGGATGGGTGATCTGAGGAGGGCGAGTGTCAGCGCTGCACTGGGAGCCCCTGAGGAGCCCCTCCTCTACATGGCATATGGGCTACAAAAAGGGATCTGATCCAACGGGGACAAGTGCCTGTCGTGCTGATATAGGAGCCACACGCAGTGAGGTTGTGGTGAGGGCCTGGCAAGAGGCATTTAGGAGTTTAGGAGGAGGAGGAGGTGATTCTACCTCTACTCTGCTCTGGTGAGACCCCACCTGGAGTACTGCATCCAGCTCTGGAGCCCTCAGCATAAGAAAGACACGGACCTGTTGGAGCGGGTCCAGAAGAGGGCCACGAAAATGATCAGGGGGATGGAACACCTCTCCTGTGAGGGAAGGCTGAGAGAGTTGGGGTT
>NW_008795487.1:3703050-3707547 GCF_000699145.1 Aptenodytes forsteri | reverse complement strand
AACATTCAACATTCAAGGTGGGGTTGGACGGGGCTCTGATCAAGCTGATCTAGTTGACCTGCCCACGGCAGGGGGGTTGGACTAGATGACCTTTAGAGGTCCCTTCCAGCCCAAACTATTCTATGATTCTATAAAGGGGAATGAATAAGAGCTGGGACTATCTGTGAGACTGTTGTGGGGCATGATGAAAGGGCAGGCAGAGAAATGGGTGAAAGTTTAGACTGCAGACGTGCTTTGCATGCCACCTAGAGAAGCGGAGTTCTAATCTTGATTGGAACAATTCAATTCCACTGTGAAGTACATATTAAATAACAATAGGTGGCTGCAGAGCTGTGCAGACTTGCAGGTGAAGAGCAGAATTTTAAGCAAGCTGCTGGGCGGGCGGGCGAGGCGGCGGGGAGGGCTGGGACAGACAGTCTGCACTGGCATTCAAGCCTCTGCTCAGACCTCAGCCCATATTTTTACGAGTTAAAAGCAGTTACTAAACTGCAGCACAGTTCTGCATTAATTCAACGGGAATTTTTCCTGGGAAGCAGAAGTTTAATCATCTGGAGCATAGCTGTTGGCAATGTATCACCGCGAGCGAGCGAGCGAGCGGGGAGGGCTCATTGATTGGACTCTCAAGGCAAATGGACATGTGTAGCGAAATGGCATTAGCAAAGAGCGTGGTTCAATATGGGCTCCCTAAACAAAGTGAATTATTTCAGCACCAGATGAGTCTGTAACGTGTATTTATCGAACCGTAAAACCTCACAGTATTTGTTTCCCATTCTAAACAACTGCTCTAACCTTTTAGTCAAAAAGCCCTACGAATACAAGCGCAACAGAAACTCTCCTGGGGCACTTAATAAAAAGAAAAGGTTAATTCTCACTGCGTTATTTTGGCTATTGATAATTCTGCAGTTGTAAGTCTCTGGGTCATAGCTACCTATGCCCTTAATAAGTCCAGTACCAGAAGGTCTCTGCAGAGGCAGGAGCTATCTGGGAATGAAATAAAAAGAATATGAAGATTTTTTAAGATTCTTGCCCCACAACATTTTTTATTTTTTTTTCCCCAGTAGCAGGCTGGGGGAAGACTTTAGGTGTGGAAGAGATTAAATGTTTTTCTCCTTTCTGGTTTTTCATTGTCCTCCTTCAGATAATGAGATTTGCCACTATGAATCTCATTTTTGGAACTTGAACAAATTCTTCCTGCGACACGAGCCAGGACAGTCGGTTTAGTCATTCACACAGGACTGGGGTGTACCGTGTCACCTGTACAGCAACACGGCACTTCTGCTGTGACTTCTGTCATCCGGCAAAGGAAACAGGAACAGGGGAAGGACCACATCTGTCACCAAATCCAGTCCTGGCCTTTGCAGGGGAGACATTTTTCACAAATTAATGGCTCCATCTGCTACTTTAACGAAGATTTACAAAACAACTTAGAAATAAGCCTTGATATTAAAATTAACAAAATCAGTGGATAGTAAATCTGGGTCTTGCTACTTACTAGTACTTAACAATTTTCAGTACATCCCACTTCCCTGCTTTCCTTTATCAGTTTCACTGACAAGAACTGCCACCTTTGTTTTTCTCTCTCTGCCCCCTTGCAAACTAATAATATTTAGTTATTAGTTATTAGGAGTAACCTCCCCAGGCTAACATCCCCCTCTGCACTACGAGTACCAACCTGCCCTTCTTTCAGACTGTTTAGCTGATTAGATGTGATGAGTTTAAACTCACAAGTAATTGTTTTCAAGATGGAAGCTTTTTGCTTCCGTTTCAGACCTTGGGAAGCATTTGTGCAGCTGAGAGTTTGCGTGTTCGCTCTCTCTATAATGAGCTCTGCGGTAAAAGATATGATGCCTCAGATCTTCTCTGACATAATTTTACAAACATGACTAACCTCATTGGAATTAATGGCATTATTTGCCTGTGTAAAGTTATACATGTTCTTTGGGGCTCTTCTGAATTGAAGCCATCGAGAGGTTCCTTGGCGGACACTAAAGAGCCCCGAGGCTGATTGTTTTAAGCAAAGGGATTTAAGTTACAGAGCTTAAACTCACTTTCAGTCTACACAATAAAAAGCTTGGTTTGAATAATAAGATTTAGTCCTCCTTTGCATTTGCATTTTAAGTTATTTTGTGAAAAACAGGTTGATTTTGGTGGCTTATTAAGCATTCAGATATGTCGATTTGCAACTGAATATAGCCTTTGCCTTTAATTGTAATACTTCTCTTGGGTAACGGAGAGGATAAGCTACGTAAACAGTTCCATAATCGTATGGTTTCAGAATCTATCTGTGATTTCATCACTTCAGCATTCTGTTGTGATAGAAAATGGGAAATGGTAGTTTTGTTTACAAGATGACTAATTTTTTTCTTTACTTTTTTTACAAGCTGCTTCCAGATGAAATATGAGTTTAATTAAAATGAAGAGAAATGTCATTTTTAAAGGGTTTTATTACTTAAACAGAAATACCTTGAACTTATTGGGCACATTTTTCTCATCAAAACCGAGGCTATATAATCTGTAATTACTGACTTGAACTAACTAATTCTGTTTACTGTATCTGTCAGAAAGATAGGATTAGAAAATCTGAGCCACTCTCACCTATTTCTATTCTTTCACTAAAATAACTATAGAAAATCAGTCTACTCTTCTTGTTTTCCATCTTTGGAGTATGTCACTCGGGACAGACCTAAATTAACCCACTTGTTTATATCCTTTTGGTTTATCATTCCAGATTAAATGCTGTAATTGCCAGCAACTGGAATTATAGGAAACATAAATTTGCAGAATAAGATTCTTTCCCTCCCCACCACTCTTATCTGTCTTCCAGCTTGGGCTTTCTCCTCTCAGCTTGGGCAATATTGCGAAACTATAATTTAAACACAATAACTATAGAGAAAACAGAAACCCAGACCAGCTGGGGCATGGGCAGTGCTAAACGGTATTTTGCGATCTGCTCGAAACTTCTTCTTTCCAGCCAGTGCGGCCTCTGCAGGACTATCATGTTTCAGTCCTGCAGAAAGGCTCGGAGTCAGCAAAAGGGAAAAGGAGACAAAGGCTGAGACCCAGGGCGAGGATAAGCGCTGCGAGGTGATGTCTTTTTCCACACAAGAGCTTTGTGGTGAGCAGACAGCTCTGCTGTTGACTTGCCACCTCCGTGGCCCCGGACGCAGGGCTGTGCGTGGGCCCCCCGACCCCTCAGTGGGACGTGTTGCAGCCCAGCTAGAATGCTGCTGCAACGTAGACGTGAGAAATTTTGGGGAAAGTGTATTTTTGCTTTCATCTCTCCTATCTTCCCAGGCGTGTTTTCATCTTGCATGCTATTAATGCAGAGGTGTAGCATCCTGTAGTCATTTTGAGTTAGTTTGTGTGCTTTCTTATTTCTGGTCCTCATCTGTGCTATCACAGGCACATGGCCAGCCTGAGTCCTGGAGTAGAAATGTCCTCTGCCAACTTTACCTGGTGATCCAGGAAGGGATTTGCACCTTCTCACCTGAGCTGTCTGGTTTCAGCAAGTGCCTCCAGCAGGCAGGTGAGAAACCTGGGCTGGCAGCTAGCATCTCCCAGCCCCACCGCCCGGCTGAGCCCACGGGTGGAAATAGCCCCTCTGCTCTTTGGGGTGCAAAACGGGGGTTGTAGCAATTTAAACAGAAGAGGCTGTGAAATAGCCGCTGGTCTGTGTGATTTTGGGTTATTTCACTTTGTCTATGTTCTGTACAGTTTTTATGCTTTGAATTTTATGCTTATGAACTACTATGAACTACTACTCTTTGTAGTTCATAAAGGTTTGCTATATTGCGGTTATCTTTTAAATATTTAGGAGTTCCATGCCCATCCTGGGTGCTTATAAGCATTAAAAAAAATAACAGTCCTTACAAGAAAGTTGTGAAGTTGGAGATATGTCAGTTTCCTTTTTCTGAGAAGGGAAAACAAGACATATGGGCAAAGTGACTTGTCAAATGTTAAACACTAAGTAAAAGAGTAGAGATTATGGTAGGGGGCTACAAGTCAGAGGTGGTCATATATCTTATGCCTGAAGTCTTGTGTTTTCAGCAAAAGCCGGCAAAGACATTTTACTTTGCGTGAGCAGGCAGATAATAAAATAAATTGGTCAGCGGTATATGCACTCGGGAGCATCCTCTTCAGCACTTAGAGCCTTGCTGTGTCTCCTGCTCTCTGCGGTTGGTAAAAATGCAGCTAGTGGCTATAAATGGCTATAAAATCTTCAGAAGGGACAGGCGAGGAAGGAGAGGCGTGGCTCTGTACGTTAGGGAGTGTTTCGATTGCCTAGAGCTCAACGATTGTGATGATGATACGGTCGAGTGTTTATGGGTAAGGATGAGGGGGAAGGCCCTCATGATCTGGATGAGGGGATTGAGTGCACCCTCAGTAAGTTTGCAGACGACACCAAGTTGGGCGGGAGTGTTGATCTGCTGGAGGGTAGGAAGGTTCTGCAGAGGGACCTGGACAGGCTGGATCGATGGGCCCAGGCCAACTGTATGA
>NW_008795487.1:3677120-3702525 GCF_000699145.1 Aptenodytes forsteri | reverse complement strand
AAACATTGGAACAGGCTGCCCAGGGAAGTGGTTGAGTCCCCATCCCTGGAAGTATTTAAAAGGCGTGTAGATGAGGCGCTTAGGGACATGGTTTAGTGGGCATGGTGGTGTTGGGTTGATGGTTGGACTTGATGATCTTAGAGGTCTTTTCCAACCTTAATGATTCTATGATTCTGTTCCAAATGTAAACACTTTTGTGTGCTTTTCTATGTTGTTTCATTTTGATTGCCAAAATCTGGCATCATTTGAAAGAATTCAGCGAACTAAAGATGACCCATGTACTGGTATAAGATAATGCATAGAAAATGAAAGCTCTAAAGCTTTCATGGTTGGTTGTTGTTTTAAGTCCTCTTTAATTTTGATCCATTCACATTATGATTCATAGTTAAATTGTGTCTTCAACTAAAAAATTGTGCATAATAATTAAATGATGCAGAAGTGCCAGCCACTACCTATCAAAGAGGTCGCCTCTCCAAGAGCTTTGTTGGGGGAAGGAGTAGTCTTATGCTCTTGTTCATATTTCTCAGATAGAAATAGTTCAAAACTCTGTAGAATTAAAGCCTTGTGTAGTTAATAAAAATAACAGGATGGTTCCTTACCATATATCTAGCATGAATACTAAGCTGTAATTAAGTATTCTTACTTAATGATAGATTAGTCTAAATCTCGGAATGAAGAAGATTATATTGAATTACTCGCATGATACTGTAATTATGGCCATAGAGCTGGTAGTAAACAAATAAGTTGTGTATTTTCCTTTACAAACACAGAAAAGGAGTAACAGCCTAGTGTGCAAGGCATCAGGATTAGGATTTAGGAGGCTCATTCGTTCCTCATCTCTTCTGACTTGCGCATTTACTTCAGTAATCACTTGCCTGTCTGTGAATAGAGGTGTTGCAGAAAATCCCAGATTGTGTGGAGATACCCAGGACAATTCTGAGTGATTTAAGTCAGGCATCCTCAGCAATAGGTAGCTCTGGGACATCACCTTGTTTCCAGAGGGCTGGTTAACCAGAGTGCCATGGTCCCAGAAGAGGCTCCATCATTTTGTGAAGTACGTGTACTCTCTCGGCTCTCTCCTCCTGTTATTGCCTGCCTTATTTCCTAGAGACTGGATGTTCTTCCAGCAAGTGACTGTCTCTGGCTGGATGTTTATGCAATGTCTGGGGCAGTAGGCTCCTATCTGTCAAATTTTGCATACTGTTACTGAGCTGAGTGAGGTAACAACTGTAATGTAATTTGAGTGGCTGCAGCGGTATCTCAGTTCTGACTTTGAAGGCATTGCTGTCTGATGCAAAGCGAGCTTAGGGATCAACATCCAGGCAAAGTAATCTTCCTCAATGCACTTGACAAAATGAACAAAGGATTCAGTTATGATTAATGACTTTGACCCAAAGTTTCAAGTCCCTGCTCAAATTCAGTCATGTAAAGTTGGGTTCTTGTTTCTGCTTTGAAAATTGCTTAAAACTAAACATTGTTCTTTTAGTCCTTCATTTCAATGGCTTGGAAAATGCAAAGTATGGATCCACAAGCACTTCTGCTCAAATCACTGAGGTTATATTGCACTCCTAAGTGAGAGAGATTCAGCTTGAAATTAAGACACACAAATTTATTTTTGTCGTATCTGCAAGTGAGTTCACTGTTGAAGCTGCTATTTGAAGTCAACGGAGATCTCTTCAGTGTGGCCCAGAAAGCTGGGCAGCCAACAGGGGCTTCATTCAGCTGCCTGATAACATAGGCATCTGATGCTATTTGAGATGACCCATGATGTCCTGCGTAGTCTGAAGCAGCTGCTTTGGAAGAGGAGGGTTTTCAGAGCCATGGTCACTGTCATCCTCAGTAAACCTTTGCTCATGTTTTGAGTCTGACAGAAGAGCCATCCCAGGGCTTCAGAGTAGAGCTGCTTGGCGATTTTCCAGCAAAACAGATTTCTCAGAAGACATTGCTCTGACACAAAACAAAGTGAAACCTTCCACCGCTGACTCCATCAGAAGATTCATGGGAAATCAGGCATTCAAGGCTGTGTGCCTGCCTGCTCCTTGGGCTCCCTGAGCCACAGGCTGACCGTGGCAGTCTTTTGGGGACAGTTCCTTTCTTCCATGGTCTACTTTCTCTACAGGTTTCCCAGCCACCTACATGGGGGCTGATGTGAAGATGAGGTGGGGCTTCCCAGGCTCTCTGTGTACCTGGATTTTTTTGAAAAATCTTTCCGGAAAGTTTGATTTCAATAGAAGGGGAAGGAGAGGTTCAGGTTTTGATACTTTTTGTGTCTGTTTGCCAGCTATCTCTGCTTCTGTTCTTTACAGCATCTTGTGCTAGGATGGGAGGGAAAAGCTTCTCTTTTTCCCAGAATAGGCATGAATTATTCATATTATAAAAGCTCCTTTCCTTCAACATTTTGGTATTTTTTTAGTTTGAAAATTGCCTTGTGTTCTTAAATCATCAATGTTTCGTCTTTTATTATTTATTCATATCTTTGATTCAGAAATGGTTTCTCTGTAGCCACAACACTGTCAGGAGAAAGGCTTCACATTTTAAGTCAGCCATTTCTGTTTGTTGCTTCTGTCTTTTTTAAAGATTAAATCTAAAGAATTTTATTATGCAGTGAATTTATTAAAGAATTCTCTTTTCTGTGAGTTGGGGATTGAAGAGAAATTAATTTGGTGGTGCTGACTGGGTCTCTAGGGAGAACTGTTTATTCAGTAAAACATCTCTGTCTCTTTCTGCTCTATAATCAAGGAAGAAATTGGATAGAAAGAGAATAATAGTGAGCTACACAGGAAAGAATAGGAGGAGAAAGAGAACGCAGATGGAAACCAGGGCTTTTGAGTGAAGGCAGAGATGTCTGAAAAGCTGTGCTGCCAGACCTCTCTGGCAGCTTTGACTTCCTAGGGATCTGACAGTAGGTCCTGGCCACCACTCTTACCAGGACTTACAGTCAGCTGTTACAGCCTTATTGATCAAAGGTTGCCGAACACGTCTTTACACCTGCATCATGGTTTCTATTCTAGCCTTTTTTTTCGTACTCAGTGTTTCAACTGATTACTTTTTTGGCTGAAATTTTCGAAGCAACGATCACATTAGGAGGTCTAGACACTGAAGAAGTTACACAACAAGCGTTGAGCACACATAGCCCATGTCTTCACCAGGAGGCTGTGACACTAGATCAGCTGTTGTTATTTCACCTCAGAGTCTTGCACCCGTAAGTAACCTGGTTTTGAAATTATTCAGTAGTTCACAGATCATAGTAATCAGTGCTCCCTAGAACACAGGTAATTTGTTTCTCACAAGCTTGTTTGCTTTGATATTAATGGGAATGCAATCCCAGCTACTCCATTTCTGTCAGTTTTCAAACTATTCTGTGTTGCGGTGGCTTCGTGTTTGTCTTTGTTCTTGAGAGTCAAGCAGTGCGTTGAGGGTGACAGGGTGTCACCCCTCCATTAGCTGCCAGCAAGTAGATGAAAGGCTTTGCTGTACCAAGTAACAGTAATTTCATGTTCTCATTCTTGCTGCTAAGCCCCACTGTGCATATGCATAGTACTGTTCAGGTATCCCAGATGATCACTGTCTTTCCTGAAGAAAGACAGAAAAGACAGAAAACTCTGTATATACAGAGTTTTCCAGTCCAGAAGCAAGTCAGTAAAATACTAACATTCGCAAAACATTACCAGAATAATTAACATTGAGAAAAGTAAAGCAATGCTGGCAAAAAAGCCTGAGTACCCAGGCCCAGAAGATGGCCTGTTCAGTGCTTGCTGTGTCTTCCTAGCTGGAACCTGGGAGATGTGTCACTAGCCAGAGACATCTCATCTTCTTACCCGAGCCAGGAATGGCCTGATGGAAACTCACCCATTTAAAAAAGTGAGGAGCAAACACCCTGAACCCCCATGCCAAAAAAATCCCTGGAAGCTCCTTTAACTCATCAGCCCATGAGTGGATTTCCCATATGAACTGAAAAGTGCATGATATAATGGATGTGAGTACATGAGGTAGGACCACTCTTATAAAACCAGTGTCGCTGAGTGTTCCTACAGCACTCTACTTAATATTGCTGATGAGAAGCATTCCACCAATACTTAATGTATTCTGCATCACAAATTGTATGGATAAAGGTGTTTTAACATGTTCTTCCTCAGCATTAAGTCATTTGCCAGCATAACAGGCAGTCCTGGGTGCACATCTGCCTGTTAGGTCCCTCATTCGTGTCCCTCAAAATGCAACTGCGATGTCAGTCATTGAGTTTGCCAGCTGCTTCCTGCTCTCTGTCCTCTTTGCCCAACCTTCTCTCCTACCATCTCTCAAGATGGCAGCGTCCTGAAGTCATAAAATACAAACCAAGTACAATCAATTAGCCGATTGACTGGGGCGAGGGGAAGCTATTCCAGAATAAGTACTCCTCTGATACCATGGGTTGTATCACTACTGCTTTTTCAATCATATGGCAAACGCTGTCAGCCAATACAATTTGAAGTATATGCATGCCGTCTATTTAAACTGTTCGTCATAGTGTTTAAGACACATAGCAAGGTTCTCACTGTTTGCTGGTAGTTACTGAAAATGGTACTGGGAAAATGAATAGATTGCAGAAGAGGAATTATAGGAGCTTATTAGTTTTGTTTCCTGTCCAATTTTCTGTGGTTTCCGATGGACATACCATACTGTCTGCCCAGGACTCTGAGCTATGAATTCAGGTGGAGGTGGAACTGGATGAGTACATGGATTAACAAGCGAAGCGCCACCAAGCCATCATGTATGGCTTGATGCAGACTCACGACTTCCAAAGAGTTAAGCTGTTGCGCCTGTTGTACACAAATGAAAAGGATGTGACATTTCATGGCGACATGGCTGTAGGGACTGACTGTCGTCAGCTAACACATTTTGCGAGCATTAGCGCCTAGTATTGACAAGATTATATGGCACTTAGAAATGCATTAATCAAATTGTGTTAACTGGCAAGTCTTAAAAAAACAAAACTAAAACAGAAACCCTCTTAGTGTATGTCCCAGTTTTCATAGAACAGAATATTCCATTTGATGCTGAGGGAAAATTATTCTATGTTGATGACTTACTATTGATGAATATTTAAAAAAAGAAATAGCAAAGCTTCTGTAAAAAAACATCTTTTTCTTTGGGAATAGATAGTGCCAAAATAATGTCATTTTGTGTATATAGACTGCATTTTGCTTAAATAAGCTGGTCACATGCAGTCTTTTCTCTCCTTCTTCCGCAGCCTACCCATGTAATGAGGAATACAAAGATATGTATTTTCAATCAGACCTTTATTTACTGTTGAAGGGATACTGCGAACAAATAGTTAATTGCAAAAGAGTGTAAAAATAAAAGACGTGATCAATACTGTAACAAGTAAAAGGAATTGCAGATGCAGAATTTCATTAGGAAGAAGTTAAGCAGAAATCAGTTTTACTTGGATATGACAAAGGTATTAATTACAGTTGCTTGGATACTAATAATATAATAATTTGTAAACAAAAATCCAATTTAAAACAAGTTCAGCACAAATAAGTTGGTAAGGGAAGAGTGAAGAAGCATCATGCAATTTATAGGAATCCCTCTTGTCTTAGGACAAGTCCAGCCAATTCATGAACAAGTTGTTACTGATCCTATATGTATGTATATTATTCTGTTACTGTTTGTTTTGTTGTTGTTTTTTTTTTAAATTCTGGCAATGTGTAGAGTCTTGTCCTCTGTGATTTGACGGATACTCATTATTATTGCCTGTCTACCTGCAACTTTTGGTATAATACTTCAGAGTCCCAAAGACAGGAACTTGTTTCTGTTTGTATAGAGCATCATGACAAACATCCTGGGTTTTATAGATCAAGGTATTCAACCACTGGCTGGTGATTTCTCTGGCCTGTGATCAGGTGCTCTCCTTCCTAGAAGGCCATTGGCATCAAAGGATGGGCCGGATGTGTTGCTTTGACAGTAGTCTCCTGCTTGTGGTCATTTTCTTTTCCAAGGGCTTTATGGTTCCTCCTCATCTTTTGATGGGCTGTCTTGTGGTAAAAGAAGAGCTATGGGTCTCCCAGGAAAGTTGGCAACCAGGAGTGGGGCTGCCACTGCTGGAACAATTAATCCTGCTCCCTGTGCAGATACTCATTAATTAATTGCTCCAGTGGTTGCAACCTGCTGCCGGCTTCTTCCTTCCCAAGAGCTCCTCAGGTGCTGGCGCACAGGCAGGACGTGTGTGCGAGCGTCTGTGTGTCTGTGTGTGTTGCAGTTGATCTATGGGTGTGTAGTAGATCCAACATTTTGGGAAAGGGTCTTGACTCTGTGTGGGCAGGTGGATGTACAGTGTTTTCACGGTAGGTATGGGCGTGATCCAGAGGTGGAATCACAGCATGTGCTTTTCTTCCAGCCCCTCAAAAAGGTAGGTCATCCACCCAGCCAGAAGGCCAGGGGACTCCTGGTGTAGGGCTTCCTTTTTGCTTTCATTAAAACAGAAAACATGCCAAAACAATGAAGAGATCCTCATGTAAAGGAACATTAAAGCTTTCAGCATTAATTAAGCACTCAGAAGATGGGATAAGACAATTAATTAATCATACATATGCAACTCTTCTCCCCGTTGCACTGGAAAAATTGTTTCCTTTAACTTAAATTATTATACACTAATTGCTTAATGTATTACCATATTTTTTTCCTTATGTGTTTAGATAATTGCTTTTAGCAACAGGTGATAGAAACTAAATAGGAATTTTGCATTCAGAACCTTCTACTCAGCATATTAGATATGGTGGACAGGATGAAAAACAAATTAAATCTTGTGAAAAGTTACACAAGCTGACCTTAATGGACGGTGATGATGTCACTGTTCTTATAGACTGGTCACAGTGTGGCCATGTAAGCACATTTATTATTGTCTGAGCATGCTCGGTATTTTCTTTGTATTGAAGAATAGGAAACAGTTCGCTATATAAAATGGTTTGGTAAAGGCCTACTAGGGCTGCATGAATAAAACCAACAACTGTCTTTCAACTCGTACGTAGCCTTTATTTAGCATATTTGATATTATTTTGAATAGAACCCCTCTGGTGGGGAACTTACTTGACATATCATGAAAAAATAAAAATCTTGATAAATCCTGCATATCCTGAGAGAACCTTCCCATCGCATCAGCAAAGGCACATGGTATTTCTGATGCTGTAGGAAGTTCCATACAGACCAGTCTCTGAGGCTGTAGAGAGCCCTGCTCCTAAGAACATAATCACACAAATTCCGCCCACAGACAATTTTTTTAAAGCATTTTAGTTTTGAGCTGTTGTCATTGAGATTTGGGAGTCACCGACATTGACATTTATACTTGTTTGTGCTGGAGAGCTGTTGAACACAGGAACATAACGTCCAGTGAACCAGTGCATGGTAATGGTTTATCTGTGTCACTAGATTGTTAAGTAAAGCACAGCAGTACCCTAAAAACTTTTGGTTTCTCTCTGTCATCCAGAATAAATTGCATAAAATATGAATGCTCATATTCATCATTGTTCTGCTGCTTTACAGTGTTAAGATATTTTATATTGCATCATAGCTGATCATGATAGTAGCCACTGTGAGCATGTGGACTCCAACTTTTTGGACTCATCCTGATCCTGCGAAGAATTATGCATGCACATAGCTTTATGTTGCTTAAATAATCTACTAGATGTGAATAGCACAATTTTCCATAAGATGAAGAAGGGTGAAGAAGTAGTAGTAGAGTACTAAACTAAGGTAAATAAGCACTTTGTTAGTGTTTCTAGGTAGTATCTCACAGTACAATCATCTTCTTAAAACATAAAAAATATTCCAGCAGTTACCTGGACCTGACTTTTTTTTAACGTACTGACTGATATTTTGCTGAGAGAATAGCACGTTGGCTAGCTGAGTTACCATCTTATTTCATTAGGTGGTGTTTGGAACAGGACATGCTGTCTTTGTGTGGTAACTGGTAGTAAAAGCTGGCTATTTTGTGGCCACTGAAGGAAAGTATGGTGGTATTACTGCTCTTTGCAGCCTGTTGACATCAGTAGTTTTCCTTCAGCTTAAACACCTTTGATCAAGGGCTTGGCATGGAACCAGTGGGGCTCTGTGCATATGGAAGTACCTCAGCAGGACACATTTCTTCTTCAGCAGTTCACTTTTTGGGGAATGTGCCTGTGGTCACACAGGGAATGTGTTTCCCTTGCAGATGCTGAGGGTGCTCTGCCCTGGCGGCAGCTGGAGAGGTCGCGGTTTGGGTAACCTTGTCTTACTGTGTCACATGGCTCTAACTTATTTGTAAATGAGACCAAATGCCAGATGCATCAGATAAATTAATTATTTCTAATAAGTTGGGTTGTATTTATTGTACAGCGGGAAAACAGAGAAGTTGTTTCTTTTTAAAATACCTGCACCTTGTCACAAAAAGCTTCAAATTACTTATATTTGTATTTTTTTTAATTAGGCACTGAGTAACCTATTCAATACTGTCTCATTCATCAAGTGAGTTCTTCAGGAAAAGAAATCCTGTCAGGTGCAGCAGACAAACCTATGAGCAGCATTGGTACTGTTAATGACTCAGAGAATGACTGAAAGGGTTGTAAAATGACACATTATTATCTAGCAGGCATTGATCATAATTATATCACTGATAAAGGCAAAACATATCAAATGTTGTGTTTTAAATATGCCCTTCAATAAAAGAAAAAAAAAAGCCATTGAAATAATTTCAGTGATAGCTGTGTGATCCTGCTGAATGCAAAATGGAAATATTTTGCATATCCTTGGGATGAAAGGAGTTATCACTCTAAGATATTCACTTATTAATTTTCATTCAATACTCATGGTATATCAGACATTATAGATCTTTCACCATTTTGCTTTATGACACTGCAGAACTCTGATAACTATGCTCTGTGTAAAATGTAATTCCCTGGTTTACCTGCCTGCTTGGATTGAACTGTGGAATCTTAATTTGCTGTCATGGTTTCCATAATCCTTTGCTCGTGTCATATTGTTGTTACAATGAACAAATCGCTCCTACAGTATAGCTTTCATCTTCTTAAGGCAGAGTACAGACCCTTTCATCCTTGCAAAGTGAATAATTAAGCTAGGATTTTAATATTTGTGTTTGCTTTTGGGTTTATTAGCTCTAACTGTGAAAACTAAAACAATTATTTTGTATGCTCCATCTGACTAGCACTTGAAAAAATGGACCAGAGTTTTCCATAGATCTGTTCTGTGGCTTTAAGCCACAGAACAGCACTGTTGTAGAAACGGACTGTACTCTGCCAGTTGGATAGGTGGCATTTTTACCATTGCCAGCTTGAGGTTTGCATAAGGACCACAAATGTGATGCAAAACTAGGGAAGCTGGTTGTCACTGGTAAGGTCCTACAGAATAATGTAATTCTTCTATTGTACCTGCCCTGCCTGAATTTTTTGTTTGTTTGTTTCTGTAGACTCCAGAGGAAGGAGCCTCTACAAGCATCTATGCAGCAGTATCACCCGAGATGGAAGGAGCTGGCGGCTGCTACCTTTACAATGAGAAAAGGACAAAATCAGCTGACGTAGCATATGATGAGGACCTGCAGAGAAGGCTCTGGACAGAAAGCTGCAAGATGGTTGGCATTTCTGATGAATCCAGCAGAGTTCCCTAGAAGAAGCCGCTTCCAGCTGGGTAAATGAAATGTATTGACAAGCATCTTAGGTGAATTCTTGCAGCATCAGTCATCATCCTGGAAATCACTGTTCAGTCTCAAAGGCAAACAAGAACAGCCCTGTTCTTCACTTGAACCCCTAGTCTGCTAGGGTGTGGGGGGAGTATTCCCACAGAAAGAGGTAGTGGTTGGTTTTAAATCTAACCATCAGTTTTGTAAATCATGATGTTTCAGTCTGTGATTAAAATACAATCTTTAACCTTGTGCGGAGTTGAGTTTTCATTTTTTGTTCAACAAAAAAAAAGACTTTCCCTAGTGAGCGTGTTCTGTCTGTGGCATGTTGAACTTAAGCCACCTTTGTACATATAACTTACTCTTTTTAAATCGGTTTTAAAAGTTGCAGCTTTTTCCTTAAGCTTCATTGATCTTTAAGATACTTTATAATGAATGTCAGCTTGGTCTAATGCAGACATTTGGCATTCATGATCATTATGTTGTTTCTATCATAACGTTAGTTTTATACGTCAGCTTTTATCCAGAGGTTTTAAGTGAAGGTCAGAACCAAAAAAGATGTAAATAAATATGGTCTTCAGGCAGGATATTGAATTCAGTTGTTTTCTGTTTGAGTTCAGCTCTCCTTTAAAGGCAAGCCGTAAGAACGAGGAAGGGATCAAACATAATAATGGAGACACCGGATTTGGCAGAGGGTGCAGTCGGTCTGTTGTCTTGGCAGTGGGCTAAGATTACTTGTCCCCTTTTCTCCTGAACCCGTGTAAACTTGCGTCCACAACTTTTTGCGTTTTCTTTGGCAAGGAGATTCACTCATCTACTGCCCGCTGCATGAAGAATCACCTCTTTTAGTTGGTTTTGAACCTAGTTCATATGAGTTTCAAAACTAGAGTTCATGGTTTGGAAGAGACAGCAATCGATTAATGCCAGTCCACTTTTTTTCACATTGCTAAGGGTTTTGGAGACTTCCAACATGTTCCTCAAACTGTCTCTTTGCCATGCTGAAGAGTAGTCTCTGCCACTCATCCGAGCACAGCAGCAAAAGGATATTTTTCCTTTGGTTATGTATTTCTTTCCTAAAAATTCCTAACAGCTGTTTTACTTCTAATTTTATTTGACTGTCTCTAAGTGTGGAGCTGATATTTTTTATGAAACCGTTTTTGGTATACCCTAAGATTTCTCTTCTGAGTCGGATAGTGGTCAGTCCGGATGCCATCAGTTTTGAGCATGCTTCGGTGTGTACAGTTCAGGGAACTCTACCTATGTCTGCCAAAGTGAAGCTTCAAGAATGATGTTCACATCCATGGAGTAAAGAACAAAACAGACATGTGGCAATATAAAGATAGCCTGAGTTTCTACAAGCCCAAATAACTAAAAGAAAAAACTGGATTGAAGACAGACACAACATTTTAACAGGGAAGGTGATAAACCATGAGAATAATTTACAGAGAAACTTCCCCTGGAAGTTTCAGTCAAGATTAGAAGTTTCCTCAAAACACCTAGAAGGCTCCGGGGAAACCTTATAGCAGCCTTCCAGTACTTAAAGGGCGCCTACAGGAAAGATGGGGAGGGACTTTTTATCAGGGAGTGTAGTGATAGGTTTTAAACTGAAAGAGGGTGGATTTATTTTAGATATTGGGAAGAAATGCTTTACTGTGCAGGTGGTGAGACACTGGAACAGGTTGCCCAGAGAAGTTGTGGATGCCCCATCCCTGGAAGTGTTCAAGGCCAGGCTGGGTGGGGCTTTGAGCAACCTGATCTAGTGGGAGATATCCCTGCCCATGGCAGGGGGGGGGTGGAACTAGATGATCTTTAAGGTCCCTTCCAACCCAAACCATTCTGTGATTCTATGATCTCTCCTTAGTGAGAGAAACTTTCCAAGCGTGGACTCTGTGACTAGGGAGCCTGAACTCTTGCTGTTAATGGAGTAAGCTCTACCCTACTCCCATCTCATTCATTTTAGGTGCTGTCTGAAAAAGCAGCATAATCCTATAAATGTCCTTGCATTTCCTTTTTTAGGATACACACAGCGAAAGAGACCAATAGGCAGGCATAAATCTTATATTCACTTTGGAGCACTGGAAATTACTGCGTGATAGAACTAAGTGCAAACACAGTGTTGTGCTCTCATTTGCAGCAGACTAGAAACAATATGAACGTGTTCCTATGCAATGAACCCTGGACTAATATCCCTTTTGGGCTTTTTAGCTCAAACTTGGTACTTCACTGACCATATCTCCAGCCTCTGGTTCAGAGAGAGATCACATCTAACTGAAAAAAAGCATACTAATATGTCCAGAGACTAGCAAGGAGATGCAGAGACAAAAAAATAGTATGAACAAAGAAAAACAGACGAGTACAAAAATAATAAAAAATCTGAAGGAAAGCATATTTCCCCTCTGAGTTAAGCCATGCATGAATTATTCCTAGCTTCTTAGAGTTAGTATATACAAGGGTTAGCAGCAGGAAATTTATCACTCAGTCACTATAGCACTTTCTCGGTATGACTGGCTGACTTTTTTTTTTTTTGGTAAGTGAATGTAGTGCTTGTGAAATGTGCCAGACTGACACTCTGGGAACTGAATTCTTCTGTTTATTCACGGGTCATGCACAGGATGCAGTAAGCCTGCTAGACAGCCAACATTTTGATGTTGCCATAGCATTCCCACGGAACATCATTGCTGCTAGAAGTATGTCCAGGATTACTCGAACGAGATGGGACCAAATTGTCTTCAGGTTTCACTCTCTTGAAGCTCCACAATATTTGCACAACCACTTTCAAGTGGCATAGGGATTGGTAAAAGAGCAAGCAGTAAAGAGAGCTAGTTACTCTTTCAGTGTAATGTGAACCACTATGTTAGTGGTCTCAGTCCAATTAAATCTGTTTTAACAACACTGAAAACATGGTTTGTGAGAACCAAGAACACAGATTGTGCCAGCACGAGGGGAAAAAAAAAAGTATCCTAAAGCCAGGGATTTCTAGAACGGTGCAATGCCATGAAGATGTAGTTGAGCTAGTTGCAAAAGAGTTATCTCAGGAACTAAAAGCAGAAAAAACGGTCAGCTCTGCAATGTCACATAAACTGGTCTTGAGCAAAATCCAGTGTTGTCATAAAGTGCTGTGTGTCACTGGGAGCACTCACTTGTGATACTGTTGCAAAAATCCAAAATAGTCCTTAGCATATCTATTAGGAAAAAATATATATATGAAGCATGTAGAAAGAGGACAATGATTTTACTTCTGCACACAGACATGGTAAGAGCTGATTTACTTTTCACGTTTCAAGGACACGGAATTTCTGGAGATCTGAGAAGCCCTTCCTTTCACTTCACCGCAGACATGGCTGAGAGATGGCTCGAGTCCTTGCAGTAGGTGCATACATATAGAAAAAATACCCGAGAGCTTTTTAGCCTTGCAAAGAAAGGCAAAACAAGCTCCAATAATTGTAAATTGAAGTTGACAAATTAACCTTCCAACATGAAAACGGATCCTCTCTCTGTGAGAGTAATTGCATATTGGAATATGTAGCTCTGATATCTGAAGATAATGAAAAGATGCCTCTGAAAAGATACCTGGCAAGGAGGCCGGGTAGGCTCCTAAGCAAAGCAGGTCAACCACAGTGAAGTCATACTTAGGTTCTCCCTCACGTCCAAAGTGACAGCACTTACTTTGATTAGTATGAGAGAGACCCATCGCTCACAACTTCTAAAATGGATATTTCCATGCCAGTACTCCACCCAGGCTAATGTTTAATTCAAAAAACTAGGTGCCTTTACCAAATCTCACAAAGGCACACAAAATCTACGGTCCGGTTCAAGTCTGAGATCAACAGAAGCATCTGCCAAGGGGCACCGTGATCAACAGAAGCATCTACTAAGGGCCACCGTGGTGTGATCCTATTGCCCTCAGTGAGGGAGTGAAGCCATTTCAAACCAATATTTTATTCTTTTCTTAAAAAGGATTACTTTTCTTTTTCAGCTCCCATGAAAAAGAAAAAATCTTGAAAAAGGACAAAAAAGATGAATGCTCTTTTGAAGGGTAGTTCAAATAAATCTTACAGATATTACCGCAATGAATGTAGTTATCTAGGAATTTGATAAGACGATGTAATTTAAACAATGAACTTGCACAGGAAATAAATAATATACAGGCAGAGAGCCCTAAGTTTCTTAGGAAAAATGTTAACTTTTTCATTAATTAACTAGTTTATTTGTAAACCGTGGGGAAATTAATTATGTGCTGGAAGAATAAGTTCTGTAATTCATGTGTGAATACACTGCTATTTGCACATAATAAAGTAGTTGCATCCTTACTTCCAGTTCAAAATTGTTTTTAAGCCCTAAATGTGGAACCTCTAGCCACACTTCTACAATGATATTTTATACATATGTGAACTCGATAGTTTAATTTTTGCACAACTATCGATTACTTTAGTACACAGTGGGAAATGGTGAAGCATAGAAACAAAGGACTTCATTATCTGACATCAGGCTTGCTTCTTCCTCTTCCGAATGCGTGGTAGTGCTAGCCCTAAATATAAGAATACATGTCAGATATTTAAATCCTGATCCTAAATAAGCTATGCAAGCTTTGCCTCTTGTACAGTTCTGGCCTTAGACTGTCCTTGCTCATTATATGACATGGTTTATGCTCTAGCTGCCACCATGGAAAGACAAAAACAGATTCCAGTGAAGTTAACACGAAATCTGCCACAGATAAGATAATTAACACATGATTTTAAGAGAGCGAAGGCTGAGGACACTGACCAGTCTGCAATAGTTGAAGTCGTCAGTGCGAAATGTGAAGTGCACAACATCAGGCCAGACAATACAGATAAGCCATTACCATGAACAGTTTTTTGAAGGTAATTTTATTCCTTTTTAAAACAAAACCACTGTGTTTCAGCAATCCACTGCGGTTAACGTTGACAGTGCTGTGAGCCTTGTCAGGAAGAAAACAGACCAGTGGCCAACAGTGCTGTTTCCAGATGCATGTAGTTACTGGCTTCTATGCCGTACTCATCAACCCTTGTTAGTATGTCTCCCTTTGGAAATGGACCCAAGCCAAGGATTCCTTTCACATAAGCAATCAAGAAGAGTCAAAAAGTAGTAGTGACTGTCATTTATTTAGACAAACACTGTCTAGATTGAAACCAATCACCTTAAAGTGAGACTTCCTAATCCCAGAAAAGAAAAAATAAAAAAAAAGGCCGAAAACCAGGCTATGACACTTTTTGAGTGATATTAAAACTGGTCACCTCTTCACAGACAGAATGCAAGACACATTAAGATGGTAAGCAGGTTTATGTCCTTTCCAGAGGGCGTAGACCAACAAACATAGCTTTCCCCTCTATCTTTGCATTGCTTGAACTCTCAAAATGAGCTCAAGTAACATCACTGTTACAAGTTCGCAACGAAGCAGATCCATTTCATCTATTATTTATCTTCCCTTTTCTGAAACTAGTAACAGGATTTGTTCCAGCTTGCCCACATTTATGGAATGCATTATTTAGTCCATACTGATCTGCATATGTTCAAGATCTGTGATGGATCTAAAGCTTTTTTAACAATACTGAAGGAAAAAAAAAATTCCTTTTAAGAATTACAGCATAGCTAAGGGCCAAATCCTGCATTCTTTTCCCGGGAAAAACTTCCATTGAAGGTAATCTCGGTTCTTTGCAAGAAAAGTAAGACTGTGCTCAAGAAAGTTAATGTAAAATATTTGCACAGAACTTTCCCCTTAACTACCTCATACAGCTCTGCTGAAGTTAATGAGACATCCCAGAATCACTGTAGAAAGACACGTAACTTAATAGCAGAAGAAGCTATAAAAACCTTGCATCATTTAAATTTGATAATGCTCAGAACATTATCTATGGAGTGGAAGTGCGTTCATGCTTCTATTGATATATTAAAGCCCTCTCTTTGTCTCAAAGAGATTAATGTAAAAAAATGTGCAATCTAAAAATTCCACTGATACGGTATATTGAGAAAAGAGAGTAGCATTCATCTCACTTAAAATAAATCACCTAAAAGCGGGATAGATATTTTAAGCCAGTCAGTTAGGCTCCGTCTGTGGTCAGTGTGTGTAATACTTCTATGGGACAATTGCTCTGACCTATCTGAGTGTGAAATGAGTCATGATGCCATCTCTCTGACTGGCCAGAGAGGGAAAATAGACAAGAAGTCTAAGGTAAATGTCCAGCACCTGTACATTATCGAGCTCTAGTTGGTTCAGCCAGCTTTACATGCAATCAAACTGCCTAAGAATAAAGCTTTTCTTCTCTGGGATTTGGTTTTTTTCGTAGTTTCTTAGCTCAAAAGGCACCATAGTAATCTTACGGTTTGATCTTCTGCGCAACAAAGATCAGCTAATTCTGATTTGAACTGGATTATCTCTTCCAGATAGTCATCAGTCCTTGTTTAAAATTTTCCAGTGAAACACAAAGCAACTTGCATACGTTCTTTCCAGCCATAAATTGCCCTCAGCTTAAAAACCTGAGCTTTATTTAACATCCAAATCGGAGTAGCTTTTCAGCTCTCAGCTATTTGTTCTAGTTACACTTTCATCTGCTGGGCTGAAGAACCCATGTTCTGATCCCGGTAGAGACGGCCAGGCAGGGAAGAAGTCATCTCTTGGCATATTTTTGATAGCTTAGCTTGATTAAGCTCTTTGAATCTTTCATTAGAAGTCATGTTTTACATCTCGTAATAATTTTCTTGTCTCTTTGTGAATCTCATCCAATTTTTCAACTTCCTTTCTGCTTTTGGGACCTCAACAGCTGATTTTGATATACACAGGTAATATAGCCTCACTACTCAGTTTATTTTTGTTCTGTTCCTACACCCCGAGGCCATATGGACCTTCTTCCCTGAAGCATCATAGAGGAGCTCAGATTTGGAGACTTTATAAGCCTTTTTCAGACCCACGAAATCTTATCCCATAAATACAGCCCACTTTATTTTTTGCAAGATGTATGATCTAATACAAGAAGCTGAATGCCTCTTTTATTGTGATTTATTTCCACCATTAAAGCCCTAAATCTGCACTAAAGAGTGCTTGAGAGGATTTTGGAGCTGTTGAGTCAGGAGGTGCAACAGGGACCAAGAGTCGAAGCACTGACATCATGAAAATGTGCCATAGTTCAGGAATTAAAGGCACAGATAAAATAGTAAGCAGTGACCTGCCTTATCTGGAACTTAACTAATTACATCAAATCAGTCATTTCATTCATTTTAAAAATTATTTCTATTATTTATCACTCTGACAGAATCTCCCAGAAGATGTTTCTCTCTCATCCCAGCCAGGATTAGCTGTGTAAATACATATTTTTGTGCACCTGTGAGGTGAAGAGATCCCCAGCAGTTACCCAGTACTTCAGCACAGTGCTGAAGCGTCAGCAACTTGGCTCCAAACCTTGGCTCTAGCAGTGATTTAGAAAAGCAGATTAGGCTCTCAGAGGTCTTTTTTTAAAAAATCTAATACAATACTAATTCTTCATCTTCATTTTTAACCTCTCTTTTCCTCTTGTATGCAGCTTCTCTATGCAACCCTCTGTGCAGGTGGGAGACTTCTCCCAAAACTGATGGAAAAGAGTTTTGTTCCATGCACCCACTTGGCGTGACAGTTGTGATCGCAACATCGTATCTCCCTCTTGCCCTGCTGGGTCTTGTTCCTGGACGCTGAATTCAAGCTGCAAATTCACAGCTTCTCTGCTTGTTAGGAGGAGAATCATTACCATCTGTTGCATGGGACTGTAAACCACATTTCGTACCACATTTACTTAATACACAATAGCTGTTACTGCATTTGTCACCAGTCTTCTTGTAGAACAGAAGTCATTTTACCACAATCTCATTCTCCAGGAAATACTGAGAAGTGCAGCTGTCACCCTGCGTCTGAACAAAAACCCAAGATGTGGGCATTTCCTGCAGAACACAGGGTCTGAAGTATTTCTTTTGGAAAATCAAAGCGGTCTAATCAAAAGGTTTAATTTACATAACGTTAAAAAGGCAATGATAATATTAATACTAAAACTGTAAAATACTCAATTTTCCAGAACATGAAAAATAGCAGCAGACTAATTTTTTTACATCCCTTGTAAACAGAAAATTATATTCAAGTTTGAAGTGATCTGGATCAATATGGCTGTGTTCCTCATACTGTTTCGCTTTAGACAGTGCAGCATTTTGCAGTGAAGTAGTTTTTTGGAACAAGCTCAGGGAAGAGGCCTTTAGTGAAAGCCATGTCTTTCATTCTGTTCTGAAAATAAAATTCTACGTCTTCAGCAATTGTGCTTTGAAGAGGTTTTCTTTTGACAAAGATGACTTGACGACTTGAACTGTAGGAGAGGTTTCATTGCACAGAAATCTTCCTTCCACATCACACTGCTGGGGCCCATGAAGAGCCAGAAAGGAAGATACGGCACATATGATGATAGATTTTTTACCTCCTCTCCCTCCACTTGTTTCAGCTTTGAAGGCTGCATGAAAAGAAAACGGGAGAAGGAGATTAGCAGCAATGTGCCTCCATTGGAAAAGTGCAAAAATGAAAGAGCAGTTATCCAAATCTTAACCAGACCAAGCACTTCATATCCCTGATGTGTTCATATCTCACTTTTGAATAGGCCCTTGAAGAGTAGCTCTCAGGGTCACAGGACTTGGGAAATTTGGTCCCAGCTCTTAAGGGGTGTGACTTACCTCCTCTTAAAATGAAAGACTGTTTCCGTGCTTGTTCAACTTTAATTTCACAATAGCTGGTGACACAAAGTGGCTGCTGTTTTCAGTACAGCTGAAAAGGTCAAATTCTGGGTGTTGCACTTCTTGAAATATCATCCTCTCGATTCATTGAAAATTCATGCAAGATCATTTTGATTTTATTTCAAAGGCTCCGAGGTTGGGAGGAAGCACCATGGTCATCTGAACAACAACCTTCAAACTTGAATATCTGCAAAGTAGTTTTATTAATGTTTTGATCCCGCAAATACCTTCCTATCCTGTGTTCTTCTAAAGCAAATAAAAAGGTCTGCGTAATAGGTTAGACTGAATTTGTAATTTTTTCCTTTCCCTGAAGTTCTGTAAATCTACATGACCTAATTCTCCTGAGAGCAGATGTTTTGGGACATTGCAGTTAGACTACTCATCACGTCAGTTCAGCAAAACACATTAGTATAAAAGCATGTGCTTGAGCATATTCTAATAAGTAAATTGCTTTTAAGCATGTGCTCAAATTTCAGCGTGTGCTTTACTGACTTGGGGCTACAGTGTATTGTGCTGCAGATGTGGGACAGGTGACAAAAAGGTTTTGAAATCACACCCAGGTAAGTATAATACACAGCACAAGTTGGAGGGCTAATTTTTATCTGTAATAAAGACCAAGCCAGATGGCCTCCATGTTTTAAAGTTTGTCATAAACACTAACCTGAAGATATGCTTAAACTTTAAGCCTTTTAGTTCAACACATTTTAATCAGAAAATCATTGTGTCTGCATAATCTCCAGAGGAAAATAATAGAGACATTAAAATATATTTTTAAAATAGAAAACCAAAACTAACCCTATATTACTGAAAAAATAGTCGTATACCACAAGTTCAAACCATACATCAAAGCTCACGAAGGATAAGAAGCATAGTGTTTTGGGAGAAGACATGGGACAATGATCCCTTTGTCAGAGTAGTGTAAACATGGTAACTATCATTTGCAAGTACTTGATTATGTACAGTGCTACAAGACAACTCAAAGCTCTGCACATCTTTACAGGAACATAAACTGGAGTGGTAACTACGTCAGTGTAAAATTGTTTATTATCATGAATGGAAAATAAATAATTTCAGGACCACTTAGATTTCATATGTTCAAAAAGCAGTTGATTTGCTGAATACAAATTAACACTTGTACTTCTTCCTATTTTTCCTTGTGTCCTCTTCTGGTTTTAATAAGTCTTTTGTTAGTCAGATGCGATAAAAAGCTTTAGATCAAACCTCTTGAGGTAAAATCCAAAACTCTGGGGAAAAATAAGAAAGGTGAATTTGTTTAGCTTCTAAAAACATAACCACTTTTCCAAGAGCCTCCAGCTGGCAGGATAGAAAAAATGTCTCTCCTGGTTGCAAATTGCCAATTCTAAAATGGCATAGCAGCAGCTTTCCACCCTGATTACCTACAGCTGGCCTGCCTTTCACCTCCCCTCTGCTAGGCAAAACAATAGCTTCCTCTTGCCATCTCTTCCATCTACCTTCTCCAAAACACATCCCAAGTTACGAAACACAGTCGACAATTGCTTGTGTATTTGAGATGAGCCTGTACTGTAGCTGTCAGGGGCTCACGAACAGGAGAGAGACGAGGTCCACCGGAAGAAACAGGCAGACTTGCTGCTCACAAGCCCTTCCGCGGGTCTAAAAAAATACTGATCTCGAAAGTAATTGCTCTCAGTTTAACTTCATTATGCTAATCAGTTAGGTAGCTCGAGAGAAAGGTTGACTGACAGCGATGGGCCTGAGGGATTCTTCTTGGCTGAAGAAGGCAAGAGCTTTAAACCCCAGGGGATCGAGATAGTTGCACAGAGGAAAGTGAGGGTTGGGATGTTTTCACGGGATTTAGGTGGCCTGGATGTTGCTTGGGATGAAACAAAAATTTGAAAAGCTGCTTTGTAGATGTTCTAAAAACACGGTGAGGCTGATGGGGCAAGATGTGGGTAATGTAGCATGCAAGTGCTCTTAGTAACAATGAAAGTAAGCACATGCTTAAATTAAACATGGGCTGAGATGATGCAGCGGACTGGGGGAGGCAGCAGGGCTGGCACCTCCCTGCTGTAGGTGAGCGTGCGTTCAGGAGGCTGCGGAGGCTCAGGCTTACTGCTTTGCTTTTCTCCTGGATTTGTGTCTCTCTGCAGCCTGGCAGAGCTTCAGAATTGGCAGCGAAAGAGGAGACCGCCCGCCCAGAGCAGCTAATCCCTCTCTGCTTGTGCTACGCTCCTGGAAAGAGGGAGATTAAATGGAGGAGGGAGGATAGAGGGGGGAACCTGACTCACTCCCCGAGCACTGAAGAGACAGTGGGCTTGGTATTTTATGAACAACATGGTCCCAGTGCCTGTTGTGGGGGTCCCAGCCCTACAAGCGGGTCTTACAAGAACTCAGAGTACAGAACATAGTTTAGATCATGAGAAGATTTAAGCATGGCTCTGCCTAGTTCCTGGGTAAGAGAGATGACATAGTAGCAAAGCATCAAGATGCAGAAGGTCCCAGTTGTGCACAGCAGCAGGTTTCTGCGCACCTGAGGGTACCGCAGATGGGACAGGGAGGCTTCCAGTGCTTGTAAGGTTAGGCAAGTCCTGAGCAGGGCTTTTTGGTGGGATATTTGGGTAGCACAGTGTTCATCCCTGACCTATTTTAGAGGTTTTGTCTGTTTGTTTTGTTTTCAAATCCGAACGTTGCTAATTCATATTCATTAAGGAGAAAACCAGGGAATGCCCTGCCGGAGCACAGCACCGGAGTAGCCAGGTCTGAGATACCTTGCTCAGCCGTTGGGAAAGCAGCACAAGGCAGTGGCTGGTAGAGGGCTGAAGGGCACCTGCCTGCCCTGGGCATCAGAAATTCTCCTTTCTCAGAGCGTGGAAAGGATCACCAGGAGCAAACTGAGCTCCCCAAAAGTGACAGAAACGTCCCTGGCAGAAGGATGAAGCTAGTACGAAAGCCAAACTGTTGCAGAGGATGGCCATTGCGCTCTTTTACGTGCCTGTTCTCCTTCCCCCTTTGCTCCTACAGAGCATGAGACAGCTATAATTACAAACAGGACCTGTGTTAGGTGCAGAAATACATCCCAGGTGCAGTGGGTACAGGAGCCTGTCTTTAAAACAGCCCAGTGTCTGTTTCTTTCTAGAGAGACTCTAGCTCTTATCTATAAACACCGTGGGAAAAAGGACTGTTTAAGTCGAAAGGCAGTCGTGGTGGCATAAAGAGGAATAATTCAGTGATGAATGAATTAGGCTGAATAGCAATAGAAATTTTCTTACCATCTGGGGTTATGGCTCAGCAATACTTTTAATGAGATTAGGGGGATTAAAGAAATTGAAGTATTTTTAAAACTGGAGTCCCATTAGAGCGGGGACAGGTATATACACAGCAACAGACCTGAGCTTGATGACCTGAGTGGCTTCTTGTAAACCTAAATTCCTTGACACGTTTAACATCATGCATTTCTAGAGAGCGCAGTTTGCCTTCTGATGAATGCTGGTTACTTGTGAAGACGGTTGAAGGGTTTTTAGGAATGACAGCCCTAGGCAAGCCCGCCACTAGCAAAAACTTCTTGCACTGACTAGAATTGCAACAGAAAGGAGAAATTAATCAAGGCTCCTATAATAAGTGTAATTCAGGATGCAATTAAGACACTCTAGCTTTAAACCACAGTGGAGGCTTGCGCTGTAGCTCAGCGTCCAACTATAATGAGGGAACAGAGGAATCCCCTACTGCTGCTTTGGGGATCCCTCTCTTTCCAAGGGAACTTGATCTCTGGCATGCTAAAAGGCTGCTCTCAAGCAGACTGTTGAGCCCTTCTCTGTCTGTGGTGATTTCTCATTCCTCATACCTGTATGCAGCCTGTAGACAGTTAAGTGGTAAGTGTCTGTATTAACCTTCCTTACAGTGTTCCCAGCAGCATGGACAGCTCTTCGTAGTGCAAGGGGGAAAAAAAAAAAGGGTGGGGTGGGGTGGGGAGGAATAGAGTCTGGTAAGAACAATTGAGTTTAGCAGCTCTTGAATTCACATCCTGGGTTTGAGTGCTTTAAATCCATGTCTACACAACACGGGTTTTGACACAGTTGTCCTTATCACATTGCAGGTGATTCTTTCGGGGCTAGCAGCTCCCCAGCAGCCATACATGATGCTGTGCAGGCCTGGTGCTCTCTCTTCCAAGAACTGGGGAAACCTCCCACTGTTAAACTCCTTCAGCTTTCCTACGGACTTCAGTCAAGAGGTTCTAAGGATTTTTTTTGGCTAATTTTATATAAGAATACTTCTTCCCCTCCCACATTTCCTGATATGTGGTAGATTATTTTCTTGATATTGTGTTCTCAGAAATTATTGATGAGATAGCAGTGAGCAAGTTGTGCTGCCAGCAGGGCCTCTGGGAAGCTTGGGCTGGCAGGGAGCTCCTGGTGTCCCTGCTCACCTTCAGCAGGTCTGTGTGCAAGGATGAGGGTAGTGAGCGATGAGCTGCTGTTTGTCAGCACAGGCCATATGAGTTCAGATGAGAGGATTTTTTTTAGAGACAGCCTTTGCCTTTTTAACTTTTGCCGTGAGTAGATGCAGGACAAGAAAACATGCCTGTAGGCATAAAGGTAGAGACTAGCAGCTCAAAAATGGCCTTGGGAGTGGACATGGGAGTTTGTGTAATTCCTAACACTGGGCAAAATAGATGGCATTTGGGAGTGGGAAAAAAATGATCGAGAAGCTTTTTTTACAAAAAAGGCTTCACTTCCGTACCTGACTTTTACATGAACCCAGGAAGACTAGGAGATGCTCTTACTGTGTTCAGGTTACCTTTCCAATGTGGGAAGTGTAGCACAGAGTACAGAGATTCTGCTCTCCTGCAGTGTCCCAGTATTGCTGCAGGACCAGAGATGAAGATCAGAAACAGAAATGCTTCAAAGACAGAAGGTGTTATCTTCGGATGTGAGGTGTTCAAACCAATCCTAGTTTGAGAGGGGCTTTGCTGTCTGTGCAGGCACAGCCTTAAAAGGGATGGAGGAACTGTTAGAGAAAAAGATCTGGAGAAAGCCAGAGGATACACCTGAAAAAGAGTAGAATGAAGGGATTAAACTTCAAAAAATCTGTAAGAGAAGAAATATTAGTCCCACTCACCCGGCTTGCTTCTAAATTTTAGACTCCTAGTGGAACCATCCTCTGAACTTCAGTAACTCCATTGCTCCCCATAGAGTCAGTAGAGAGCGGGAGGAGTCTTTGCAGTTTCCCAGAGGTAGATCTTGCCTGGCCATGTTTAGGTACAGTAGTTAGGTAGACAGGAGCTCACCAAGGGCAAGACTGCAATAGGAAAGTGGGAAAAGGCAGAGCAGAAAACAAAAGCAGAAAAGAAATAAGCTGGCTAAGGAACATAACAAGAGATAGGACAGAGCAATTTCTAACAGAGAGTGGGATAATGAAATATGAATGATGCAAGATATGAAGGAGAAAGGAAATCTTCAGGGAGAACACTGACTGTGGAGAAGGCAGCTGCAGAAGAAAAAAGAATATAATCCCAGCTAAGCAGCTTGAAGAAGATGCAGTAAACAGGAGGAAATGTTCTGTTTGTTTTGAAAGGCTACTTCAGACATTGCTGCCTGGGGAGCAGCACCTTTTGCTTATCACTATTTTAATACAAGAGTGTGAGAGGTTCTGATTATTCCTGACCTCCTGTTTGTCTTGGAAGTAAATTCCTCACATGTTCTGTTTGCTTGATGCATTTGTAAATGACTATCCTGATCTTCTTAGCATAATCTTTGAAAGAGAGAACTGAAGCAAACATTCTCTCTGGATCTGTGCCTCTGAGGTTGAGAGAAAAAGTGAAGCTTCAGGGACTAACAGTCATTTAATTAAACATGGTGAAGCAAACTACAGCTCAACACTGGGTCAGTTGGGTCTTTTTTCAAATTTCGGTTTTAGTTCAAAACTATGATCCTGGGATCCTCTCCTCCAATTTGCTGCCACATTACGCCACCGAAATAGCTTAGAATTTCCTCAGCCACCTTGAATTATGTCTCTGCCCACATTCTGCTCTCAAGCAAGCCGAAGTGCTTGGTGTCTTCCTCTCATTTGGCCTAGGTCGAAACCCCTGAACCTGCAAAAGGAGCTTTCCTCTAAGAGTTAAACAGCAACTCTGCTGGCTGCTACCTCTATAATCAGGGGAGAGAAGTGATGCACAATTCACTTTTAAGAGCACCTATTTCTTTGTCACAGACTGAAGGCCTCTGAGGTCAAGATCAGACATCCAGCTTTTAGGCAGGATGAATCTCACTCTAGGTGTTCCTGCCAAGGAGGCAGGCAGGCAGTCTCAGAACAGACCTAGTGTATCTTGAGAGGACCATGAGGCACCAGGGTCTTTAATCAGACCTGGGCCTGGGAGCCTGACTTCATGTTCTCCATTGAAAACCACAGATCTACCTCAAAGGTTTCTATTAATCCTCTCCTTGTGGAAGGTGCTTCAGTGCCGATTGCACCAGTTCTGCTCCTTTTTTCCATGTGTGACCTTTCCATGCTATTGCAATACAATCCATAGTGTGTCTGACCATAAGCAAGTTCACATTTGAATCTTATGCTGCAGCATGGGAAAATTGTAAGGAAAAAGAAAAATAAATTAATAACACAGTCTTATAAATTTTATAGGCAGAATCAGATCCTTCCTCTTCTACAACAAGGGCAAAATCCAAATTTCTTCAGAAAGAATCTTTAATGATTAAAGGGCTGTTGACAATGGAGCCAGAGAGGCTAATTATGAATTCTCTGTTGCGCTTCTCGCTGCTCTCTCAGATAGTTGGCCAGCATCACGGAAAGACTGTGGCATCCTAGACCAGGAAGCAAGGAAGGAAGAGATTTAAGCCTAGAGTCTGACCTGTCATCAATTTATAAATGGTATGTCCTGCCATGGAAGTGGATGGAGCTATGCCAGTGCATAATGTTGTCTATCTGGACCTCTGTAAGGCCTTTGACACGGTCCCCCACAACATCCTTCTCTCTAAACTGGAGAGGTATGGATTTGATGGGTGGACTGTC
>NW_008795487.1:3656526-3676161 GCF_000699145.1 Aptenodytes forsteri | reverse complement strand
GGATGCCCCATCCCTGGAAACATTCCAGGTCAGGTTGGACAGGGCTCTGATCAACCTGATCTAGTTGAAGATGTCCCTGCCCACGGCAGGGGGGTTGGACTAGATGACCTTTAGAGGTCCCTTCCAACCCAAACTTTTCTATGATTCTATGATAATCTCTTACTGCAATATTATTTTCTGTTTATATAGTATGTACAAGCCATGGAACATACATCCCAAATGACACAAAACATTTAATAGTTCTTTGATAATGAATGTCGATGAATGCCATACATGGGCTTCTGGATATCTGCAAGCTTATCCTTTTCTTCCTTCTCACAGCCATGGAAAGCGTTTGTATAAATAAACATCTTAAAAGTACACAGTTATCTTCCCTACAGACATCCTGATTTTGCAGGAAAATATCAATGGCATGTTCCAGGCTATATGTTAAACATTTCGTGCCTAAAAGAGAACAGATCCTTCTCACTCTCCAGCAGGTTTGATGCGCAAAAAGAGTTTTTTGTTCTATTACAGTCGTGTGTGACAGTAGGACTTTCTATTCTGAAGCTCTTAAAAAAGGTATATTGCTATATTGCTTCTCATTTATAAATTCATAGCACAGACATAAGGGATGAAACTGGATAAAATACGTGCCCACAATGGGAGCATTCTTGCATAGCAACAATAAGCTTGTGAAAGAGCTGAGCTGCCTTAAAGGTCAATCTCACGAGAATAGCAACCTTCAGGCTTTGAGAAACAGTGGTCTATTCAGGGTTTCTTTTCTAAACCTTTTTCCCCTTTTATGTATGTTCACAAACATACTATTTTTGCCTCAGAAGTAAAATGCACGGCAAGCACAGTGTTCTTTCATTGTTGAAATAAAGGCTGAACACCTATCTCTGTGTGGATGCCAAACAACAAGGACAGCCACGTCTGTATTCCAGTCATGTTTCCTTATTGCCTGTGCTGTCCTGCCCATCTCCAGAGCACGGGAAACTGCTTAGGGGGATGTAATTCTGTTTAAAAGTCTGTCACTGTGAATTACTGGGGGGGAAAAGGCAAATCACAGGGTAGCATAGAAGTACTGTGGTGCCAAAAAAATCCCAGACCTTTGTAGTGTCAGGACATAATTTGCAGTGAATATCCAAGTTCCCCTATATCATTTTATTGAGGCTAGAAACATGCTAATGTCTTCTATACAGAGAAACACAGGCTGCACGTTAAAGGCACATTCGGAAAGAGAAGCCGGCACTTCCAGTTTCTACCACTGCCAAATTTTAGTCCTTAGACCCCTCATGTACAGAACTGCCTCATATTTGACATGATCAAGTCTACCTATTTTTGTAAGTTTTCCTCCGGTGATACAGTAGCTGCATTTGCAGTTTGTTTGCATCAACATTTTTTTTCATCCTGGTTCAAAAATTGCATAACTATGTTGTCTTCAAGAAACGGGATGTTTATAATATAAAAGCAGATGAGCCTGTGGTGCTTTGGGAGACTGTAGGTCACATTTAAAATAACTTGCATGTAAAATTATTCAGCAAAAAGTAGTAGCCTGAAGTGAGTCAGTGGTTCAGATACTCTCTAGTGCAGTTAAGCAGCCTAGAAGAATTTGTTACTGGTCTTTTTAGAATTGTCATTGATCCTTGAAACGAGACCATTCCTGCTTGTATTTTCAAAAGTTTTATTCAGGAAGGTTGTCCCTAAGGAAAAGATCAGCAGAAAGCCAATGTATCAACAAAATTACATGCTAATCCTCAGAGCGGGGCAGTAGTGGGATGAAAGTCAAGAATACAAAGTAAGGAATATACCTTATGCTGGCTCTCTGCACAGCAGCAGATTTCATTTCTACAGAAGCCTTAGAGGGGGAAAAAGACCTAAACAACAACTGCCCTCCCTCGTCAACTGAATAATGATTAGAACTAAAAGTCAATTCAAGCCAGTAGAGAGATTGCCGAGAAAATGCCAATGCTGATGGTCTCTTCAAACAGACAGACTTGGCTAAGACCCACAGATCCCTCATGGCCATTAGATTCCCTAAAACTTTTGAAAAATAAGTTGTAAACTCATTAAAGAGAAATCTTTTTTTTTTTAGATAAGGTTAGTCATGGTGGCAGAACCATCACCCGTTTGCAAGTGTCACAATATCACTTACAAGCAGAATCTCCCATTTCAAGTAAACTGGTGCTACATCATGTGAATGGATTTTTAGAAACAGACAGGATGGACACAATAATTTACTTCTTTTTTTTAAGTCTAAGCATTTAATTTGAAGGAAGTTCTTTGTCTCCACGTAATAAAAGTGACTGCTCCCTCCTAATATTCAGCAGAATCTAAATTAGATTGATGTTAAATGATTAAATTTGCCAATGAAAGGGTTGCCCTTGAATTGCCTGCTGAGATTCTCTCTAAAGACTTGTGTTTTGCCCTTCTTATGTCTTTTCTGTCCAATCTGAGAAAAAAAACCCCTTATTTTCCTGTCAAATTTACAAATTAAACAACTTTGCCACAATGCATGCAGTGCGTGACTGAATAGGTCTCTGATTAGTTGGCTGTGTCAGGGCTCACCACTACAGCACAAAGAAAAGTAGACAGTTTAAAAAATCTGCTTCTTACACCATTTGAATAGGAAAAAAAAAACCAGTAAAAAATGGTCTTCCCAAATATTGTAAAAAATTCCATGAAGTGAATGTTTTTCACTCCCTTAATTGTTTTTTTAAACCATTTCATTTTTTCCATCCAAAAATTGATTTTCTTTTTTTTTTTTTGGTCTGCATGTTCTTAGTTCAAGCATTAGGAAAGAAGGCAGGGTTTTGATGTGGGAGGGTCTTTTTTTATAGTTTTTTAAAATTACCCTTCTTATGCTTTTTTACGCTTTTTCATGTCTCTGTCTTTGAATTTTGCTTTCTTGAAGGGAGTAAAGAGTGAATGCAGAAAGAGGGAAAAACTCAAAGAAAAATATGTTTTGAAATTTGAGTTTTTAAAAACAGAAACAAAAAGAAATGACATACAAAAAAAAAAAGCAGCTCTATTTAAAATAACCCCACCTTTGCAAATGCACTGACAGGAGTGAACCATCCTTTGGCAAGCCCTCTGCATTAACATTTGCTATACCTGAAACCATCTGGGAATGTTCTTTTGCTCTTCTTCAGGTGCTTACAGAAATCGCTTAATTCCGTAACTATGACTTTTCTTTGTCATTTCAGTTTTCCATTTTAGTTGCTCTTACTGATTGTATCTAAATCATCAGCTTCACGGTTTTCAGTGAAATCAATACTTTCCACAACAGCTAAGCATCTATTGCAGTTCTTTGATGGGCACTGGTTTATGTTTTAACACGCTTTGAGCAACATCCAAAATGCTTTTGCAGGGCTGGTTGAAGCTGAGAAGCTTTATAAATAACTTTATAGGAATGTTGCATAGAATTGAAAAAGCATTAGGCACAAGAAAGGTTGAAAGAGAAAATTGTTTTGATTTGTGTCTTGAAAAATAATTTCAGGCCTCTGGAAGCAGAAATTATTCTGCATCTCAGAAACAGGCTGCAGCATTTGGAGAAAAGCACAAGATTGCAGTCTAATTATAAAGGACTCTGCTTGTACCATTTTCCGCATTTGTTACCATCAATATCATTAAACTAAATTAATTTAGCATTGTGCCATTTCATCTTGTTAAAATCTATGTCAAGAGAATAAGCAAGAGAATGAAGTCATTTGCTTCCATACCTTGTAAAGATGTTGCTACAGTATTTCGTGTGATGCAGAAGTCTCTGGCTTACCGGTGAGAGACTGCAGTGTTCTGGGCGGCTGCAAATTGCAGCAGCGCTGGCTAAGAGAGCCCATTAACTTCTGGGATCTAGTCTGTGGGACACAGATGTGTCTGTGCTCTATGAAGTGCTCGACAGCTGTATCATGCAGCCAGGAGAGTGACGTGCCCCCCGTCCGGGTGTGGCAGGTAGAGCAGCGTTTGTGGTTTTGCTGCCGGACGTCCCTCCTCGGGCTGGCCCGGTGCTCTCAGCAAAGTGGGGAGGGCACTGCGCAGTGGCTGTTTTCTGATGGGGAAGGTGTCGCCGGGCACTCTCTGTGAACCTGAAATGTCTAACAGGAACATCGGGGGGAAAGTGGGCAGCGAAAGGGGTAATGAAAACTGAAGGCAAGGGGATGTTTTACTGCTGCACCCTTCCCCCGTCTCTTTGGGCTGTGCAGACATACGGCCACCCAAAGGTATAGGAAAGGAGCTGCCTCGGGCCTCCAGGGCACCCTCTGCCCCAGCGGGGAGGGAACCCAGGGAATAGCATGTCCCGGTCAAATGCTGTCATCTCTAGACTACTGCATGAAATTCAACTATTGTTATTGTTCACATCCAGCCTTTCACAGAGTCAGCCGGGTGTCACAAGTTCCCCTTTCTGCTCTCCTGACCCCTCTCCCAAAACCCCAGTATTCAAAGAGACTGCTTGGTGGGAGAGGTCACAAATTTGCAGTTTCTCACAGATGCCCACCTCAGGTTGGCAGGGAAGCACCGACGTCCAGAAGACAGGCCCGTCCCCTGCCTCCGCCCTGGGTGACTTCGGTTACAAATGCCCTTCTTAAGCTCTGTTGGAGGCTGTGACTTTATTGTAGGAGGGCAGGGGCGTCAAGGTCTCCTTCTTGGCCCAGCAGGAGTGGCATTTGTTGCTTATTGCAACTGGACACCGAAAGGCTAAAGCACCTTTTCTATTTGCACTTTCCCACCGGTCACACCAAGCTGATCTTCGGTTGCCTGTACAATTCTCGGTTGCCTGTACAGCCATCCGCCTGTTCTCTCTTTTACAGCTAGGAAGCAGCCTGGTAGCTCTTGAATTTTTACAAGGTTAAATATGTCCACTGAGAGAGTCTCTTAAACTACAGGCATTTTATATTTAATCATCATGTTTAAATACCTTCAAGCCACCCATGCGCACAGATTTTCATTACGTTTTCAATGGGCTAATAACTGTTCTGAGTCTGTGCCCTACTTGTGCATATTTTGCCAACTAAAATGCCAACTGGCACTATGTGGTCATTTTCAAATGCAGAGGCAGATGTCTGCTCTTGTAGGCAACATGGCCAGGAAAGTGTTGGTTTTTTTTTTGCGGGGGGTTTGCGCATAACCATCCTTTTTCACTGATACAGGAGCATTTTTCTGAAATGAAGGCTGGCTTCCCCGCACTCATGAGCTCCCTTTCATAAGACAGCAAAGAGATTCCTCATGAAAGGCGCCAAGCCTGTGTAACTATAGAAGAAATATGTTGGGATTTCATTTTTGCTTTTTCATTTAGTCTGCCAGTGTGAATATTTTTGTCCATTCTCCTATCACCAAAGAAGCTTGTACTGAGTGCTCTGTATGTGACTCGACTGTTATTGTATTATTTAATTGGTGTCTGATTGATAGTTGTAGCACATATTTATTCTTTCTGTCTGAAAGAACTTTCAACAATAGTTCAATGAGATCCTTTTCTGTAAAACACCTTGGCACGTCTGAGCTCAGCGTCCCCAGTTTGTTTCCCCACTGTGCTGGCAGCATTCGATGGCTCTGGGCTCTTAGGGAGCGTGAGGAATACGAGCCCCTTCCCCACAACAGTGGGAATGGGGACCATCATCTGGGAAGTCACACGTCTGCCGGTGCAGCCCATAGGTCTTCCTCCAGCCACATGGGATGGGGCTTCCCTGTCCTGTGCGCCCAGCTCCTGCGATGTGGTCCTGTTCCCACCCACTCCTCCTCCTCCTCCTCACCATCAACCTTTGCTTCTTTTCCATTGGCTTTTCATTGCCCCTATTTCATGGCTTCTCCCCTCTTACTGTGAGTCCTTTGCCCACAAACAAGGCTGACACAGGTAGCATCTACACACAGCTTTAGTCACACCATAGCTAAGATTTTGTATTACATATATTTAATACAACATACACACAGATGTATGTTTATTTGTCATATTACCTTGACATATGCAAAATAAACCAGAGGGCCCACAGGAACCTTTTTCTGTAGCCATTATTCTTCTATTTTCCTTATCGCTCTCCCGTCCATCATATGCAAACATGAATTATAAACTCTTTGGGACAAAGAGTGCTTCATTTTATTTGCCTATTGGCAACAGCAATCTTCTGCATGAGGAATGAATAACTAATAATTACATTTTTTTAATTTAAGAGTGATTAATGGAGGTTTTGGGTTTTTTTTTCTTTTTCTTCAGAATACAAACAATCAGGTAGGAAAAGACCCTCCTTTGCTTCCTGTAATGCCTCTGAAGAGCTCCTTCAGGATTAATTTTAATTTGTGGAAACCTCTAATAGAGGGTGTTTTTCTTTACCACTTCAAGAAAAGAGATTATTGTCATAAAGGGATGTCTCCTCTGCAATTAGAAAAACATATTTTAAGGAGTAAACACATATTAAAAAAATCCTGTTGTGAGTGGAATTGAAGATAAGTTAATCATCCTGTATTCTCTGTCTTTCCTGCCTTGTTCTAAGAACTTCATCTCCCTCTAGATTAATAACAAGACAAGAGTTAGACATGAGATAATTTACCACATCATTTATTTACACATTTTAATGAAGGAAAGATCATAGAAGCATAACAGAGTTGAAGTTTTTTGTCAGTTGGGTTGGGAAATGTATATAAATTCCAGGAACAACTTAGTCAGTACCTACACTATCTTAATTTTAAATGGAAATTACGCAGCTAACAAGTCGTATCCTGTCTTCTCACTGCTGTTGATCTGCAAAGCAAGAATCCTAGAGGGCATAATGGGACATCTCACAAAAAATACTGCTGAGAAATAAAATCTGATGTGTGTTTCTCCTGCTTTAGTTTTAACTGCACTGCTGCAGTAACATAAAAAAAGTGAAAGCCATTTTAATATGCCTTGAAGATTGCATTTTCTTATTTTGCAATCAAATAGCACGGACCATAATCTTGATTGATAGCAAGTCATCACTGATTCATTGGAAACATCATCATTCAAGTGCTTGATTACACACTTGACAGCTACAGGATCAGTCTGGAGTAAAGTCGCCCTGACCCACAGCTGCCTTTGCAATATTTATCTATAAAGACAGGCTTTTTTTTAAAATGCTTAGAGATGTTTATTCTACAGAACCAAACAGAGAGAAAGATGCAGGAGCCAGGTATCCATGAGAAGACGAGATGAGAGATGCAGATCTTGGAAATGTTTTGCACAGTCCAGCTACAAAGGGGTAGAACAAGGAAACGTGGATATCCTGCTCCCTGCTTCCAGCATTGCTTCTCTGTTTTACAATAAACAGTCACCAAAACAACAAAAAAAATCTGTTGAAGGGTTTGGAGTAGAGAGTAAGCGTGTGCCCAAACTGGTAGGCTGGAAACCATCGCTTCCTTGTGTGGTTGGAGGAGCCTTGGATCCTTCTCTGCAGGATGAAGCAGCCCAGAAGAGCACACAGCTTTCTGATATGGATGCTCTCCTGGGAGGAGGTCAGTATGGGCTGGAAACCATTTGGGATGGGGTGGGAACTGCTCCAAGGCATTTTGTAAGACCGCTGTGTTATGACACATGAAGCATGAGTCATCCTCTTTCCCTTTGCATCAAAAGGCATACTTGTAGCTGCACTGGAAGCAGACTCGCTGTGGGGACACGTTTTGGGAACACTTATGGAACCAATCCTTCCAGGATTACAGGATGGAGGAATGTCTGCTTTCTATATTGCAATTAAGTTTAGGCTTGAACGTGGTGTTGAGATGCCCAGTTCTATCAAAACTAGGGCATTTCTGGACATGTAACAAGGCATAACTCTGAAACACACAAGGTGCCTCCAGGGTTACCTGGTGTTTTTCAAGATCGCAGGTTTGGACGGCACTGTGCATCTCCACATTCCTGTGTTCAGGGGAGTGTGGTGGAGCCAGCCAAGATGTCTGTACCTAAGTGTAGACATGCCCTTGTGTACCTGGGGAGTGAAAAACCTACAGATAGGCAGCATCTGAGAAAGCTTCAGAGAGTTTATAACTGGGTGGTTTGGCGTCTATGCTCTCCTGTGCATAGCATTAAAGCCCCTCTGTTTATTGAGGGTCATTTTTTTTCAGAGTCCCTGGTGCAAAGTAGCTCCTTCTTAAGCTTTTGCCTTCTCCTTTTGATTCCCTCAGGGACCTTCTTCTGTGACAAGTTACTGCTCATGGTAAGATAAGATATAAATGAAACCTATGTACTATTCTAGACTTGTAAGTCAAATAACAGATTATTCTATCTATTCTTTGTTTCCCCTACAGGGAGACAAAGATTAATTAATCTTCTTGGCCATTTCCTTAGTTAGAATTTCTATTTTCTTATTAGTAACCAAATCAAAATTTCAGACTTTTTTGTTATTCAGGTGGGAAAGGGAGATATGAAGATATGAAAAACATTTGTTATGGTTTAATTATTTCAGCCTATATCATCAACTTAGATGAAGTCAGCAGAAATCCTCAGGCTTGCTCTTTCATTTTCTCAGTGGAAAAGTTCAAGTGTAAAAGGAGCAAGTGTAGGTCTTCCATGATACTTGTGATTTATCAGTTCATATTTCCCCTGAAGTCATCTGTCTGAATCTTCACAGCCTTGCCAAAAAATCCTTTCCATGACCCGGGTTTACTTTGCCACATTCATCATCTTCATTTCATGCTATCATTTCTTTGTTAAACCTCTTGAAAAATGTCATCATTCCCTTGTCCCATATATCACATCATAATTAGACTTAGGGACTCAAATTGTACGTGGTTTTAAATCTTTGTTATCCACCGTATCAAACATTTTTCTGAAATTGAGATCACACTACTCAAAACTACATGTTGGGAAATGTGTCACATGCTTTTTCTTCCATGTTGCTCCCTATGCATGGCAGAAAACTCTATCTGCAAAGTGACTTCATTGTCCATGTGCAAGTTTCCCCTCAAAACTTGTCGTGATTGCAAAGCCAAAAGTCTGACAGTCAGACAGCTGGCATGTTGTAACTGCTGCTTTTCATTACTTATCAGACTGCCTCTTACGTGTTTTCTTCATCTGCTGCTTGTAACTACCTTTGGTCCTCTTGTTATTGATCATGGGACAGACACTGTCTATTTACACATAAAATTCACAGTAGAGCTCTGGTTCCTATGTCAGTGCCGAGCGGTATCTTATCCTGGTAGAAATATCTGAACTGACTTCAAAGCGATCTGCAACAGGATAACAGAAATGCATGCAGCCCTTAAGACAGGTACGTTGCTTCTTATAAAAGTGTATGTGAAGTGAGGTACTCATGATCCCCTTTTATGAATATCTGATAAGCGGATTGCCGTGGTGCCTAGAAGCCCTCTGTTGAAGTTGATGACATTCAACCTTCTACCAAGGCATTGTTCTTTCTTTCAAGTACTGGTATTAACAAATCAAACATCATCTGAAAGAAAGAAGATGTTATATACTACTAAAACCTGCGTATCCCAATGTTTTCATTATTTCAGATACTGTAGATTCTTTTTGTTCTCATTTCTTCTGCTCCATAGGTAAGCATCACACATTTCATTAGTGGAGTACCATTTGACAAAGTTGTCCCTTACTGGTGCTTAAATCAAAGCAAGCAGATCATGATTAATGCAGATGGGAAAGCTGCAATTCTATGGCTGCAGACATAGGTAATGGACAGGTTTTATGGGGTTTAGTAGATTACTAAAATGTGACAATTTTAAAGTTTGAGAGATGAATGAAGCAGATGCAATTACACCCTGAAAGCACAGCTATAGCCAGGGGCCTTCGTAAGGGTAGTGATTACAAATATACATGGATATGGAAAGCAGCTACCATTAATGGTCAGAAATGAGGCCAAAGAATCAATAAGTATTTATTATTTCAGCTATTGTAAGTCTAATATTAGATCACATAGGACAAATCTAATGAACAAGAGAAAACACGTTCATCTGCTTTCCATAGCAATTAAGCAAATTTGGGTAAAGAAATAATGGTAGTAGGAGCTGATGAGCAGAATAATCCCACCATTTGGAGTCAGCATTCTGAGCAGAAGCAGAAATTCCTTAATAGGAAATAAAAGTTCCTGTCCATCTTAAGTTCCCTAACCTTCAACTGTCATTCCCCTTAGCTTTCTCTAAGGCTGGGACCCCCCAAGATGTCTTCCAGCTCTGTCCTCTTACCAGGGACCTCTCCTTGAGCAGTCAGCTAAAACTCTGCCATTGTAGTCATTTGGCAGAGAACGTTTCATTACCTCTCTGATTTAGTTCAACTTTTCTCAAGAACCAACACATGAGGGTGAGAGACCCCTGGGCAAAAGAAGCCGGTCAGTCCCTTGACACATACCCTGTGCTTCACTGCCTTTACACGTGCCCTCCCCTGCCTCCTCCCAAACCCTGACCCCATCACAGCCTGCTGTTGAGGTTGCTTTGAGTAGGAAGGACTCGCAGCTACTTTGGCCAGATTATCAGTGCCTGCAACTGGTGTTGAGGCAAAGGTTTAATTGGGGATGAGCAATGCACTCCTTTAGTTGTCTCTACAAACACTTCTGATAGATTTGGCAATTAGAGCTGGGTGATAAAGTTTTGATGATAAGCAAAGGAAATGCTGACTTATTCAAGCTTCTAATGGGTTGCAATTAAATATTTTCAGAAGGATTCCTTAGGGCAGGATGGACTTCTGGTAAAAGATTATGACAAATGGTTAGGGTACTTACTTGAAGTAAGGAAACTGAGGGTCCAAGGCCCCACGCTGCTTTATGCATGGGGCAGAACCTGAAACTTCTGCCTGTCAGGCAAGTACCTGGTCTGATCTGATGGCTGCATACGTGCTAAAGCTTTCTGCTGTTGTATAACCCGGAGGAAGGTGAGGCTCTCTCCACCTTCAAAACTTGAAAAAGTCTCAGAGTGAATCTGTATCAGCTGATGGTATTACATGTAGGACAGCAGAATCGCTCTCTGTCCAAATCTCCCAGCACTTCAGAGAGTACTGTAATTTGTCAGTGATTTCTCTTGAATGTCTTTCTAAGGCATGAACTGTTCTTTAGAGCTATATCTTTCTGTGGCAGTTTGTCAATGTTTTTGATACTATTATGAGTTATTTTGTCTTTGCTCTTTCCTAATTTCTCAGAAGAGACTGTTTTAATCACAGTTTCCACTGCTCTAACACATTGTGCAGAGTAGCTTTTATTTCAGCAGCTCAGAAATGTTTTTCACTGAGCGGTCAGTGCATAATCACTCTTATGGTTCCCAATACCTTCCTCATTACTTATGCCAAATAATCCCCATCAAACCAAAAGGTAGAAGATTATACTGAATAGCTAACTCCTAAGCAGCTTCTTCCCCACTGGAGGGCCAGCCACCGTGTCCAAACTTAAATATTGTGCTGGAAACATTCACAGCAAAGGGGAAAGAAGCAGTAACAGGCAGTGGGCAGAGAGGGCTAGGAAACATTGGCTGTTGTTAAGCAGGCAAAATACCCAACTCTGAAATCAGTGTCGTTTTACCATGCTAACATCAATGAATAGAAATTAATGAATGACATGCCCGTGGCCCCTTGCCCACTTCACTTGTGACTTTGATCCCTGATTTATGTGCAAAATTGGTTGTGCTGAGCTTAACCATCACCAGGGAAGTGGAGCACAACAGGTAGCAGAATGACAGCCTCAAGGAGTTGTGTGCAGCTGCCTTTTTCTGCACTGTAATATCAATATATATGTTTGAAAGGTGTTGCCTTTCTTCCAAGTTGTCCACCACTGCCATAGCCAGAATGGATGATTTTATCAGAAACGAAAATGGGAGCTAATTCTGCAAACTCTAGAAAACATTCCAAGAGGTTACAAAATGCATTGATACTGATGGATGTCCCAGCCTTTCATTTACAAACATCACTTCACTGCACACTCCTTTTGCCTGTTGAATGAGGACTTTCGAGGTCACAGAGAAACACAGTCCTACTTTATAACTGTATTTTACTTGGCCCAATATCAGTGTTTTCGAAGTCCTACTTTATCAGAGCCCTTTGATGTGTAATGCCACACTGACGTATATATTCTATAGCTATGCCTTGAACTATTGTATCTAATAGTCTTTCTGGTGGCTTTTCAAAAACATTAAACACATGTAAGGTTTAAGAAGATTCACAGGCAAGAAAGCCAGTATGCACATCCATCCCCTACGAGGCTCAGCATGAGAGCATGAGACAACTTCAAAGCTTCCAAATGCAAAATTCAAAAGGCTCAAGAAAGCTTTTGCCTGAAAACAAACTTCTGATCAAGCACTTTCCCTGAATCTTCTGAAGTAGGGTGATATCCATAAGAGAGCAAAATCAGCACAATAACCCTTGATCACATTTCTCTGGAATTTGTTTTTTTTTCCTGTGACTTCATGTACATTAGTGCTTCTTTGCACTTGAAAGCAAAATCACGTTCAAACAGTTACAAATTCAAAGCACAGTTACTAAATCTGAATCATGCTGTAGGTGGATGCTGCTGTTCCAGAGTGACTGGATTGCTCCTGCTCAGTTGGAAGCTGGACTGGGCCCAGGTAGAGTAAGGCAGTCCAGAAGATATGAATGTTTTTATGAGTATCACCACAGCTCCCATTTTTTGTATTGCAACAGGCTTGAATGTGTACAGTCAGGCAAAGGAAAGTTGTATTCTGTTTCAGAAACCAACAAAATGGTAACAGCTTTATCTTTCTCTTTTAGCCATGGTATTGGAAAACCAGTGGAGGGCAGGGAATTCTGCCCCCATAGTTTAGGTCCCTAACTGAGGTCCCTCACTGGCCACAGTCTCACAATTAACAAGGCAAGGAAGACACCTTTGTGTTCTCCAGAGACAAGTCTGCATCACTTAGTGTTCCTCTGGAAAGCATGGAGAGATCGGTCACCTCCAGAGGGTGATCTAGTCTATTGGACTCCAGTGACATCCACAGAGAGTTTACATGGAGTAGGCTATACTGAGTGTGTCCATACACCCAGCATTTGTTCTGCCTAGTCTTGTTCTGAGATGGAGGCGAAAAAGTAACGCAAAACAAGAATGAGAGTAGGGTTTTTTTGGTTTTGTTCATTTCTTTGCTTCTTTGGTTTTGGGGGTTTTTTTGAACAGCCCATGGGTGTCATGTCCCGTCCCCTGAGATGATCCTGAACATTAGGCCACAACTGTACGGCTAGGACATAGGCATATCTGGTGCTCTGATCCGTCCTCTGAGAACTGCTAGTCCTCAATCCCTGATGGTCAAATATATGCACCCTCAAAAGTGTTGGGTCTGGAAGCACAGGCCTATGTCCAGCCTTAACCACTCAGCCAGGACCTCTGATTTATTTGTTTTTGTTTTTCTTCCTCTGGAACTCTTGAACCCCCATCTGCATGGTAGATTGGCTCCTGCTGAAGGTCTGAACAGTGTGCCCCATGGCCCACTGGCTGGGTGTATTGGAGAAGTGGCCTTCTACTACTCTTTGGGTAGACTAAAACCTAGAACATGCAATTAGTCAAGGTAGCTGCACTGCTGCTGGCTACCAAAATTACTTACACTACCAACAGCATTTAGCATTTCAGCCTTTTCTCATGGGTTTTATGTGAAGTCCAAGTACTCTTTGATCTAAATGTAGATTACAAGAGAACTTTTGACACGAAACTAATGGACATACCACCAGAGTAGGCATCAAAGTCTGGTGATGAAAGTCAACATTCAAGAAACTTCTAGCACAAGCATTAATTTAATTTTTTCTAGCATTAGACAATCCTGGAAAGATTGTATGGCTTTTTTGAAACTCACACAAGGACACAGGTATGTAAGCTCTACAAAGGTAGCACGGAGGTTGACAAGATCCTACCAGAGTTACTGCAATATACCTTCAGAAACCAGCTGTCAAAAATCAAGAAGTGCAAGAAAGATTAGCTTCCACCCGTTACATTTCTGTCAAAAATATATTTCCTTGATTTCCTAATTTCTTCTGTTATGATGGGCGGTACCTGATCAAAACAGATCTTTTGTGATTTTCAGGCTTTTGGCTTCATGACTAGATCTTATAATAAATTGCAGACTGTACAAACTGGGAAAAATCACTCTGCAGATAGCAGGGAACAGAGTTTGGATGGAAGTCACACAAAAATTACTTTTGAATTATTTCATCTTTTTAGCATTTTTGTGCTAGTTGATTCTGTATGCTTTTTGTTTTGCTAACTAAAGCCAAAATCAGGGAGATGCAAAGTCCAGCTAAACAGTGTTTGCAAATTTATATATTATGAAAATAATCTGCAGTCAAGAGGAACACTGTAACCTGTGGCTGAGCATTTTGATTTAAACTTCTGTGCTTTCCTCAAACTATTTCCATTGAGTAACCAAGACCATCACAGTGATATTGATCTCTAACTTTAAAAAAACCCAACCAATGCTTATTTCTTCTCTTTTCTTTCCTTTTGTTTCTCTTCCTATCCCATTTCTCATCTACCATTCTGCATTCTTCTAATGCTACTGAGGTTAAACACTGAAGTACCTGAGCCTCTTGAGAAAACACTTTCTCAAAGAAAACCTAGTGTTTATGAAAGGGGTTGATGTGTCAAAACAAATGCACTTGCAGAAGCATGTTGGTTGTGATGAGCTTTGAGTGGAGCAGAGATATAGGTTAGGTGGGTAGGCTTTGTTTCTTGATGCTCTGCATTTTGGGGAGGCCAGGCTTTCCCCATGACACTGGGGAAGCCTTGCCTACGGGTCACAGCACTTTGGCTGCAGCTGAAGCTCGTATGCTTTCCAAATCTTTCTTCTGCTGAAAAGCCCGAAACTTAACTTTTCTTTCTAAATTAGAAACACCTTTTTTTTTAAGTATTTTTAATTTTTTTTCAGAATAAGAATTCAACACTTAAATCACCTCCATTTCATGCACTGCAATCTCCTTTTCCTCCACCATTCATGTCTGTATGTTCCCATGGTAGAGCTCATGCCCACTTCACCGATCAAGCTGGAAAACAGAGTTGAGGAAATGCTGATTGATGCTATGGTTTTTTGCGATTAGAAATTATATTTATACACTAAGACAATAACTTTTAAATGCTTGTATGAAAAAGCATAAGGAAAAAAGAATAAAATAGAACTTTATTCTAATGTCCCTTAAACTATGAAATTAAATGACAACAGATCTTACTAAAATTTTAAAAATCCATTGGGCATTTACTTTAGAATTAAAAGGGGAAACAGTTATCTTAAACAGAAAATCTACTCCTGTTCTCCAGTGCACTGGAGCAAGATAAAACAAACAAACCAACCAGTGGGAATATTTCAAACCATCTCTTTTTTTTTTTTCCTTCTTTTCCATAAGGTAATACTAAACCACACTTTTTTCTTTCGTCTTTATTCCAAGGTACCACTTACTCCTAGGAAATAGCTGTTCAATATCTGTCTTAATATGATGATCCTGTTTTGTTTTTTTTTTCCCCAAAATGTCTCTTGAATGAATTGCAACTGCCAAAGTCATGAAATAAATGGGTAAATAATATTGAAAATAAAGGATTTATCAAATTTTAACTTGATTAATTGACTAGATATTTTATGTATTAATAAATATTGTGTTGGTCCTGGTTTTAGCCCCAGAATTTCTACATCTTGAAAGGAAACATAATATTTTTTTTTCCAGGCTGTTTGATTTAGAAAAAAACCCCAAACAAGTATTGTTTAGCCTCCAGAGCCCTGAGTAATATTGCTTTGACTAGGAAGAAAACACTGGCATTATATAGATTTTTTTTTTCATAACTGTCTGCTCTGAAAAACAAAAAAAACCCAAGTGCATCCTCTGATTTCAAGCGTCTGCAGGAAGCTGGGTTGCACACTGCTGTCCCGTCGGGCTGGGTCTCACTGGTAGACCTTCCACATCTTTTATACCTACCCCCCACAGACACAGCTAAGTCACAACTCCAGTGCAAGCCATCCACAGTTTACAGGGTACCACACAGATCCCTCCAGTGCCTGAAAGTCCATTCCCAATCCTTTCTAACCTGCTGGGACTCTCCCTGCTTCTCTAATAAAAGCATTTTGCAAAGCCGTGTGATAAGGGTGACAGACAGCTGCATGGGTCGTATACGGACTTTGACACACACAGGGCAAAGCATTCGCAAAGCAATCCCTTCCTGCAGTCAAACATAACCTGTTGATGGCAAAAGCAGACATGCCCTGCTGCACCGCACTCTCCTCCATGGGCAGAGCCAGGGAGAGAAGTGCCATCAGCCAGCAAAAAATAAAAGCTGCCCACAGAAACAACCAAGCGTCAGGTTCACTCAGCATCATCTGATAACCCCGTAGAACAGGTGATCAATATTCATCAGCATCACAGTTCTCCTGCTAGTGACGGTTAATGGGCTGATAATGCCATCCTCCTTGTAGCCAAATCCCATCAGGGACCAGACAGCTGGAGCTAAAGGAGAAAACTTATCAGATCTGGCAGGAGACAGTTTAGGAGGCTAAAATTAACCTTGGACCGTTCACAGAAAGAACTAATTGTTTGTGACTGCTAGATTCATGCCAGTGGCAAAGGTTTATTACTGCATAGATCTTAACCTGATACTTGTTTTTCTGCAGCAGGAAAAAAGAAAGAAAATGAAGCAGGAAAAAAGAAATCCCAGGGTTATTTTTAACCCCTCCCCCACAAAGAAATACAAATTAGCGTACATATAATTAAAATTAAAGCTATAGATAAAACTTTATGCATTTGTGCTATAATGATTCAAGTTGCTTCAGTACTCCAGAACATGTGAATTCATGAGCTTGACAGAGCCTTCATCAAGAAAAAAAAAGAAAAGCCTATCAGAAAAGCCCAAGTCTGCTGAATTACTCTTGCTTTACTAAAACCTCCAGTGATATAATTTCCTCCCCTTCCCCTGCCAGCAGAACAAAAGCTGGAAGCTGTTTTTGGCTGAAGAGTCATCAGCTGGAACTCATGAAAAAGGAGGCAAATGAACAAGTGGCATAACCAAAGGTGGTGGTAGACTTTACTTCAGGATCTGAGGATGTGCAAGAGAGGGAAGATGTAACACTTGGCAATATGCTTGAGTTACAGATCTCTTGACTTTCGGGCATAGTGATGTTCAGCAAATGTATTGCATAATGCAACTACAGAGCAAACTCCAGTACAAGAAAGTGAACCTGGAAACACATGACTGTGCAGCCTGCATGGAGAAAGAGAGAACTCAGAGCTGGAGAACAGGTTTGCTTCACAGAAGAAAAAAAAAGACTTGGTGGGAGCACAAGATAAGTTGGCAAGTGAGAAGACAGCCCATTTAGTCCGACGAAGAGAGAGAAATGGACAGCCAAGGAGCCCTTGGTAGCTGGTATAGAGAAATCTAGAACTGGTACCAGGAAGAGGCCCTTATTAGGAAAAAGAAAATTAAAATCCAACCACAGGAGCTGATATAGAGAAAACAAGATCTGAGAAACAGGATTGGAACGAAGAGGATCTTGAAAATAGCAGGGAGGACCCTAATGAGTGTTCTTGGCATCAGGACAGGGACTTATGCTGGAGCTGGTCAAGGTTGTCTACACTAGGCTAGAATGATCAAAGAGAAGGTTTAAGTTATCTCTCTGGAATTCATCCCATTCCCAAGAGAGGAATGTAAATGCATAGCCAGGAAAATTAAAAACAAACAACAGGGATTGGTTATGATAAGAAAGATTTGACTTCCAGTCACAGATATGCAATCAGGTAAAAACAGTTTTTCTTGAAGGATTGACCATGCAGGTGTCTGGGATACTGAGGTGTGATGTGGATGACTTAAAAGTGAGAAATGTAAGAGTGGAGAAGTGAAGTGATCTGGAGACATTTCTGAATCACCACAGTGTTAAAACCTAGCTGAAGAGGGCTCAGGTGAATGAGGATTCAGCAGAAGATTAGATGTTGGAGGGTCTGTCGGAAAGGATGTTAAAAAAATTCTCCTGAGACAATTTGATGAACCAGTGATAAACCCTGAGGGTTAAATGTATGTATGGATCAAGGATCTCTGTAATGGGACTGTAGAGATGAATAAATACTGGAAGTTACGCCCTTAATGAGAGATTTTAATTCCTAGATGTATATCACCTGAGACTGAGAAATGTGAGAACTGCCAAAAGTCGAGCTGAATTACACATCATGAAAGATATTCACGCAAGTAGAATATCTTCTTCATCCATAAGAAGCAAGGAAGATGAAGGAAATTAATGTGATTTGTTTCAACCTAGAAGAGCGGATAGGAATATTTTAAAGAAAGCAAGTAACCTGTTAAGTGCATTTCCTTGTCTTGTTCAGGGAGCATGCCTGATACCTGATTTCTTTCATGTTTCTCCCAGAAGATCTTTGTTAGCTGGAAAAAGAATAAATTGATGACAAAGTTACTTAGCAATACAACTTTCAGTGTTAAGCTAAACCACTTCCAAGAGCAGTGTTATCTCCCCATCAGAAGAAGCTTGGGCAGACGTGCAACAAGCCAAGTTTGCAAACATATGTCTAAGTCTGTATATGAATGGCAGAGGCTGTGTAAGGCACGTTGACTTCTACTTCTTCTGTGTCTCTCGCATGTAAAGCACACTAAAAATAAGCAGAAGAGCAAAACTTCAGGATGCTAGCTCTTGGGATAAATACGCATTTGAGACTGCTTCTCTACCAGCACAAACATCTCAACTGAAAGGAACTTGATTGGAATAATTTCTTCTGTGTGTCCCAGTCAGCACCAGCAAGATTACCTGGCAGAGAAAGGTAACCATGCATCTATTTTCTTTGGCATACCTCCAAGAACCAAGCATTTTGGCCCTTTCCAGCACTATTATTACTTATTTCCACTACAAGCCAAAGCACAAAGATCATACTAGAAGGTCTTGCAGTAATAACAATAATGCCCTGCCCAGAAAGAAATATTATTATTATTATTAATATTATATAATAATGGTAGTACATGTATTAGGTGATAATTAAGGAAACAAATAGCTATATTATGGAAAAACTTAAAGCTAACTCTTTAACACTAGTGTGACAAACAAAGGTGTGGAGTTAATTCTAAAGTATTGATGAGTCAGAAGCAGAGATAGTATAAATACCACCCTACATTCAGGATATGGGTGAGAAACATTTCATTTATGGATAACAACAAACACTAGGAGCTTTTTATCTAAACAGAAGACAGAAACCAAGCCATACAGCAATGCTTCCTTCAGTGTTGGCGTGTGAGTGAGATGCAGGGAATGAAAATGGTCCAAAATACCACAGACAAACATTGAGAAGGCAGACAGAAAACACAGCAGGAAGGCATGGAAATCAATCAAACTTGGATGAGAAACATGAATAGATACAAAAGTAAATGTAATGCCCCCTGCCATCCCCCCAAGCTAATAGAACCAATATTTCCATCTGAAGAAATGACAATGAAATAACCACTCCTCCCCAAAAATACATCACTCAATAAAAGCAAAGTTCATTGGAAATATTTTCATCTAAAATTGTCTAAATAAAATCATAGAACCATTAGCCATCCCCCCAAGCTAATAGAACCAATATTTCCATCTGAAGAAATGACAATGAAATAACCACTCCTCCCCAAAAATACATCACTCAATAAAAGCAAAGTTCATTGGAAATATTTTCATCTAAAATTGTCTAAATAAAATCATAGAACCATTAGGTTTGGAAAAGACCCTTAAGATCATCGAGTCCAACTGTAAACCTAACACTGCCAAGTC
>NW_008795487.1:3624343-3654997 GCF_000699145.1 Aptenodytes forsteri | reverse complement strand
GCCCGCCCCATAGACTTGTGTGTGAGTGGTGTAGCAGCTCGCTAACCATTTCTCCTTGGATTATGGGGGCTTCACTCTTTCCCTGTCCTGCTAATGTATTTATAGAAACATTTTTATTCTCTCAAATTCATATGACTTCAAATTCATATGATTCTGATGGATAAAAGTCCATTAATCAGTTTTAAATATTATGAGGAAAAAACTTAAAACACCATGACAAAATCCAATATTAAAAAAAACAAACAACCACTCCCCCACCAACCCTAAACTAAAAAGCGATGCATTAAAAGAGTGAAACAATTCTAGTGCTGCCCATGAAAGCAACTGTCCCTTGGCTATAGTTTCTATGCTTGTGAACTCGTAGCAAACCAAAGAAATCAACTTTTCAGGAGTTCTGGTAAGCAGCAGGATATTTAGATAGCAGAAACTTGCATATAAAAAGCCTGTTTCTTCTAATAGTTAGCTCTGCTTCCTTCTTGGTTGGAGTATAAAGAATTCTTCCCTTATTAAGAATATTTTATACTTACAGCTATGGATATGACCGTGGTTGGCTTTTGGTTCATACCCAAATAAAAAGAATATTTTTTTTTTTCCCAAATTGACCTCAAACAATTTTGTCAATATAGTTATCAAATCAAAACAATGTGGGTAGGCAAAATATTTAACTAAGAACACTTTTAATAAAAACAAAGAACTGGTTTCCTAATAGGTACATCATTGAACACCCTCTTTGTTGGACTATATGAGATTATGTGTTAAGGCTTTCTCATTTTTTTCTGCTGGAGCTTTTTCATTTTTCATTAAACATTTAATGCAAAGGGAGCATGAACTGAAACACAAACCTCTCACTTCCCAGGCAAGCACTTTAACATTTTAGAATACATTTCAGTTCTTTCTCTGGCTAATAAATATTTACTCTTTCTTCCTCCATTTTGCCTCCAAGTTTATCTAACTAACATTGAAATTTTTTTGGAAATATGTTCTGAAAAAAATCTGGAAGATTTCTTTCAAAATTTCTGATATTTCATTTCATTTGTTCAAAACTCTTTGGGAAATGTGACTAGAATTTTAAAATAGCTTTGAATCAACCTAACCAGTACTTTTATGGCAAGTTTTAAAAACACACAGTTCTGCTCATGACGACTCATTTTTGTTACTTATGTTATTTTCAATACCGCATCCAAAAATTTCACAACTGTTCCTGAAGGGGAACAGAACAAAAATAACCCTGACAAGTTCATTTTGAAGTGCCTTTCCCACAAGTCTATATGCTTAAATAGTCAAAACAGACTATTTAGCTACATAACAACGTCAGGAAAAAAAAATTACTGCAAAACCAATGGAGAACAGACAGTTTTCAAAGTACGTAATAGATTGCGCATTGAAACAACTTTCGTTATTTTTACTGTCCGCTGATTTCTGCTGGCTGCGCTATACATTTGGTAAATGACAAAAATAATGGCAGGCAACTTAAGACATTCAAAGGCCAAAGTGCTAAGAACAGGTTGCCTTCGTTTTCTTTATCATTCATTATTCAAGTGGCTGCTTGTAATATTTAAATGGGTCAGCCAAGTCATAGCATTCACTGCAGAAACTCATTAGTGCTCATTATCTTATGACTGCTACCCTACGAGGCAGGGCAAGTGGCATGTGCAATGCACCAAGGAGGATGGGTTAAGTGACAGAGACACCAAAAAAGAGGAAGAAGCTCTTTACCACTCAAAGAAAATCGCTCCTTTCATCCTACCAACAGCTTCAGAGTTGCCCATAGGTCCTTTGCTACTAGAATCATCTAAGGCTCCTTCCAGGGAATAAATAATACATAATTTGTGGACTTTCCCTGTTTTTAGAATCCTGACCTGGAAAAAAGTAGGGTTTGGCCAGCAGCAGCAGTGTCTGGATGCATGCTCGTATTGATACCACAGAAATCTGGGATGTTCATTTTGTGATATTAGTTCACATTTCCAGTCCTATTCCTCCTAAGCTCTAGAAGACAAATAGAAAGCAGCCCGGCAACACCTAAACAGAATGCCTCGGTGGCATTTGTTTTTGTTTAATGGGTATGACATTTCTCCCGTGAGTGAATATAAAGTTACCAAGCATGGTTGGCAATTCAGACCTACAATGCACCGGCCAAATATTTTGCCCCGACCTCCCGCAGCCATTTGAGTAAGCATGAACAGGCAGGGCAAGGGCTGTCTCAGGCATGCGGCTGATAGCTACAGCTGGGCACAGAACTAATCGCAGCTACCGCATGGCACCTGGCTCCTGGCCTTTAGCCTCTAATTACAGTTTGGCACTTAAACTTGCAAATATTGATTGGTGAAACATTTTATGATAATCATGTGGAAATGTTTAGCTGCTCGCTCCCTAATGATATTACTGGAAACATTTTGTAGCTCATTTGGCCATCCTTTCATCTTGGCACTTAGAGGCTTCACCTTCATACAAAGAAGCCCACGCTCCACAGAGGACTTCACACCTAGGCTGACAGCCGCCAGCCATTTACACAGATGCCTAATGATCTGCATAGAGCTCATTTTGTTCTGGCAAAGAGGATGATTTAAGAGTCTAGAAAGATAACTATATGCTTAAACACATAGATACACGTAACTCGACTCACATAGGCATAAAAAATGGAACAAGGGTTATGAATACAAAGAGGAGGGAGTGATAGTAAAATATAAAAATAAACACATTACAATTTTATAGTACTTCACTTTGACTTAGAATCACACATGCCTTTCTGTTTGTTTGTTGTTTTTTTTTTTCTATCACCTAGGATAATTGTATACAAAAGCTTTCATCATGCTGGAGAGATTAATGTACTTCAGTACAAAGTCCCTGTTACCTCTAGAGTAGTCTCATTCATGTTGGTTTGAAATCCTTCTGGGATATTTTGAATCCCGCAACAACATACTGCAGAATTAACAATATTTCTTTGATATTTATACTCTGATAACAGCAAGGGAGTGCAACAATAAGAAAGGATCTATTGTGCTGGGAGCCCTAGCAACAGCATCCCAATCTCAAAAAGGTTAATTCCCCGTTTCATCACATCCTGATGCCTTGCTGATAGTCCCCACTGAAAGTGTTCATGTGCAGCCTTCTGCAATTTCCAAAAGACAGAGTGTGTCTGGTTTTGGGGGTGGGGAATGTTTCCTTAATTCAAATGACAAAAAATGAAATTTAAATTGGTTCAGTAAAAATCAAAAGAATTCTACAGGGCAAAACCCCTTTTTTTGTGTGTGTGAAATGGATTTCACTAGAACAATGCAAAGAGCAATACAGCAAGCTGCTGAAGATGGCTGGGATTAAAGAAAGGTTTGACGCTGTTCACATGAAATGATCTAAGCAAAGACTAGTGAATAGTGGACTTTAATGATATATTAAAGAAGTAGATGAGCTCTGAGACAGATGCTTTATTCCAGAATTTTTAGAATATGTCTTCATTTTCTCTGCTTTATTTTATATTACCAATAAAAAGAGTGGGTTTTTTTTAATTACACATTAAACTAATGGGTGTCAGGAAAACATGTCTTGTGTTGCATGTTACTCAAATGTGAATTTGCAGTTTTGCTTTAGTGCTAAACACTTATAGAAAATTTCTTGAATGTTGAGATCCAGGGTCACAGCTGGGAAATGGCTGCAAAAAACTGAATGGCTCTTCACTGAATAGCCATGGAAGCCACATAGATATTTCCTCTTGTTTTTTTGTAGCTAGAAGGGGTACTTAGATCCCTATTTTAGGCATCTAAGCCACCCTTCCTTCTTAGCTACAGAAAGCAGTTGTATGGAAATTCAGGCCATCCTACTGCAATAGTTGAGGGAAGGTTTTGAAGAAGCCTCTTTTTCCCATTGGCTAGAGAGGGAAACCTATCCTAACACTGGATATTCACAGAATGATATGTTAGTTGTTGACAGTGTATACTTCATGAAATCAGTCCAGATTTTAGTGATTCTACGCGCAAAGTCTCAAGGACAGTTTCTAAGAGGTACATTTTCATATTGTTGACATTGCATCCTACCAAAACTAAAGAGAAATTCAGGAGAGGAGTCAGTGGTCGACATCCACTTTCCTAGCATGTGAGGTGCAAAACTTCGTCCTCAGAGACTTCCTTCTGCTGCTGCTCCAAATGGGAGTTTTGCCAAGGCAGCCCGGCAACCTAAGCTTTTTGTGTCCTTACCCTTAGTTGGTTCGCTGCTGAATGACAAAACAGGCAGCTCAAAGAAGTCACCCTGCCAACCAAAGGCACACACACACATTTTCTTGCTCTGGTGGAATAAAAAGAGTGGGTTTTTTTCAATTACACATTAAACTAATGGGTGTCAGGAAAACATGTCTTGTGTTGCATGTTACTCAAATGTGAATTTGCAGTTTTGCTTTAGTGCTAAACACTTATAGAAAATTTCTTGAATGTTGAGATCCAGGGTCACAGCTGGGAAATGGCTGCAAAAAACTGAATGGCTCTTCACTGAATAGCCATGGAAGCCACATAGATATTTCCTCTTGTTTTTTTGTAGCTAGAAGGGGTACTTAGATCCCTATTTTAGGCATCTAAGCCACCCTTCCTTCTTAGCTACAGAAAGCAGTTGTATGGAAATTCAGGCCATCCTACTGCAATAGTTGAGGGAAGGTTTTGAAGAAGCCTCTTTTTCCCATTGGCTAGAGAGGGAAACCTATCCTAACACTGGATATTCACAGAATGATATGTTAGTTGTTGACAGTGTATACTTCATGAAATCAGTCCAGATTTTAGTGATTCTACGCGCAAAGTCTCAAGGACAGTTTCTAAGAGGTACATTTTCATATTGTTGACATTGCATCCTACCAAAACTAAAGAGAAATTCAGGAGAGGAGTCAGTGGTCGACATCCACTTTCCTAGCATGTGAGGTGCAAAACTTCGTCCTCAGAGACTTCCTTCTGCTGCTGCTCCAAATGGGAGTTTTGCCAAGGCAGCCCGGCAACCTAAGTTTTTTGTGTCCTTACCCTTAGTCGGTTCACTGCTGAATGACAAAACAGGCAGCTCAAAGAAGTCACCCTGCCAACCAAAGGCACACACACATTTTCTTGCTCTGGTGGAAGGCAGAGGATTTTTTCCATTGGCTCTGTCTGCACAATCAGTGAACAACAGGCTCTGGCAGCTGGTATCCCTGCGCTGACTTGGATGGCCCTGGAGACGAGCAGGGGAAAGGCAAGGAGTGCCAGGGTAGACTGCAGGTTCATACCTGCTCTAATTTACTCCCCTGAGTTTCACAACAATTTCAGCAACAATGGCTAGGAAAACTGCACAAATACCTTGCTAAGGTATGTTTTGGTTGGCCTTTAAGCTTTACAAATCTTAAACAGCCCTCATTAAGTGATCCATATACATTTAGCATTGTGTATATACAGATTGCTTCTTGCGTCTCCAAAGAAACTGTGTGTCAACATTTAGATGAATGTTCAGATTCTTTTCTGTAGAGCATGAAGCAAAACTAAGGAGCCCGATCATAATGAAGGTTGGTGGTTTTTTCATTATTTATGCAAACAGTACCCTTTGAATACTCAGTGAATTAGAGCTGATCTTTCTTTCAAGCAAATCTGTCTCCTTAAGAAAAATGAAGTACTGTGGAATTTGCAGTGTATAGAACTATTTTCCTCATTCACTACAAATCAAAGTACGTTTTCAAATCTGGAAGTGAGGCATGCTATAATTAGAGACATTGCAGTTAGTTCCAAAGGGAGCTGACAAGTAGCAAAATAGATTTTAAAGATATCTTCATGACAACATTTCTTGTAACCAGAATTGGAAAAGAAGTCTCCTCAAGCAGCAGCAGAAAAATAGAGCACAAGAGAACAAGAGGCTTTTTTTTTTTTTTACTTTTAACAGTGAAGACTCAGTGATTTGTTCCAGGTATCCAAAGCCCAGTTCTCCCTCAGAAACATCTAAGACCCTGTATGCTGCCTGGCCCTAGACCCCTGCTAGCCAAGACTCAGGTCAGTGAAATGGGTTTTTTTGTGTCACTGTTGTACTGTGCTGGGACTGGGAAGAACAATGTCTTTGACATGACTTGCTATGTTGCAGACTAATGTTGATGTGAATGTGACACACAATGAAGACATCTAGACCATTGCATGTAGTCTAAATTAACACATGGACTCCCCATTATGTCTATTGGATGTATCTGGAGGTATGTACCAGCTCTGGGGATGCCTACCATGTCAGCTGATAACAGAAGGAGCCTGATCGACTCTTCTGGAGGAGATGTCCAACTTTTTCAGCAACATAGGCTGGTGGAAATAAAAATGGTCCTAAGACAATCGGCATGGAAGTATGAAGGGTCAGTCAGTGAACTGAGATGTGAATAGCAAGAGAGAAGCTCACAAGTTTTGGTGTGTTGCCCATGTCCAACCAATAAACTACTGCTCAATTTCTTTTTACAAGACATGGCCCTTAGTGCATAGGAGAAAGAAATATGCACTCATTTGCATGAATAACTTCTCTTCAACTGCAGAATGATACAAAGAGGTCATCTAGACATGGATCTTTACAGGTATTATGGCAGTCATTCCCCAGTGATTTGGAGGGCAGGACAAATCCAAACACCAGTGTGCAGTAAGAAACTCCAGACGTGATACCCTCGCGATACCAGATGTTTCGGGAGTCTGTTTCTACCCTTGAAACCAAGGGCAGTTATACTTCCATGTCCTGTGAAAGAAACTTCAAAATAATAAGAGGAAATATCAATGAGAGGATCTGCTGGTAGTCATTTATCTTTGGTGTTAGCCCATTTTTTAAGGCAGGAACCACGCCCTAGTTCTGTTCTCCTGTCTCAGCATCTGCCTAGTGCCTATCAGCTGTATTTCTCCATCAGGTACAACATGTTTCAGCAGTTACTGGAGGCCTAACAATCCAGTTTGACATTTTGGTGACTGCAAACATTGAGGTATCCTTTCTCCAAAGCTTAGCTGCTCTGTTTTCTGCGAGGAGAGTGAAATACAGCATATTTGACATTAATAGCACCCCTTGCCCCAAAACATGCCTTTACCAGAAAAGCTGTCCTTACTAGTCAAATTTGTATTAGCAGTGGGATGTAATGGGTGCCCGACATGTACCATTAGAATACAATATGTAACGGGCATGTCAGTTTCCCATGCCACTGATGGCTGCTCTAGTGTATGTGCTCTGGATTAAACGTCAACAGATCAAGCAGCAGTCATCAAGTGAACCCAATAAAATGCAATGATTCTCAATGCAACAAGATAATGCACTGCCCATTCTGTTTGTGGGAATTCTCAGAAATAATTAATTAAAAGACTGGAAAGATAATTGGGTTCTCTGGACCTTTGATACTGGATTTCACAACTGGCTCTACTGTGAGCACGTTCTTTTAACTGTTAAACCCCACCTTTATGTGTCCTACCATTCCTGTTCTGCTTGGTTTCAAGGCTTTGGAGACATTCATTGAGTACAACATCTCGAAAGTGTCTTCTTGGATCCCCTGTGCTCATGGATTTTTCCAGCATTTTTCCTAGCTACAACTCCCAAAACCTTTATTATCTCTATACCTCAGATAAGAATTTAATTTTTTTTTCAGTTACATAGAAGTTATATATTTGTTACATCTGCCCTCCAGTACAGCCTCCCAGGCAGAACAGCTATGACAGGGCATCAACTACGCAAGCTTTTTTCTTCTATACTGTACAAAGGAACTACTACACTGAAACTTTTTGAGTTGTAGATACCTGAGCTAGTTTGATACAGCCTGCATAAATATTTACTTTGGGATCTTGATGGGTCCTGTAATCTGTCCTTAGCCTCTTGTTATCTTGACTTCACTGCTGTCAAGACCCAAGCTGGCAAGTTTAAAAGTCTCCATGAGCTGCAATTGATCTTCTAAGTTCTGGCATAGGCGTAACCTTAAAAATAAGAGGGTTGTCTGTGCCTACTCAATCCTTAGCCTCTTTACAGAAGAGGTTCAGTTTCTAGCTGCTGCAGTTGTGACTTTTGTGATGTGCCTGACAACTGGAATGGAAGAGAGAACACAAAATGTAATTTTCCATTAGGCAAAAACGTACAACACCACTAGACCATACAGTGGACAAGAAAGTCAAGTCTTGGTAAATAGCAAGTAGCATAAGAGCTTAACTAATCAATACAAGTGGAGGTGATCAAACACTCTAAAACCATTTTACTCTACACCACAGTCTGACTTTATACTTGGTTTGCATGTTTTAACATGTGGAAGGGCAGCAGTGGCTGAAAACCTAAAGACAGTAGGATGTGACTCAGGTATTAATTTATACAAGTGTACTGGGTCTGGCTGGGATGGAGTTAACTTTCTTCTTGGCAGCCCATGGTAGTGCTGTTTTGGATTTGTGACCAAACCAGTGTTGATAACACACCAGTGTTTTAGCTATTGCTGAACAGTGCTTGCACGGCATCAAGGCTTTCTCTGTTTCTCACTCTGCCCCTGCAGCAAGTAGGCTAAGGGCGGGCAAGAAGGTGGGAGGGGACACAGCCGGGACAGCTGACCCCAAGTGACCAAAGGGATATCCCACACATATGGCATTGTGCTCAGCAGTAAAAGCTGGGGAGGGAGGGGTAGTTTTTCCAAGGTAGCTGCTGCTCAGATGCTGGCTGGGCATCAGTCTGCTAGTGGGAGGTGTTGAGTGATGGTCTTTGCATCACTTGTTTGTGCGTTTTGTCCTCTTTGCTTTGCTTATTAAACTGTCTTTATCTAAAACCTCGAGGGTTTTTTGCTTTTGCTCTTCTGATTCTCTCCCCGATCCCTTTCGGGGAGAGTGAGCAGGTGGCTAGTTGGTACTTATTTGTTGGCCAGAGTTAACGTCAATCCTCTACAGCATGTCATTTCCTTGTTTTAGAGAAGTAAAAAATAAAAGACAACAGCCTAATTATAAAACCAATATTTTTAACTGTTAGAGGTATCATGTTTGTTGTGGAATCATTTGTTACCTTAATTGCTGAGTGTAAATGTCAAATACATTTAAAAATAAAGGGTTTTCAGTCTTCTTCTAAACCAAAATGGTACAACAGTATAACTATAGTGGCAACCAGTATTACCTTATATTAAAAAGGGCATTTTATGAGAGCGTATGGTGTGTGAAGACCATGTGTATGCATCAACTTTACCCACAGCTTCAGTTTATATTCCGTATAGTATATTACCAAAATAATGAACCCCATGCACTGAATTTAACATCTTTGACACCTTTTACTCCCTTGACATTTTTCAGGTTGGAAATCTTTTCATAGAGATCCCTTCCCTGAAATTGCACAAAGTTGACAATCACATGTCAATGAACCCAAGACTTTCTGCCAGAGGCAGAGAGCAAGAGCAGCAGCAAACCCTATTTCAGAGTTCATCTCTTCCTGTTATTCCAGGGGTTGGCAAAATTATCATGGGAGTGAAAAAGAGCCACCAAATATACACACCTGTCTCCAAAATCCATGCTGTTTTTCAGATTTCCCTCTCTTAACTTCAACTTCTCCTCCTCCCACAGCTTTCACAATAACAAGGGCAAACCTCAGAATAATCTGATAAGTACTTATGTATTTGTGGATTCAGACTCATCTGAGTGAGTACTCCGCACCACATAAAGGTATAAAAATATACCTCCCACAGAATTACACAATCTGAAGAGGATTCACAGGACTAAAAAAAGGAATCTAAACCAAAAACTCTTTATACTTTTTAATTTCTGAATTAGTTTATCTGAAATATAATGAAAAAATTGTCCATATTTATTTTTATTTTATCCAAACCAGTTGAGCATCCCTAATTTATACCACAGAGGATGAAGCTGATGGGGAAAGGACAGCTGTGTTGATTCATTCATAATGCAGTTTTCTTCCCCTCCTGACATGTGAAACATCTCAGTGATTTTATGTTCTCCCTCCCTTACTCTAAAAGTACCAATGAAAATATCTTCCTCCTGACTGAGCAGATAGTTAATTTTGTTAATGTGTCCAGACACAATGTGTGTATATCTCTGTTGCATAGCTAATGACTTGTAACTGGAATTACCAACGTTTGGATTTTTGACCTCCAAACAGTTAATTAACATTTGTCTTAAGTGAGTAGTATGAGACTGATGCTGCTAGTGATAATGCAAAAAGGTTTGGCAGTTTGACTCCAGTTCTCAATATGCAAGGATGGCAATACTGACTGCTGTGTAAAGGAGCTGGGAACTTTATTGGAGGTTACAGCAGAGAGGAGAACTTGGGAGGTGTGGAGTAGCTAAGTGTGTGCTTTACTTTCACGCTGGATAAAAAGCCTTTTGGGATGCAAGAGTCATTGCTTTCCTGGATCAGTAATTGCAGACAAACTTTTAAAAAATGAAAGTTAAAAAGCTATTTAGTAAGTCAGGCAGGACAGGACTTTGAATATGGGATCCACTCCATGGTGATAAAACAACACTGAAAATGGTGGGATCCACAGTATGTTACTCAGGCAAATAACAGGGACAGAAATCTTGGGCTCAGAGGGAAGTAGCCTCCTGAAGTGCTTCAGTTCCCTTGGTGCAAGGGAGAAAGAAGCACCTCTCAATAACTCACATCCTTGGTTCAAGTATCTAAGTAAGTCAGCCCAGCTATCCCTCTGGAGGCCTTCAGTCACCTCTTCACATGCAGGTGAGAAAGGACTGGAAGAGACTGTGTCACCAGACTGCAAAATGCTAGGTGCAAGTTCAATACCTGAGGTGGACAGGCTGGTTCCTAGCCCATTTTTCCTTCCTGCTAGCCTGTTGTATTCATTCCTGCAATTATTTTCTGTAAATTGCTCAAGAAGCCAGTGGATCAAGTATGTCATCCACCTTTCTTCTTGCCACACGCAAGTTAAGTTTACCTTTAATTCACCTGTGTGTAGTGTAAAGTAGTTTCACAATGACTGGCCACTAAACGGTACTTAATTCAGCCATGCAGAACTGCAAATCACAAGAACAATGAATCATCATTTATGTAAACCAGAAAATCTAGCTCTGTGCTAAGAATAATTCAATCTGTCTATGAAAAGGATTGTCCACAAATACCTTCTCCTCTCTAAAATGCTTCTACTTGGATGGAGTTCTCCAAGGACTGGTTCTTTTCTTTCATCTTTTGAAAGATCAATGATGAGACAAAGGTCAAAAGTACTAGCAGTAGTCCAAATTATGAGAAAAGCTTTGTTGTGTCTACCCCCCTGCCCTCATTTGTATATGTTCTCTTTTTCAAACAATTCTCCAAAACAATGTATTTCTCTGAAAGGAGTTATTGGAACATGCTTATGCATTTGGTTACTCTCTGATCTCATTTCTATGTTTTCAAAGTCTCACTTTAGGGTTAATTTAAACCAATTTCAAGCAACAGTGCATTCTTCTGTGAAAGAATGAGTGGTATGTGCCTTTACATTCAGAACCTGATTTCTCATTTATTGGCAGATTAGTCAGCAAAGGGATGGCCTGAAGAATGAAAGGTGTGTAAGGTTTTTCAAGTAAAGTTTTAAAGCCACTGCTGGTTTTTGTGAATACCTTAAATCAAGTAATTTGTTTTCCCTTCTCCCTTCCTTCCTTCCTTCCTTCCTTCCTTCCTTCCTTCCCTTCCTTCCTTCCTTCCTTCCTTCCTTTCTTTCCTTCCTTCCTTCCTTCCTTCCTCTCCTACAATCCATAAACCATGCCAAAATCCAAATTCCTTGCATTTCAGGCCAGAATATCCATTTTAATAACATTTTTTTTCTGTGCAATGCAGTCGAATCTTGCCTTCAAAAAATATGAATCACAGAATCACAGGGTGGTTGAGGCAGGAAGGCATCTCTGGAGATCACCCAGTCCTAGCCCCTGCTCAAAGTGGGGTCCACTAGAGCAGGTTGTTCAGGGCTATGGGCAGTTGGGTTTTGAATATCTGCAAGGATGCAGACTCCACAGCCTCTCTGGAAACCTCTTCCAGTGTTTGACTACCCTCACAGTAAATAAGAGTTTGGGATTTTTTTATCTTTAAATGGAACATCTTGTGTTTCAGTTTGTGCCCATTGCCTTCTGTTCTCTCACTGGTCATCACTGAAAAGAGCCTGGCTCCATCTTTACTCCCCCCATCAGGTATTTTTACACATGGATAAGATCCGTCCGAGTCTTATCCTCTCCAGGCAGTCCCAGCTGTCTCAGCCTCTCCTCCTATCAGAGATGCTCTGATCCCTTAACTACCTTTGTGGCCCTTCGCTGTACTCACTCCAGTATGTCCACGTCTCTCTTGAACTGGGGAGCCCAGAACTGGACCCAGTACTCCAGATGTGTCTCGCCAGTGCTGAGCAGAGGGGAAGGATCACCTCCCTCAACCTGCTGGCAACACTCCTCCTAATGCAGGCCAGCAAACTGTTGGCTGCCTTTGCCATGAGGGTGCATTCCTGGCTCAGGTTGACTTGTTGCCCACCAGAACCCTCAGGGCCTTTTCTGCAAAGCTTCTTTCCAGCTAGTGGGTCCCCAGCCTGTGCTGGTACATGAGGTTATTCCTCTCCAGGTGAAGGGCTTTGCTTTTCCCTTTGTTGAACATCATGAGATTCTGGTTAACCCATTTCTCCAGCCTCTCAAGGTCACTGTCAACATGAACCCAGGTCTATAATTTTCTTTTCAGGTAATTTTAATATATAATGAAGCAAGTCCATGAACTCAGATTAAAAAAACAATCCATATTCATTACAAAGACCAAAACTTAATTTTCATTTGAACTAGAGCTGCTCTTTTACAGAAGTAGTCAAATGTAATTGTCATTTTCCAGTAATAAGTGCAAACAAACAAACAAAACTCTTTCATTCCTCCTAGGTTATAACCCTTGACATCTGTGTGAAAACTCCCATCTCTTTTTTTGCTAAGAATATATCTAACTTTGACTTGCAGTTAGCAGAATTTCATCTTCTAGATTGAAAAGCCATGTATTCTCAGACTTGAATTTCCCAAGTGGAAACTCTAGTCTATAGTCAATTGCATTTTTCTTTAAGTCTCCTAAAAATTTAGTGAGTTCCCTGTAGCTATCATGATAAGATGTATCTCCTCACTCATTGCATCATTCTCAGGTGTCTCTGAATTGTCTTTACACTCTCTCTTGAGCTGTTGAAAGTAGACCACAATACCATGTCTTGGTAGTAGTTACACTGGTACTAAAATACAGTAGTAATAGAGGTAGGGTTTGTCTGCCTATGTGTAGGTGTCTAGTGAAAATTGAGATGCACAAGTGCATCTTGCCTAGCTTCCAGCTGCCACCCAAAATGGGTCTTCATCTCTGGTAGGTCCTTTGTCATATCTGTGCGACGTGCTTGGGTGTTTTGGGTGCTGAACAGCACTTCATATGGCACTAGACACCTGTTCAGGCAGCTGAGTTTTATGCACAGTGTCCCTACACACAGTTCATCGGTTAATGCATACATCCACTCTATCATGTTAATCTCTTGATCATAACATTGCATGATAAATGATATTCATCTAAATATTTATCTCTGTTTTTTTCCAGAGTCATTTCTTCCTAGTCTAGCAGCTGTTATCCTGCTTGTCCTACAGTCTTATTCTTTTTCTTGGCTTTGGTTGTACACTTCAGTTGGTGCTGAAATTTCCACTTTACTGAGCAAATCAGAATACCCCCAAACCCCGTTCTCATTATGGTTCTAATTTTCTCAGTCTTTGAATATCAGAAAGCTGTATAATAATATAAGAAAATTGTTTTTATGTTGTCTTCAAAAGGCTAGAAGGATCTTATTTTAAAAAATGTCCCTTTAAAGTGATTTACTCTTTATCATTATAGGTAGAGACATACCAATCAACCTTCTAATGAAAGGCATGTTTCTTTCATATCATTCAGTCTCCTAAATGGTTTAGTGCAGTGTAACATTTCAGATGCCTTACAGAAATTTAAATATGTCAACACCTTGTGTAATCTTGGTCTGTTTCATTTTCTGTTCTGCAGTTAGAAGAATTACAGAATTCCCTGTTTACTGTACGTTTTGTCCTTTGGCTTTGATTTTGTATGTACTTAATGGTACATCAGCATTAAGACTGTCAGACTGATGCAGTCATACAGCAAGAGATTTATTTAAATGAAAGGAAAAGTGGATTTTATCCTTGCTGATGCTAATGGGCCAGTACATCTTCATGAATCATAAAAGAACAAAGTGCCCTCATCTATGCAAACATTTAGCTGAAGTCTAGCAGGATGGAACTCTGAGGGTAGCCTGAGGACAAGGAGAAAATGGTGACTGAAGGAGAAAGAGCAGCCAAACGCAGTTCGAGCTGCACCATCCCAGTTTACTGTCCCAGGGTGGAGACTTGATGACGATTCAGAAATCATACGAACCTCCTGAAAAAGTTATCTGTGTTTGAGATCAATCTCAAGATTCCTGCTAGGAGGAGGTGGGGAGGAGTATCTCTTTCTGCTTAGCAGGGCTGACTTCTGGTTCCTGTGGGCTCAGCAGAAGGTGCAGAATTGTTCTGAGCTGCAGGAATATTTGTCCATCTGTCCCTGGCGTGCTCTCCGCGGGACGGTGGGGACACGTCAGTGGAAGGGAACTTGGGAATATTGTCAAGTGGGACTTTGTACTACACTCATGGGGGAAATGGCTCATTGCTGTTTGATTCACCCGCCTCCCCAGTATTTCTTTTCTACCAAAGATTTAACATTAAACTCTTAAATTTATTTTAATACTGTTACATCATCATCAATACTCCTCAAAGGTGTCATTTCCCTGTGCATAAATTCCTGAACAGTAAAAAAAATCAAACCCAAAACCAAAACAAACACCCCCCCCAAACTCCAAAACTATTAGAAGCAGAAAAAATGTGTCTTATATAAAATAGTCACTGCAGGCTTCATTTTCAAAAGTTTTGTAAATGTTTGATTATCTTTGCATGACTAAAAGACACCATCTAGATGCCCCAAAACAGGCACTTAAAACTGAAGAGAAATAGAAATCATTTAATGGGAGCTATAAGTACATATATGTGACAATTAATTCTATCCTAAATTTTATGGTGAAAGTTTGATGGTAAAATAAAATGTGAAGGTAATTTCACATACAAATATATGCCCATTTTTTTTTACACATATCCATTCAAATGTATGTATTTCTATATATTTAAGATGGAATATTTTACTGCATTTATCCCATTCATTTAAGTTATTCAGAAATTAAATAATAGTGCTATTTTACCTTACTATCTGGGTACAAATATCTGGTGGGAGTGGGGACAGGATCCAGATAAGATACAGTACTGTTGGATGAGAGAAGCATGAAGAGGACAGATGCACAACCCCTCCAACAGCATCCAGCTGTTCTTTTCCTCTCAGTGTTAAAATTGTGGTAGTTCTTATAGCCAGCTTATTACTTTAAAAATGTTTCCAGAATTTCTTATTCAGCTAAGTAGGTGTTTTTCTTTAGTCCTACTGTACAATCAACCTGCATGAGTAACTGTCTAAGAATGTTTACAGGACATTTAATCAGCAGGAGATACTTACATTTACGGAGGTAGTAGGAAATCCCCTGTGGCTTTGTACCTAATTTAGTCATCTTTAAAGCTTAGTATATTTACTGTTGCAGCTGGGGACTGGTACTGTCAGAAGATTTTCAGCATAGAAAAAAAATCAGCACCTCATTTGCCTGAAGTGAAATTCCACAGGTTTCAGGAGGTTCTAACTGTTCTGCTAGATCAGGGAATTACGGTCCTTGTGCCCTGAAAATCTTAAGTAGAAACTTGTCCATGAAAAAAAAAAGAAAAAGACCTCAGAAAACTTGAAGATTTTTATTTATGGATGGAGAATAATGAAAAGGGTGGTCTTTAATACTTAAGTGTTAAAAATGGAACCTACATTCTCAACACACAGAGAAAAAAATTCCCTCAAAACTTTAGAAACAAGTATCAACATTGAAAAAAGATTGGAAAGACCTATTGCTATACACTTCAAATCATACCAGACCAGAGCTGGCATGGCCAGCTGCCACCCATCAGTACCACATACCATGTTCAGTCCCTGGCTCTTCTATCTCATATTCTGAAATTCCACTTATTCCACCCTGATAGAGATGAGAAATGTGTACCTGAAAGCATTAATCAAATTAAAAAAGAAAAATATTCTCTGGGATTAGCCAGAATATTTTGCCTACTCTTCTTCTTCCAGCTCATGTTGGAATTAATTCCTTTTAGGAGAAAAAGGGAGCTAAAATGTTCTCAACTTTTCATTAAAATGTGAGATATCATATAAGGTTTTGTGCGGAATTAAGTTAAGAAACGTGCTGTGACATTACATAATGCCACAGGAACTGATGCAATGTGACAAAGCACAGTCGAACCATACTATTCCTGACATTTAAGCAGATTTTGTCTTATTGTTCTTTTAATTTTTGCACTACTAAGCCCAGATGCTTTGGACTGAATATTTCCCTTGATGCTCTGGGGCAGTGCAGTAGCTTTCGTCGCTATTTTTGCTTGCAGGCAGATTTCATCTCTAGTGATACACCACATTTTGTTTGACAGAATGAAGAAGAGACCAGATTGCTTGGTAAAACTAAGAAATGGAGAAAATAGGGTTTGTAGTACCTATTTTACCAACTTTTAAAAAATCGCCCAAGTATGTAAGCACATGCTCAAGGACTACTGGTGTCACTGGTACTTCTGAGAAACTTAATGGTAAACACTTGCTTAAGTCTCTGTTAGGTAGAACCTCCTGTACTATCAGTAGTGGCAAAAGGGGAAAAAGTGAGCAGGTGAAGAAACAACATAGTGAGCTGTTCACAACCTAAAGCACAAATTGCAGGATCATCTAGGGGGTGAAAAGGCCATGTAGTATTTTCCATATCTAAAGCCAGATTGCACCACTAAAAGCAGATATATCTGTACGGTTCTCTTGCCTTGATGTTATATCTGAGAAAAGAAATATTTATGACTAAGAATCACAAAATGGAAGACCAAGAAAAAGAAAAGCTGGTCCTCATTAAATAGGGCTCAGTTCTTGAATGTAGCTTGACTAAGTTTCAGTTCATCACACAAAAAACAAATGGGAAGCAGAAACATTGAAGAAGTCAACCAAAGAAGCAACTTATCAGAAAACCAGCTCTGACATATGGCATCTCCATTTCCAAAAAGGACTAGAAAGCTATCCATTATAAATTAACTCCCTCACAGATGTCTCAAAAGGAACAGCTGTAATGATCATGATGCTTAAAAATAATTAATTCATTTTGCAAGCTCCTGGCTTCTGGATCTAAGCCTCCTTTCACATACCCTGGCCCTGAGGTTGACCTGTAACCAAGTTCTGGATGAAATTCGGAGCATCTTAATGGCTATTTTGAATGATGACAGTGCAGAGGGCAGGATTGTTTCACATAACTTTACATCTACAGTGTAGATAACATTTTTGTAGATTAGTTAAGCTCTGTGTACCCTGAGACCCAAATGGCTTATCCACCCCACACTAGCTGCTATGTTGAATGTACCTGTTTTTTTTTCATGAAAACTTATATTTCGTGGCCGTAGTACTAGACTACAGACATGTATATCACAAAAGCTGTTACAGTGGGCACAAGCTGGTGTTCTCCTCCTTGTGACTAGTCCCTGCGCCGCGTTGGCAGGATCGCACCACCCTGGTTACCCATCCCCGGCTGCAGGGCTTCCTAAAGTTGTGTCAGCTTGGGCAGGAGATGCTCAAGTCTGTCTGCAAAACACCCTGTACACGCTCTCCCTGACTCTAGAAAGGCTGCCCCAAGCTGAGCCATGGTACCAACTGCAGCAGAGAGTCAAGGATGTTCCTTACTCACACAGGGGAAGCAATTAGGGATGAGACTATCACTTCTCCTTTAAAGAGGGGAATGATATTCCGCATCAAGCATATACAGACCTGGTTTCTGTGATGCACAGAAAGAGTGGAGCTGAGCACAGACAGGGAACACTAAAAGTCACCCTACAGCCAGCTTTTCATTATGCAGTGCTGCAGTGCTTATGCCGTAAGGATGACTGAGCAATCTTCCAGATGAAAATCACTGTGAAGAATAAAATGCCAGCCCGATCTTCTGATGGTTGGTTTTCAGTGTTCCCTCTGTTCGTATTTCTGCCCTTATAAATATTCTATGTTTAATCGGTGTATTACTGGGCTTATTGTTAGAGGTGAACATGAGGCCAGAGAGGCAGGGAAGAAGTTAACTATTGTACTGCTACTGCACTTGGTTGCAGGTTTCCTAGCCAAGGGTTTTCTTGCATGGATTTAACTGATGTGATAAGACACACCTGTCAAACCTTTGAAAGGTGACTGGTGACTTTGTGTACTGCTCTGGAAAGGCAGCAATTTAGAGTGATGAGGTCTGAGAAACAAAATTCTTTCAAGGTCTCCAACTGTGCATGCAAAAAGACTGAGGTACCCATGTGAATCACTTTGAAAATAAAGATACATAACATTAGAGCTATGATTTTATCAGAGTATGGCTGATTTCTAGGCACTGCATAGATTTGCTTACCTCCGAACCACTGTTTTCCACTTTCCAGGATGTACCGCTGTAAAATGAGAGTGTTGTCTAACTTCCTTACCTCAGTTTGTACTATATTATCCTGCCTGAATGCACCAAGAACCATACTGTGCCAACTCTCAGGGTTTAAAATAGCATCAGAGACAAGATCCTAGAGCAAATAGCTTGCAAAGAATTGCTGTAACTATGGCTGAAACCAAGTGGATTCCTCTTACCTGAAGTTATGAAGGTTGAGGTAGATAGCTGACTTTTTCTAGGGTTAAGATTGGGATGGAGAAGGACAAGACCAAGGCAGGTTCTGGATGTGATCCTATAGGCATGATCCTATGAACGGCCTGACAATATCGCTGAGGGTGGTGGATGCATGCAACTGGATGCCTGCTCATACTAAAGGTTCTTCAATTAAATGTTTTGCAGGTAATTTTCTGGAAAAGGCCAAGGCTAGATATTTGGAGTCAGACTTTTTTTTTTTTTTTGCCTCCCTCATAGTACCAATAATAGAGTTATGTTTCTAGTTCAGTATCCCCACGTGTTGGAACAGTCAGTAGGCAAGTGCCTAGCAGCTTTTAGGGGAGCTGTGATCCCGTGATCCGTTCCCAATGCTGTGGAAACGTGGTCCTTCCCCCCCCCCCCCCCAACATCCAGATGTGCGATAGGCACATGCACAGTTCTCCCTGTGAAAGGGTCAGGAGCGGAATGTGGCCCTTCCCATCCACCTGCACAAGGCAGCAAGGGTGGGATCTAGTCTGAAATTTTCAGATACTATTGGCTTATTTGGCGGTTTGGTGGGGTTTTGTTTGTTTTTTTTTAAGAGACCAAATGATAAAAATCTGATGTGTTTGGCTGAAAAGTCAACTCTGATAAAAGATTAGCATTTAAAGAAACACCGTTTCAAGACATTTTTCTTCTTTGCTTCTATTAAAAAACATTATTTTTAAACGCATGCTGATTGTAAAGAATGGAGCAGTGCATGCAGCGTGTTTGCCTTATGTTAGTACTGCTCAGCATTGGATGTGATTCATGTTTTCTCCGGGCCAGAAGAGTGAAAGTCGGCATGGTGACCAGAGTGTGTTCGTACCGGTCTAGACATGCCTACCAGGAGACTGACAACAAATGGTGCTCTCTTGGAGATAACAATGACAGTCAACAACTGAACATTAACTTTTTAACAACTGGCAGCCAAGGGGGACAGAGCACATGCAACCTCTCTGACTAGAGTTTCAAACCAAGGACTGAGGTCTCTTTATGGACACTTTACTAGGAAGGTGATTGCCGGGTGTGGGGAGTGAATGAATCCTGGGGGTGGTGAGCCAGACAAGTGAGTAATGCTGCCAGCATGGACGTGTGTGCATATTTTGTTTCCTTCATTTAAAGCTGAAGGGACTTTTAATAACTAATACCTTGTTTTTAAAGGTTATTGCAGACCTGACTTGTGCCCTGGCTGCACAAGATGTCAGGCTGCACTGCAGCTGCTGAAAGAGTCACTGTGAGACCTAGAGGAGCCCACAGTAGGAGCCTTGTTTAGGAGAGGAGTCGGGGTTGAACAATAAACAGGCATGTCCTGGGTAAAAGCCAGAGGTGATTTTGCTCCTTGGAGCTGGTGACAAACTGAAACTTTTTGTTTTCACTTCTCAAAATGAAGTGTCTCTTAGCAGCCCCCCAATAATTGTAAAAGTTACAGGGAGTTTCTAGAAGCTTTATTTCCATTCTGGAGTGGAAGAAACTTTGAAATAATGGGAATGAATCAATTCCACCCCATCCTTCACCACTGAAAGTATTGTTCTGCATGGGAACCTTGGGTGACCATCTTTCGCTTTCTGAAAGAGTAGTTCATAATAATGGCCTTGAGGAGGCTTGTGGACTAGAAAAGATACGATCTGTTCATCATTGTTGCCTAGTTGCATTCTTGTGCCATGTTAGATCCAAACAGTGAGTTGTCAGAAGGGTAAGAATCAATTTTAAGCAGTAAAACACATCAAACTCTGTAGTCTGCTGGATTGTTCCAATACAGATGAATGCCTTTTTCTTTTTAAGCAGCTGTCAAGTGCACAGCGAGCAAGATAAATCTTCCCATTTTCTGTGTGTTTTGATTAGCACATCTGCAAGACTAACATCTGTTATTACATTTTTGTACTTGCACGATATTTCGCAGCCAGGTCACAGGTATATTTTTAAATATACAAAATTTCAAAATACATGATAATCAAGGAAAATTTAGTACACACTAAAAATAAAAATGACAGGTTTTTCTTATTTTGGTTTGTTCATATTCTGAAGAGTGAAAGAGGAGAAGAAATCTTATGTGTGTATTACAAACTTCTTTACCTACTCGTAACAGCAAGCATACACCCCTCTATGAGCTTCATGTAGCTTTGCATTTTTTCTTGTTAAGAAAATCTCTACTAAGCAGGAGCATTTAGGAGCTGGCTGGAACAAACTGGTCATGCAATGGCAGTAAAAAAAATTTGAAGACGGATGTTTGCTGAGTAAAACTACTCAAGACATGGGAAGGAAGAAAAGACACACAAAATCGTAATTATTCTCTGCCATTTGAGACTGCGACCAGCTCCGTCTGTTTGCAACGTGCATGGCTGTACACATGAGCAAGAGGGATTGCACCTCCACCTTACTAAGCATATGTTAGGCATCAAGTCAAAGTTAGTTTCTAGGCTCCCTCTACAGTCAATGGAGAAAAATATTACCTCTGGAGGGCAGGTGCCCCTGCTTTCCTTGGACGTGTATTTTACAGACTTCAAGGTGACTTGACATGGATTTGTGAACAATGAAGTGAATGGTTTATGTACTTGAGCACCTTAACAGTAGGTGTAGGAGCATGGAAACCACCATTTCTGCTTATGCTTTTTCTGTTCATCGCTTAACAATTATCCATTTTTATTGAATAGAAAAAAAAGAACTAAATATTTTTAGGTATCTGTGAAGATGTCTTCTATCCTCTATGACAAAATGAGACCTTTGGCCGGTTTCAGCAATGTATGTTTTTTATGTAGGGTAGTATTCCTTCATATACATTAATTCTAAGGTTTAATAAAGATTCATATATAGTTTTTGAATTATTTAATTTAAAGCCATTAAGTGGAGCTAAGTTCCTCCTTATCCACAACATCAACAGGAGTTCTGTCATTTGAGAATTTGTTATCATGAATTGCCATTAGCATGGGGCAACTTACGTCCGTTGTGGTGCTATCTTCTCCACTGCACTAACTATCATTAGTATATTATGTATAGTAATAGATATTATATTAATATCTATTAATATTAATATTAATATTATATTAATACATATTATAGTAATTAGAATATACCAGGCTTCTATAAGTTTTATTCATCATAACACTCTGCAGATTTAGCAAACCTCGTTCAGTCACTTTTTTAAGCTATTCCTGGCTGTGACCTCATCTCTGTTGAATTATGAGGTTTTGCTCTGTTTTTCTTTTTTGTTTAATTATTGTTTTTCAGAAGGGACACTGCTGAAATCATTTTTTCCTCTTGTTAAGGAGGAGTATGTTGTAGAAGGAGATCTTCAAGGAGATCTGAGTGCTACATTCATACAATAGACAAGAACAAGTTGTTCCAGTGACAAATACAAAAGATGAACGTTAGGATAACCTTTGTGATAAAGACTCCGTGAATTTAAATAAGAACTAAAAAAAGAGAGGGGTCAGACAAAAGGCAATGAGATAAATTTTCTCATGTCAAAACATGGAAAATTGATTCTCCGTTGGAGATCTAAATTAGTATGGATATTGCAAATGCGGTAACCAATGGCAAAAGGAGGCAGGGAGAAAGAGGCTGTTTCTGTCCTCTAAAATGGATACTGTCAAAGTCAAGGTATGAACAGCTGTAAGTAGCTCCTGAGTTAGTATTCACTGCTCCTCACTCCAGGTGCTAAGTTCTGCCAGCAGACACTGATAAACACTAACAGAAAATGGACCTTATTAACAGTTACGGACAATCTCAAAATCCAAGTTAGTAATAGTTACAGGACGCCAGATTTTGCCTCTGATAACTAGCAGAGAACTAGTACTCTTGCAGTATACTTTTCTTAACACTACATGCTGAACAAAAGTTAATAAGTAATTGTGAAACAGAGCCTTGTTTGCACAGTCCAGTGATAACTGCTCCATTGCATTGTCCCACCACAGCCACTGTGTTTTAATTAAAAATGTCATGCTACAGTGGCATTTGAAAACATGCAGGTTTAAGCCACGCTGGTTTGTTCCATACGCTTGTCCTTAAATTAAATGAACAATAACCCCCCCTCCATTATCAGGCTGGAAGAACTGACATATTTCTGTATTCGGCTTTGAAAAGGCAATTTTTCTTGACATTGTGAACACTAGATCCCAGCTTCATTTTTGGTGCCAAATCTTCTGACAGAGCTAAGGCAGGAGTTGAGCTCATTCATCAAGAACACCACAGTTTCTTGGTAAGATCCCCAAACTGTAAAATCCCCAAGAAAGCAGTAACTGCTTTTCTTCTCTTTTTTCTTTTCTTTTTTTTTTTTTTTTTTACCTTGGCAAAGATATAAACGCCAAAAGACTAAGCTCTTCAAATATGGTAGAAAGTAAAAATTAAGGACAGAATTTTATTTGAAATTCCACATAAGCTAGGAATCACTATCTCAGGAATAATTTGAGGATCACAATGAAATCCTCGTAGAAAATGCATTGTATTTATAAATAAAGACAAAGGATTAAGTGATACAATACCATAAAAAAAGCCACAGGAGCATTTAGGAATATGGAAACCATACTGTTTTTTCAAGTGCCTGTGTGAAAACTCTGTGATGCCTATTAGAAAGGAGCTTGAATTTTAGTCAATACCACCAGCAGCCATGCTCAGCTTTTGCACTACTTTGCACACATGTTCTGAAAGTGTAATAAAATGGGTGGTGATCTCTACAGCTGCCCTACACATCCAGACAGGCAGGCTTGCTCTTCTTCTTCTCTTCCACACGCATCCCCACAGGGTTGTCCTGCCCTGGAATCAGGACAAAAACCTGTTGGGGGAAACCTGAAGTGAGACCACAGCAGTCCTCAAATCAAAACCTGGCCAGTCTCCTCAGGCTTCCAGGATGAGCTGGGAACCCCAAGCTGCTTTAATAATTAAGCACATTATTTTCTGGAAAACTGACTGGTGTCAGTGCTGTTTACAACTTAGCTTTTTCAGGGGCACATGCAGGTGTAACACAACACAGGCGATCTGTGTATAAGGTTACAAAAACAGTAAGCTCTTTACACTTACAACAGAAATGCTACAGTGGCATCAACAGATAAATAGATAATATATAACTGTCCCCTTCCCTAAAGCTAATAGGGGTGCTTTGGATGCTTTGTCCTGCTGCTGAGTATTTTTCCACACTCTTTTCCCTCATCTTCTCACACCTCTAAGGTGAAAAAGTTTTCTGTCCCCGAAGCGGCCCTCTCCATGCCACCAAGATGTCTCTACTCAGGCAGCTGAATAAATAATGTTATCCCCCGCCTGGCTGATGAACAGCACAGCACTGCAGGCAGAGTGCAAATTGTATATTTACTGAGGACTCCCATAATAGTGCAGTTTTCTAATAAATTAGGTATGTATAAGCTTTACTTACACAGATTACCCCAGATCCCTCCACCTACTCTCTGTCTCCTTGACCAACTGGAGAAAAGTCTGGTAAAAGCTATTTTGAAATAGCTCCTCTGAAGAAGCTATATTTGATTCTCCTCTAAATCCCCAGCGCCCTCTTCCCACAGATCCCCCAGCATAGCTCAGGCGGGTTATGGCCCCATTACCTTGCCCATGCCCCAGGTTGGGCAGGACACCTCCACTCAGGACCAGCTCTAGCACGGGGCCGGCATGTTCCCTCAAGCTAGAGTCTCCCAGCCTGGAGACTGCAGCAGTGACCCCGGCTGATGGGGCTGCCCCATGGCTCCTCTGGTTGCACTAAAACCACTGCTTGTGGAACTGGGATGTGAAACCACATCGGTGAACTGGTCTGCATGTGTGTGTTTCTAGTCAACTCAGATGTTATTGAGCCGGTCATCAGAAATTCCCCACAAAAAAGTGACATGAGTACAGCTCAGGGGGCTGCCTGGAGAAGGACTAAACAGCGAGGGGTGAGAGGGGCGGGGGGAAGAGCTCCTTGAACTAGCCGTGCTGCTGAGGCGTGTCAAGAAACTACAGTCCCGATGGTGAAGAGGCTGCCTTGCTGTCAGCTGTCCCAGGTGCCACAGCTTCAGCTCTTCTAACCCAGAAGTGGCTACTTTGCCGTTTGCAAATGCCTGTTGCCTTTCTGCCCGTGGGCTTATGGAAACACCCAATTTGTGTGTATGCCAACATTGGCTGAATGCAAATATATGTGCATTAACTTTCCAAATTCCATTCCTACCATCACTTACAGGGGAATAATTTTAGCTTTCTAAAAATGTGATTAATTTAGATTGTCTATCTGCTTTTAACATTACTATTTTCAGTATAAATCTTTGGTAAGGTCACCAGGTGCCCCAGTTTCATGAGCGTTCCGTTTTCATAATAACAATCACAGAGATGGTAAGGTGCCCTAGTTTTTAAAACTGTTGGAGAACCTTCTGCTGCCTTGGGTGCATAATTATTAAGCCTTTGTGAAAAAGAGGATTGTCACATGAAGGAGAGGCATTTTAAAGTGACAGCAAGTAAAATACTAATCTTGGTTTCCTGTTGAAAATGCATCAGACTCTCCCTCATCATTTACTGTTATGTTTTTGTCATGCCAGGTTGTTTATATTCATAAATATTTCAGCCAAAATTCAGATTTAAATGATCTGTAATTTTATTCACTGCCAAGATGTGTAGTTACAGCTGTCAAGAAAGCTATCAGATTTTATTCGACCTGATTTTTTTTTCTTAATGCTACTGTAGAACCTGAAACCAACTCACCGATCCATTGCATCTTTTGTTTTGCAACCAAAATCCTCTGTCAATAATTTTTTCAAATTAGTAGTTAATTTATATTACGCTTACATGCTAAGCCAAAGTTTTGCTTGTTCTTCCCTGATTTCATCTACAAGGTGAGTGAATCTGAAGTGGCAAGTGAATGGTGCCAAGGCAAGTGATTGTTGGTGTCAGCCCCCTTTTTCCATAGCTAGTTCCAGGCCTGACTGCTGAAAGTTCCACCTCCAGGTGTGGGCTTCAGTACCTTTCTGCCCACAGTCAAGCTCATAAAAATTAAAACCAAAGGGATGTCAAGAAGAAAACAAGAGTTAAGAATACAAAAGGCTGAAAAAGGCTATCTGTTCTGGAAACAGCAACAAGCTCTACTTAGTCATGGTTGGATTTAAATACCTTTTTAGGTGAGTACCATAATTCTGTTCAAATGTCTTCATCAGAGCTCTGAAGCAAAGCATTTGAGCAAAGCAAGGAAGGTAGCATCTGGCATTCAAAAATTCAAGTATCCTTGATATTATATATACAACAGCATACCTCATTTCTCTCTTTGCCCTTTTCTTTGTATTTGTTTAACACTTTCCCTGCCTGTCAAGGACAATAATTATTAGTCTTGTGAATTCCTCAGTGAATCCCTTAAGTCAGTTCTTTCACATTGGTGTGCTTTCGCTGTCTCCACCTATATTGAGGTAATACAGCAAAATTCAGTCCCTTTCTGCCAAAGCTATGCTTTTATATCGCCCTTGATCAGTTCAAAGCCCAAAGGAGAAAGCAAAATGGAACAAAATCTGCCATTCTTTTTTTTTTTTTTAATTTTTATTAGACAACACGCTGATGATGATGCAATCTATTCAAATGCATAATATGCTATAATCCCGTGCTTAAATAAAACTACGTGGCACTAGTGTGTTTCATTTATGCACCTTATTTTGTAATTTCAGCTCTCAACTGGTCCTGCATGTCTGCTTTTCAGAACCAAGCACTTTGAATGCTTTCTAAAGGGAATTTGATTAGATCCTCACATTGCAAAACAGACACTTGTACATGTCCAGGAGTCCTGCAAGCAGAGCCTAAGCTCTATAAATGTGTTTCTTTAGATGTAAAAGAAAAAAACAGATCGCTCCATGGCTCTTGCCCTGAAAGGGAACAGTGGCGTGCTGCTAGTACCCATTATAGCACGCTCTGCACTGGCTGTTTCATTAAAACCTTTCATCCTCCTAAAGGGGGTGGGGAAACTGAATGTAAGAGATAAAGAGCCCACAATAACTGCACACAATTTAGCTCCCAAATGGGGCCTAATATGATTAAAATAATAAGCAACACACTGTGCTCAACAGCACTTCAATGACTGTAACTAGGGTATAAAACATTAAACATGTCTCCAATGCAAAACATTTTAAATTAAAACTGCAACAGCAAGTCTGGGAGAGCATTACGGTGTGGGCTAGACTGCTGTCAGTCTAAGTCTGCTGGTAAAGATGGGAAAGGGTTACTGACATGGCCAAGGACTGGCCAAAAATTCAGTCCATGCCTTCCCCCAGAGAAAACCATATGATGGAAAGGTTGATCCTGTCTTTGAAAAAATGCCAGGGATTTCCATGAATCTTCGACCAAGTCCTAAATCCTTATTATTATTGATGCCACTCATTAGATCCTTGCCTAAATACAGAGACGGCCACGGCCTCTGGCTCCTCTAAAGTGGCTGATGATCCCCCAGGCCAGAGGGCTGGTGCTGCAGGGACAGCTGTCTCACGACACCAGGTCAGCAGACAGCAGCTGCCGGAAGGTATGCTAAATGGTGGGAAGTATTAGGAAAGGAGAAGAGACAAAACAGCAGCATCTTCATGACACAGTATAAATCTACAGGGTGTTTGCATCTTGAACACTTAATAGAGATCTTAGGTCTCCTTTTCAGAGGGGATAAAGTAGAAGTAGGAAAGATCCCGTGAAGGCAATGAGAAGGGCCAAAGGAGGGGAGCAGTTTTCAATGAGGAATTACTAAATAGACTAAGGGGTCACCAGATGGAAAAAAGAAATAATTGAAAGGGACATGACACAGGTAGTATGCTGACTGACCTGAACATCAACAAGGAATGGATTTTCCCCGTCTGTTTCAGTGCAAGATGCAAAGGGGATCTAATGAAACTAGCAAGTGGCAGATTTAAAACAAGAAAAAGGAGACTGTTTTTCACACATTGTGTATGTGACCCATGAATCTTACAACTGGATGTGGTGGAGTTAAAAGTTTGCATGAGGTCAAGAAGCAGTTGGACAAATCAAGGGGGCAAAAAATGCATTAGTGACTACCAAAGGCAAAGACAGTGTCCCTGCTCAGGAAGTCTCCAAGCCACAAGTTGCAGAAGACTGGAAGAGTATTTTGAGGAAGTATTTTTGAGCATGTTAATATTGCTAAAAAATTGCTATTGTTAAAATTTTACACTGCTTTTATGTTGCCAGCCCTCCTGGGCACTGCTGGAGGACACAGGGCTGGCTAGACTTTTCTTGCCCTAACCCTTCTTACGATTTTATGTTGAATAGATTAAAAACGGAACTGGAAAGATGTAAAAATGAAGCCCATAGTTTAAAATATGGGGAAGATACACTAGGAGATTTTTTGTTGTTGTTGTTTAAATTATATCCCACTGTGGCTCTTTGTGAAACTGATCTTTCACGGTTTCAATCATTCTGGGGGCAGCAAAAGTATACAACTCTTTTGCAGTCAGTAAGTGCTGTAAATAATTTTCCCCGGATGACTGTCTCTCTGGAACATCCACTATTGCCTTTGACAAGTCACTGGTCTCTTTGGGAAAAGAAACAATTTCTGATGTACTAAGCTTTGCCTGATAAAAGGGCTCCCATGGTTTTCTATCATATGTCAATTTTGACTTCTCTGGCAAACTGAAAATCTGTTGATTAACAGCAAAATCATCCATAATACATGGAATGCACTGTGGTACATACCAAGAAATACTTGTTCTATAAAGTCATCACGAATAATACTATTTCATCAGATGAATTTGGTCTCTCTGGTTACAGAAAAATAGTATGTGTCATGTGGAAAATGCAAATGTGGCCACTGTCGTCAGGTTATATTAGTGTGATATAATGATGATAGGCTTTGCAGCCCACACACCAGACCTGTAACGACAAGCAATCTCCAGCTATCTTCTGTTGTCATTTTGAGAATGGAGTTGTAAATTTTAAAGGTTTGAGTGTTACTTGAACTTAAGCAGAAATCTATTTTCTGTAGCAGAATTTATTCTTCTGATTTATGGCATAGATTCAGGCCTCTGGGCCTTTCAAAACACCTGAATGTACTTCTTTACATTGCACTCCAAACTATGTAGCTACATTGCCTGTAGCTACATAAGCTTTGGGTTGATTTTTATAAATTTTCTTGCTTTCTATGATAGGAATGGGCAGGTTAATAGCATCTGAAACAGTTCAAGTTACCACATTTCTGAACTGAAATAATCTCTACCTGGCCACAACATAATCTTTATACAGTCAATAACTTTTATGACAGCATCCATCTGTTGAATCTGAAAGAAAGAAGCAGAGTGTAGTTGGCTGTAATTAGCATTGAGTAATACATTAAATAGACTGCAATGAGTTTTCTGATTCCTATTGTTCCACTGTCATTCAGGAACATCTGAGTCTCTGTTTTGATGTGAAAAAGTTGCTGGAAAAGGAGTAGAAAAACCCCAAAAAGCAAAAAATCCAGCTGTCTCATTTGTTTATCTTTGTTTTGTATCACTGAGGAATGATATGCACCAAACACTTTCTACACGGTGCCCTTTATGTGATGAGAATTGTTTTCCTTCTACTTAAGAAAACTGAAGTCTACTGTAGAAAAGGGAACTAAACCAATTTCATCCACTGATGAACTTCTTAGATTTTTTTTTCCTTGGAAAAAAAATGCCCATTTTGACAGAAGGCATAAGTTAGGCAGGAAGAAACTTATACTCAGAAAAAAAAAATTGTTTTTTTTCAGAGACTAGTTCTGTATTTTCCTTGGTGATTTTATTTTAGAATTTTTTTTACTACTGTTATGATTAAAATTCTCTAGAAGCAAGAAATATATAACTCATTTGTGCTCAAGTTAAAGAAAAAATGTGAAAAAATAAATAGAACTTAGAGTTTCTTGTTGAGTTGCAAAGTGCTTTTTTTTTTTACTGATCATACTTCAGAAAGACACATTTTCACCATCTGTAGTAAGCCCTCTCATTTTTGAAGATGTGAGAGATTCAGTACTTTTTATTTTAATAAGTAACTATACTGATATCAGAAGCCAAGTAGAGAAGATGAGGAAGGGAAGGGAAATTATGATATCACCTTTATAGTAATTTTTCAGATTAGAGGTATTTGAGGAGATTCAGAAAGTTGCTGGTTTCTGCAATCAATGTAAGCAGTTAAAGACAATAATTTTCACTCTAAAAATATCGTTGAGAACAACTATCTAGAAAAAAAATTGCCTGAACTTCTGCTGAAGCATAAACAACATAGCCGTCTTCAAAAATTAAATCAACTTTTGCTTCAGTGAATTGGAATTCATTGTTAATCTCAGTGGGATATGGACTACAAACATAACCTTCATGAATCTAATATCAGACTTCTTGAAGACAAAGATGTTTAACATACTCAGTAATTTTTCTGACGTGCACCTATTTGTCTGTTTTCGTTTGTCTTGCTTTTGATGTCTCTTCCCATTCTTCTTGCTTGTGATTCTTCGATACGTGGTGTGGTCTGTACTTGACAACTGCTAGCAAATTATAATGTCTCACATTTTAATGAAGTACAGCATTTATAGAAAGAGATGGACAAAGCCACAAGGAAGAAGAAGAGTGTGTTGAGAGTAGAGCGGCTGGTATCGCTGTGCAACTCATAGGCAAATCAAGGCGCCCTGGAGCAGACAACAGAGCCTTTGGAGCTCAGAAGATGAGTAGTGTTCTGCTGGATGGAGGACCTGGGCACCGAGGGGACAGTGAATGGCACTCACCAAGTCATTGGCCACCAGAGAGCAGAGGCAGAGGCTGCATGGGAAGTCTGTATGGTCCACCATCTCCCATTGCTAAGAAAGGAATAAGGGTGTTTTAGGGTCTTGTTCTAAACTGTCACTAAAACGTGAGGATTTCCCCATGGCACCCCTCTGAAAAGTTGAGGTGTCTGCCCCGGGCCCCACTGCAGCTGTGTTTCTTCAAACGGGACCCTTGGGGGTGTCTCACTTCTGCAGCAGAATCACAACCTTCATACTG
>NW_008795487.1:3617391-3622731 GCF_000699145.1 Aptenodytes forsteri | reverse complement strand
TGTCTTGCGTGGAGAGTGAGCGAGATCCCCAAGACTTAAATACCCTGTGAGGAAAGCATGGCCTGAATTTTAACCTTCATGTCGGATTATACAGAGGCAAATTCTACTGTGTAAACTTTGAATTAAAACATGTTAGACAACGTAAGTCTTCATAGGCTTCACTATTTAAAGAAAATTACACTAAATTAAACACAGAGATATGAGGAAATAAAGATTAAAATAAATTCCCACTTAAAAGTGTATTTATCTAGAGAAAGACAGATGGCTTTCACATACCCGTATAAAAAAACCTGTACAATCTCTATATGTGTATATGCATATATGTATACAGATATGTGTATATACATATATATGCGTGTGTATATATATGAAACAATCTATTTTAGATTGTTTGTAGTTCTTTTAAAACAGCCAGCTCAATCTAAGTGCATTGTCATAGTGTCAGTTAAGGCAAGTCGACAACAGCCTTCACTTTGCCTGGAAGTTGAGAGATGCCTGATGAACCTTTGTGGCCTGTGATGGGCCGAGGCATTAGCAGCTCTGTGTGTTGCCAGCTTTCCTCCCATGGCTGGAAGTGATTCTGGTTCTTATTAAGCAAGTTCTGTGCAGCAGTTATCACAGGTATGTAATGAGGGATTTTTGTTTATCATTGCACAGCCCTCTGAAGACAGAGGGCTGAATTCCTCCTCTGCCGTAAAAGAGCTCAACCTCATCATCTGGCCATCTCAGTGGTAAAAACACCTGGATTACTGAGGAATACTGCAGGTATACAATATTTGAAGTTTTTTCCCCGATACATGGAGTTTTGGTGGATGATTTGAGTTACAACCCACTGCAGTGAGACTTTCCAGGCATGCTATTTGTTTTGGTTTGAAGAATGTAAAGTGAGTAAGCATCCGTCTGAATTTTGACATACCAGAATGTTTTCTGCCTTCTTTGATGAGGATACCCGGTATGGCCCTCTAGCTAGCTATCAAACATTTGCCTATGTGCCCAGTGGTTTCTGCACAAAACTCAATGTTTCTTATCTATCCACCTGTCCTGCTTACCATATTTCTAAAACCTGTGTCAATCCCATGGAGAATGGTTTTCAGCATTAGGATTGAAGAAGAAGAGAAGTGAAAGCAAATGGGTGTCAAGGCTGTCTTCCAGATATGCTCCATTGAGAGCAAGAATGCAGTGTCTTATGGGAAGTACTATTAGGATGCTAGAGTCAATGAAAGTACCTGGACAACAACAACATAATCAGTGCCCATTCATTTCAGACACTTATTATGTTTCATCACAGGCGTTGCTAATTATTGCTTCCAGCAGCAAAGCCACAGACATTTTGTAATAGGATATCTTTTTAACACTGCATGTGGGAGATAGACCTATAAAGCCTGCAATCTGCTAATGGAGTTTATATCCTGGATTTCCTTTGTGACTTTATGCTGTGGCTCAGTGGGAACACAAAGACCTAGTTGCTATTCTTTTACTCTTTCCCTCCCCCTTCTTTTGTTACTATAGTAGCAAAACAAATGCAACAGTTGGAAGAGTAACTTTATTTTAAATAAAAGAATGCATTTAATAAAGACAAAGAGATTAAAGTAGTTTCTGGAGAAGACATGTTTAAATCACGGTAATATCAGGAACTGAAGAATTTTCCATCTTGGTCTCTCTGACAATTTCAGATATGAATCGGATGGTGAATTAAGATGGTGAACTGTAAACCACTGTCCTAGTTAAAAGTAGTAAAGCATAATGCTTAGGATCCAGCTGCACTGCTATTTATAGAGCTCAGGGAATCCTTTGCCCAAAGGAGCCCTTAGCAACAAGACATAATAAATCTGGGAGATGCAGGTTTCCTAAAGGAAACCTAATCTGATTCAGTCCAAAGCTGTAGTCCCTTGCAGCTGACGGAGTGGCACAATGAAAGCAGTTTTTCTGTCAAAGGGGAATACCAGGAATTCTTTTCTTTAGGAGATTTTTCCTCACGTATGACAGCCTACTTGGCTGGAGGATCATGAAAACAGAGGAGAACGTATGAGTGGAGCTTGCTGCATTCAGGTGGGTGGTCTAGTCAATGCGATGAACTTCTACCAATCAGATAGGATCCTCTAATTTATGCCAAGGGATGTTCTAGTATCTAAAGTCAACACAAAGCAAAGACCAAAAAAATTTAAAGCTTCTCTGCTCTGGATCTGACAGGCCAGGTGAAGTCAGTCCTTGGGTTGATCCTTTGCAATAGTAGTAACTTGAAATGCATTTCTTTGTGTTAGTATTAAAATTATTTTGTAAAGGCAATGTACTACTCATTTGTGCCTTTTTCCTGAACTCATAGCTGAAGAATAAGCTATACAAAATAATCAGTCTCAGCTCATGAAGGATCAATAACGCTTCTGCATTCATCATGCTATTTTGAATTTATGATTAGGGTCAAACTCACTGAACTGCTGATGGGCACCTGGGAAAAAACAGATCCGTTAGACTACCATTCATAGGTATCTTAACATGAAAGAATGAGACATAAGAAATGCGTTTGTGTTTTTCTACAGCCACACAGTACTCTTCCTAATGTTAATAATGAATTTCTATACTAAGAATTAATCATGTATACAATTTTTAATTTTAGAACCATAATTGCAGTTAGTGTTTTGAGGGAGAGCTCTGCTGGACATACTCCTGTTTTCCACCTTGTGTTTGAGTGGGTTGCTTTTCCATAATTTACTGTGGGGCTTCCCCCCCCCTCAAGAAATCACCATCATTGAAGAGATTTGATAACAGAACTTATTTTATTGATAGCATGTGGACTCTGCTTCACTAGAGCCTGCGTGTCCTCCTTTAGCATGCTACTTGGTCTTGGGGTGGGATCTAATGAAAGCTTTTTGATACCTGAGAGGAGTTTTTGAGATGACAGAGCCAGGTTCCTTGTGGTGCTGCATGGCGGGAGAGCAAGAGACAAATGGCAGAGATTGAAACGAGAGAGGTTCAGACTGGGTATAAAGGGAAACCTTTCCCCCATGAGCAGTGGAGCAGGTTGTCCCAAAAGGCTGTGCCATCTCCATCTTTGGAGGGTTTCAAGCCATGACTGGACCAAGTCCTCAGCTGCCTGGTCTAACCCCAGAGCTGGACCAGCTTCAGACAGGGTGTTGGACTAGAGACCTCCTGAGGCCCCTTCCAGCCTGAATTATCCCACAGGGAGAGAAGGCTATGTCACTGCCTCGCCGGGATGCAAACATGGGTGATGCCCCCAGGCAGGAAGGACAGGGATGGCTGTCATGGAGACTTCCATCCCCGTGTTAGGGTGGGATTGCTTCTGCAGAGCTCTGTACTGCTTGAGAGCTCCAGGGTCTGAGCTACACTGGAGGTCGTTGAGCTGAGCTGCAGTGTTTGTATACAATTCCCTCTGAGTACCAGCGGTAATGTTAGCTGGCAACCTTTCTCAGAATGAACTCGGGGGGGGAATCAAACACACAGAGAAAAAAAAAAAAAGAAATAGGAATAAGGTCCTATACTGAAAAAGGGTTTTCCTACGTCTCGCCTCCATAGCCCCACTTTTTCAAAGGAAAATTCACATCTTGTACACAGGCCTTTTGTTCCTTGGGTTTCAAAACATGAACATCTGAAAAACCCTCACTGACATTCAGTTCTTCTCTACTTCTGGAATTGTTCTTTAATGTATACCAGATGAAATCCTGCTTCCACTGAATTTCCCCTGACTTCAGCAGTCAGAATAGTACCTTTGAGCTCTTGTGACCTGGGACACAAGTAAAAAAGCGGAGAATAAGGCACATTCATAGTTTGGCCACAGAGAATTTGATAGCTTAGAGCAACATCCTCAGCTTTTACACCGGAAGCTACTAATGGCAAAGTAGGAAACATCTCTAGAAGAAAGTTTTATTTGTGGTCTGTTTTCCTTCACCAAATTAGACACATGTCTAGGGTAGCTGTGAATTTTTGCCAAAGCCAGGTTTTCATAAAAAGAATGCTACCAACTCCAAATAATATTTCAAATTGTGCCTTGTTTTGGAAAATTTAAAATTAATTTTTTCAATTTTGTAAAATCACTTAAAATTCTATTAAATTATTTTTATTTTGCTACATGATTTCATTGTGTCATGGAAGTACTAGGAAGTATCACTGCCTATGAAATGGTACAAATAAATAGTGGGGCACTGCAATGTGAGTAGAAACTACTTTGACTTAAGAAGAAGGATCAAACATTCAAAGATTTATTAAGTAGCTGCTACCTTTGTTTTAAGATCATATTACAACGTCACTCACTATTGTAATCATGATTACTTTGACATTCTCTGGCCCCAAATCTCAGTATTTTGAAATGAAAAGAATTTCCCAAACAATGCTTGCAAATATCATTCTCTCAGGAGTTTTTGAAGTGTTTGTCATTTGGTTTCTGAATGAGAAGAAAAAAAAAATCAAGCAAAATAGAAATTCTGAGGGTCTATCATCACTGGTCTTGAGAATGTTGCTTAAAATACCTCTATACCCTCTATGTAAATGGAAATGACACTGTTGGCATTAAAGCTGCTTCTTTTTCTCAGAGTAGTGTAGTGGAAGAGAGACCAATAAGCCTTGAAAAGAGTCTTGCAATTGTTTATAATAAATGTAGGAAATATGAAGGGAATGGAAGTTGTTCTGCTATGTGCCTTAATAGCAAAAGTCTTCTTTATCCATAACCTTTTTTTTATGCAGTTAGTAATTAGCAGTTTATTATGCTGAGAACGAATTGCTTCTTTCTGACTTCTAACCAGTCTAATTAAACCCAATTATTAATGTAAAGACTCTGTATGAAAGAGACGCTTCATACCTGATCAAACAATTATTTTGGAAGGTGCTGATCCTCTTATTACTATTCAGGATATTTTTCGGCTGATTGGAGATGTGGCAATGGCACAGCATATTAACAAAGTAATGGAGATGAATGGCTATGAAGTTTAAAATTATATTTCTGCACTGTTGCTTCAATGAAAACTATGCAAAAACTGTCTTGCAGTGATGACAGGAAATATTTGGTTCCTATGACTGGAGTGTGTGGATGGAGGGATACAGGCTCTTTAGGAAGGACAGGCAGGGGAGACGAGGAGGGGATGTCGCCCTCTATGCGATGACCAGGCTGGAGTGCATGGAGCTCTGCCTGGGGATGGATGGATGAGGAGCCGACCGAGAGCTTATGGGTCAGAATTAAAGGGAATCATGGAACAGATCCTCCTGGAAGCTATGCTAAGGCACAGGGAGGACAGAGAGGTGATTCGAGACAGCCAGCATGGCTTCACCAAGGGCAAGTCCTGCCTGACTAACCTAGTGGCCTTCTAGGATGGAGTGACTACATCAGTGGAC
>NW_008795487.1:3567728-3616469 GCF_000699145.1 Aptenodytes forsteri | reverse complement strand
CCCCATCCCTGGAAACATTCAAGGTGGGGTTGGACGGGGCTCTGAGCAACCTGATCTAGTTGAAGATGTCCCTGCTCATTGCAGGGGGGTTGGACTAGATGACCTTTAAAGGTCCCTTCCAACCCAAACTATTCTATGATTCTGTGATAATATTTGTAAGATTAGCAAGTAGGTCTCATTGCTTCCAATGGAGGTGTCAAGTTTTTAATGAAAAAGAAGTCGTTTGAAATTTCACAGTACATCAGTAAACACTGCAATGCGTGTTATTACTGTATACACTATATCACTCATGATTAAACAACTTCAGCTCTTATGGCTTGCTCATTTTCCTGAAAAGAGAAAAACTAATATATCCTTTTGTTTTCTGCATGTACCTGTGGACAGATTTAACTAGATTGTTTATTGTGTCAAAATTGGTTTGTTGTCAGGCAAGAAGACTACCTGAGCAGTGACGTGGTTCTCCGTGTCAGTAAGGCTGTCAGAGTCGGGACCCCAGGACTGCTATGGCAGGATGTGAGTGGGCAGGAATTAACACTGAGTTTTGTCTGGGGCGTGTGTGGTAGTTGAACTTGGTGAGGTACTATAATGGATGGGCTGACCAAATGTTAACATTTTGTGAAATTAGGTGAAATATATAATTGTCAGAAGAGGGTAAGACTGGCCATGGTTTGTGTATGGGAAAGGATTACCACTCCTTTCAGGGCTTCTGCACAAGCAGCAAGGGTGGCCGTGTGCCTGACCCCCTGTACAGCACCGGGATTTCTGCAGGCATTTCCTTGAGTGCACGTTATCCAGAAAGGGAGGAAAATGGGAGAAAAGAGCAGGATCTGCACCTGCAGAGGGAAGTGGCCTATGCACAACTGGTCTGAAATACCTGTTAGGTACTTAGTACATCCCTGCAGCAGGGTTTCATGTCCTACGGTCCCCAGCTTCCCCATGTGCAAGCTTGTGCCAGCTGTATACATCTAGCCTTTAGGATAAGATTTTGGTAGCTAAGGTATTGCCATATTCCTTCACAAGTTTTTTGTTTCTCTTTCAAGTTAATGGAAAAACTCACACAAGCAAAGAGAATGATACATAGATTTAGACATTCTGCTTATCTTTGATAGGGTAAAACAGCTGAATGCCCAAGCATATTATGAACAACGAAACCTAAAACCTAAAGAAGGATATAAACTTTATGCTTCAGGCATTAATCAAATACCACTTGGTAGGAATTGGGAAAGGACTTCCCTGTGAGGAAATAAAATATCTGTTCTGTGGACTTTATTATTGGACCTTCATATAAAACCTCTGTTATTGGTCACTGTCAGACCTGATGGTATTAGATAGAAAAGCCATGGGGTTAGATCCTGAATGCTTACACTTTTTATACTTTCTGATAAAAGAAAAACAAACGCGTTGCAGGAAGCAATATGGGAAAAACGATCCCTTGACTTTATTTTTGACAACTGATCAGCGATTTTAATTCAGTAAAGTAATAGCAGTGATCAAAGTTGTGAGGATTGTTTTTTAGGCTGGCTGATCCCATTGCTTGCCCATATCAAGGGCAACACACTTCCCAACCAGCAATATCTTGTCAGCTGTTCATGTACGTTATTTCCAGGTTCTGAATCCAGTCTAAAATAATCCTTTGAAATGCAGGAAAGGATCAGAATAAGTATTGCTTAAAGAGAGCAAATGAAATATTCAAAAGCTAAGCACTTACCAAAAATAAAGATGACAAATCTGTGTCCTGTTTGAAGCAGCCCCAGCGCCTGCTGAAAGTGAGGAAAGGGTGAGCTGGAAGAGCACGAAAGAGCAGGCTGTAACCTGCTCGGCATTCCCGAAAACACAGAAACCACACACTGGCCAGTAGCTTAGGACACCCACTTGTTATATGACAGGTGCAGATTTACATCTGTCCCATCCCACTCCCCTGGTTTCATGTGCATGCCATAACTCAGGGATTGTTTGCTATTTTGTGATTAGACCTGTGCCTCTGAAAAGATTTCTGTTCTGCTCATGGAAAATCTTAACCTTTCCTGAATGTTTTTTTTTTTTTGGGGGGGTGACATGGGATTTGTAAATAAAATCAGAAAAATTCTTCACAAACTTTTAGTTTTGATAGACTACTGCTTTCTGACAGGATAAAAGGTCTGTCAGAAAATTCCATATATAAGAATAGGTAGTTATGCCACAAATTATGAAAATTTAAGTGGATCAAGTAGATGAAATTCTGTTGAAGATTCATGCTAAAGCAATGCACGAGTGGCCAAGGATATCAGTGTGAATGGCTGTAGTAGTGTTGCCATGTACATTCTTTACAGATCAAGCATTGCTGGAAAAGTGTTATGGCCTAATCCTGGGTTCATACAAGTAAATGGTAAGTTTCTGCTCATTTAAATAGTAAATGTTCCCAAAGAAACACCTTAAAAAGCATTTTGCCTTCACGTTACCCCAGTCCATTCTAATTATCATCCAATATCAGCTGATAGTTCCCACTGACAATATTATCTGAAACAAGAAATGAAAAATGAGATTTTAAATGGTAATGATTGGTCTTGCAGTCTCATCTCCATGAGCTACATCCTACCTGGGTTTCTACACTGTAAGATATGAATGCACCTTCTTTGTAGAAAGAGTACCTTCACCCTCCCTGAAAGGCAGGTTCATGTGAACAAAGGGGGTTACACTTATCTGAATAATTTGTAGTCCTATTCCCATTGTTCTGGCTTTCAAGTGTCTAATTTTTATCATTTTCTCATCATCTTCTCTGCCTCTTGTTCTGTGCTTTCCTTTATCTGTGGATGAGATTGGATCCTCTGTTTGAGCTGTAGCTTGCTGGCTTTCATCATTAGCAGATTACAGTTTTCAAGACTTGTATGAGTGTGCTGCTGGAAGTTACTCACTGGTGACGCCTTCACTTAGGTTTCTAAAACTTCTGAATGTGAACTACTCACTTTAGCCTCTGTCTAGAAAGTTCATCATCTTCTTCTCATATGGATGTCTACAGCGGTGGTGGGGCAGTTGCTCTTTAGAGCCGTTATTTCTCCCCACTGACTAGGGCAAGTAAAGAGAGTCCATTTGATCTGACTTACACATCTGCGTTTTCGATGGTTACAGTCAAGTGAGATGAACCTCACCCCAGCAATTTCTGGAAGAGATTCCTGAACTGAAGAATCACTTGGTGTATTGACTATTCAGTTTGATATATGCTGTTTGGCTCCATTGATCATGTGGCATATTTTTGTTCATGACTAAGTACACCTCATAGATTTGGATTTCTGGTGCAAGTACCCTTAATTAAAATATGATAATAATTTTCTTCCATATTTTACTATTTATTTCCAATCTGCTTTTTTTGGCCAACATTTCTACCATCCTGGGTTTTGGAATATTCATACACAAAACACAAAAGAAGAGTGAGACTGCCAAAGTGAATTAATTTGAAAATTAAAGCAGACATTTCTGGATCTCTCTTAAAATATTATTCTCTCATTTCTAGTTACACTTTCACTTAGATAATACTGCCTAGAGACAGTCGAGTGCATAGATATTATGAGGAAACCGAGCTGCATGAGATACTTCTAACTGCAGATTCTATTGGAAGTCAAGTATTTATGTCATAAGGCTGCAGTAAAAACTAAGAATGTGTCCCAGAAGACATCCTCTGCAAAATGAAACCAGAGAAAAATAGTTAGAAAGTGAAGCTTCTTATGAGCTCAGTTAAGAGACTAATTTTGCAAACCTCATCTACCTGGCCAGCCTAGTTGATGGAGAGAAACGGCTTCCTCCAGAAGGCAATTCAGAGCATGTAAATCTAGATTCTTACTCAGCAGAGGTTTCTCAGGCTAAAAGACAGCCAGTAATTTTTAATAACAAAAATCATGTGGAACAACTGTCCTCATGAGAAAAAAATTGTTTTGGCACTTGGTTCTGCAGTCCATACTAAACTGAGTAGGACTTACTCCAAAGAGTAAGGTCTCATGAGTGTGCAGTGTCATGGTGTTTAAAAGTTGTAGAGTTGAATGCTAACATTCAGGTCCCTCATTGCTCTTAATCACTCATCATTTCCAACTCTGCTGAGTAACACAGTGCACGTTTCCAGCTTCACGTCTCTGCTGGAGCTTTCCAGTCTCCAGCAGACCAGCTAACGTAGTTTGGAATCCAGCATTCATAAAACTAATTGGAGGTAGATATTTGCATTTTTTAATGTAATTTTTAATGTTGTTTTAAGCTTAGATTTTGGAACATTAGACTGTTGATGCAGATAATATGTTTTATACCTCTGTGTCATGAGAGAAAAGTCACCTACAACTTAGTCTTCAAATATGCTAAAATCTAGTAGGCATTTTCATCTGTTTATATAATAATATCTTTATAGACAGTAATAACATTTTTTTATCTGAGATAATTACAGCAACATTTATGGGTCCCTTCTGGCAGGCTTCTTAGCCTCCTTTATTACGGGAATGATCGCCCTCAAAGACCATGCTTTCTAATTTACTGAAGGGTTGTTAGATAAAGATTTTACTACAGGCAGGTTAAGAAACAGTTGTTTTGCAGGGTAAGCCAAGTGAAAGGACCATGATGCATCTTCGCATCTGCGTGCCTGATTGAATGTTCCAAGACCTGTTTCTTCTCTTACTCATGGTCTGAAAATCTGTGTGGGCTCAGTCCAGGCATGAAAACCATTTTTGTATTGTTCTAATAATTCAATCTCTACTAAATTGATTGCTTATAAGTAATCTACAGAGAGCAAAAAAAGCGGTGTTGGTAGGTGCATATGATCCTGGTAGAAATGAACTACACAGCCAACAGTTGCTCCAGAAAAAAAAATTTGATTTAGATGCAAATCACTTATGTTTATTGCCAATTTTAAAATAAACTGTGAATTTATGTAAGCTGGAGGTATAAGTAACTATGTTGTAATGCAGCATCTTTCAGCACTCTCAAATCAATTCGATCAATATTGCAAAATATTAGAATGAAATAAGTCAATGGTGTAAGAACAGTGCATTAAAATTCATTGTGTATGAGAATTTAAACATATGAAGGAACACAACAGCTTTATGATGTATATTTCTGTAAGTAAATTTTACTGAGATAAAGTACACCATTAGCAGACATTTCTCAAGGGCAGGTTCTAAAGGCTTGAACTTGGCTGCACATAATGCATTTGAAAATGTGCATTGAATTTGGAGGGGAAAGGATGCAAAACGTGCACTCTAGTTAAAATTCAACATTATTATTACTTCATTGCCACAACATCCTTGGGTTTTAATGTCACTTTTCAGACAAATGCAGGGAGACATTTCCCTGCCCAAAGCACTTACAGAAAGCCTATGGCCATGATCCTGCCACTGATAGCACACAGGAGGAATGTTGTCCCTAAATGGAATGTCCTTGAAGACAAAGGGTAGTTTGAGGATGAATCAATCAGTTCATGAGCTGTCATTTCGTGTACTGTGAGCCTTAGACCTTAGCTTTGCTCCTGCTGATCTCTTACTGTTACCTTCAAAGGTTGCAGGAGGAGCCTAAAATCATACAGAGTACAGATAAAGGAACGGAGGTGCAAAGCAGATAAAACACAAAGATGCAGGATTCAGCACACTCTGTAAGCTCTCACTACAGCCAACCATACTAAAGTATTATTGATAAGAAATTGAAGAATAGAGAATTATGGGCTAGAGATGGACTGATAAGAGAATTTTGTTCTCATGGGAAATCCATTTCAAACCGTGTTTCCTTTCTAAATTAAAGCAAGCGTTGAAATTCTAAATTTTTCATGGACCTATAGGAAATTCCATAGCATATCATTTCAGAACACCAAGATTTCTGTGTCTCAATAAGATGAAAATCATAATATAGAACACAAAATTATATGTAAATGCCTTTTAATGTACATTAAAATGCAACAATCTAAATAACTAAGCTTAATTAATGCAATTTTTATTTTCAGTTGTACCAGGGAAACATCATGAAACAGGATACTGATCCTGACAGATTTGTGTTTCAGTGGACAGCTGTCTCATCAGTAGAGTTTCAATAGTCCTAGGTCTCGTACCAGTCACTGGGGATCTTCTTCTGGGTGCATAAGGAAAAAATGCAGGACATTTTCATCTCCTTTGCCAGTACCATATTTGAGCATAAGAGCTCTCTGAATCCTTACAGACTGGCCAAAGGTGGGCCTGGCTGTGCTGGGAGCCAGCCCAGCCTGGACTTCTGTGGGACATAGCGCAGTGGACACCACATCTACCTCTTGTGAATCCAAGAGAGACTGGGACGTGCTGTGCTTCTTCATGCAGCTTGTGGCTTTGCAAAATCCTTTCTTAAAGACTATGATAATGCAACCAAGATCAGTCCAACAAAACAGCTAAATACTGGTTTATTTTTAACTACACTGTTACTCCTGTATGCCTTAATGGTACTGTTCTGTGCTTACTGTCCAGTAAGTGCCCCACTGCTCCTTACAGAGGAGACACTGTGACTGGTACAGCCAGAAATACAGCTCAAGACCACTTTTAACTTCTATTTTACTCAATTTACTCAATTTATTGTAGAAGGAGTTTGGGGAGATCAGCTAAATTATCCTTTGTGCATACTGCTTACTGGGTACGCCTGCATTAGTGTTTCTGTTCAAATGGGAATTGAGGTTTGGAAGCAATAATTTCCATATCTATTGCACCTTGGTTCTTGTCAAGAAACTATTCACAGCACTTAGACTCTTATTCTCAGGTGAAACTAAAACAAAAGAGGATCCTAAAGCACACTTCAGTGGATATTCAGACACCACGACCACACTAGAATTAATCCAAAGAAAAGACCTCTTGAACTAGTTTGGATGTTAGGTCTTCAGCAGCAACTGATGCTCTAGAAATTGGTTACTATTGTGCCTCACTACTTGCTACTGGCTGCAAGGCTTTCCTAGCAGATCTAGCCTGGCAGGGAATTAGACCTACTCCCATTACAGATCTATCGCAAGGTATGTGATGGAAATATGCACCAAATAATTTGTGTAATAGAAATTTCTATGCTAGTTTCCTAAGAAACTGGTTCTCCTCGGCAGTGTTTTCTACATAATAATTCTAAAACCAGGACACTTGGGGCACAGGACACAAGAGCAGACTCCATGACAACAAAGCGGCTCTTTGGAATGACAGTTACAAATTCACTATTATGAACGATTTAGACAAGTATTAAACTGTTTCTTTGTTCTCAGTATTGGCATTTTTTCCCGGTGGATACAATTTTTCCAAATGGCATTTTTTTGTGCTAAAATTAGGTATCAAGTTAATGTCTTTCGTGTTGACTCTCTGTTCTAATTGCAAGATTTATGCCATCCCCTGGTACCAATAGAGTATTCAACACATGCCTGGGAGGTTCAGTAATAGGTAAGTGCTTGCCAAATGTCAAGTCTGTATTTCTTTGGTAATAAATCTGAAAAAAACATTTCTATTTCCATATTTTTTACAGAAAAAGCCCTCTTTTTAATTTTAAATATACGTGGAAATAACTTCTAGATATTTGTGTTTAAAAATACAATCATAGGAAAAACTGTGAGGCTTGTACATGATATGTGCTCTCTCTGTAAACCTTGCTTTGCTTTTCTTAATTGATGAGCCTTATCCTGGCTAATGTGCTCATTATCTCATGCATCCTCTGTAAATGAAAACAGATCTTATTGTACCTGTATAACTGTTATCCTGCCGTTATTTGTAAGGATTCCCTCTGCAACCTCATTTGCTATCTAAGAACTTGCAGAGGTGCTAGTGCATGAACTGGAAAAAACACAGCAGAGCTGTTGAAATCCAAGATGAGTTTGGAGGTCTAGATGATAAAACCCTTCTTTATTTGTGCACACAGGAAATAGGATATGGAAATTGGTAGCAGCTTGAAGGTGGAAAACCACCATCTCATTTAACAGAGCCCAATTTTATGGCAGAAATGTAATTCCATTGCTGCAGTTGTGGAAGGAAATGTGTCCTTGATAAAGATTCCAGTGTAATTACCAGGATATATCATCCCAGATCGCTTTAACTGTGCAACCTTGAAATTGCAAAGCACAGTCAAAAAGATCTGAGGTGAGATTCCTGAGACACTCACCCAGAGGCACTGTATTCAAGGTAGGGATGGAGGCACTTACAGAAGATGATATGCAAGTAGACATTTGCAACAGATCAGGTACATTGCTCTCTAGAAATACCTATGGGTGACCAAATAGCTTATATGTGGATCTGTACACTGCAGATGACTGTAGCTAGTGGGATGAATTCAGTCTCTAAAACCATGATCCTAACGTGGGTTGCGTTGCCCAAGCAGTCCCACTTGTGTGAGAAGAGGCTGTAGAACTGACTGTTTAAATTTTGACCTTAATATACAGTTAGGCAATAGTGTTTTGGAGGCCTTTCTATGTTAAATTTATTTGAAGGGGAAGGGTTTTTTTGTTTTTGTTTTTGTTTTTTTTTTAAAGGACCTTTTATCAATTTATGATTATAAGTTTCATATGTAACTCAAACCTTCAATTTGAAATAAATCATAACTGGGCCTTGGAAAAGCACGTCGCATATTCTTGCTAGAAGAAGCTCCAGAATAGGCAAAACACACTCTTTGCACTAAATGACTTTCGGTCTGGTTCTAAGACAGGTGTGTGTCCTGGCAGAATCCACCTCTATCAGGTCGTCTAGTACAGGCATGAAATGAGAAACCATGGAAGCAGGTACCTCTCCCTCCCAAGAAATATGGTGTATTTGGGTTGAAAGAAAAGCAGCCTTTTTCTGGGTGCAATGGAACTGGTGAATGAATTGCTTTGTCCGACAAACCAAGCTGGCTATAGGTGGGACAAAGGGCAAAAAACTCCTAAGCCATAGGTAAATATCTGAGAAATGTCAGAGCAAGAGGATCAGGAATCTTGGAAGACGACTCATCAAACCCCAAAGAATATTTTAGTTATGAGTAAAAAGAGACCAGGATCAATTTACAGATTATTATTATTATATATTATTATTACTACTATTATTTTGCCTGCTCCTTATTTGCACAATACATTTTGTATTGAAAATATCTCTCCAGTGCTTACACCAATTTGCCTCCACTGTTGTGTGTCCCAGAATAAGCGACCTCCAAACCAGTCCAGCCTGAGGACAGAGACGCAGAAAGGGGTATTGCTAAGCCACTAGCGTATTTGAGAGCTGTGGGCACAGGACCTTGGACGAAGCCCAAGACAAACAGAGTCTTGCCAGAAGGCTATGTGAGCACAACAAGCCAAAGTAAAATTTTTGGTGTGTGCATCATCTGTAGGGAGCTTAAAGACCCATATAGAGCTTAAGAGGCCCATAGAACTACAAGGAGAATTTAGTCAGCTTTGTGAAACTTTTTGAAAGAAATAGTGAATAGAAAAAACACAGATTATAAGGAATCTCTGAGAATTAGTAACCCAATGCTCACATGTTGTAGACCTCAGGCTTTCCAGCCTGAAAGAACCCCAAGAGCCATCTACCAATACACAGTAGGCTTGAAACCAAACCTGCTGGCTTGCACTTTGCAATAGTTAAAGCATCCCTGCCTCCCAGCTGTCATCAAGCTGAACACCCAACTCTCAGCCAGTCACTCCCAATTTCTAATCAGTCCTGTTTATGCATTAGAAAAGTTGCGTATTTCCCCCAAAGCAGAAGTCCTAGTGATGCCCAGAGAGATTTTAACAACAAAGCAAGCAGTGTGGGTGCACAAGAGAGAGAAAACACACTTGACAAATATCACCTTACATAATGACTACCTGCAGGTTTTCACACGTATAGGAAGTAGTGAACATATACAGAATGGAATAAAACCTATACTGACATTTGGTGGTTCACTTTAACAGAGGCCTGCATAGGGTCATCTTAAATAAACCTTTCTAATGACAAATCATACTCTGAAGTACACACATATTCCTCCAGGAAGTGTCTGTCACCTCATGCAAGACTTTTTTACTTCAGCAGTGCTCTGCGCTGGTCTTTTCTCCAAGTGGGCGCACATGGAGAGTGAGGGCATCACAGGAATGAGGGCTGTGGTGGAGCCCTTCGCTGCTGCAGAGGAATAACTGCCTATTAGCCACCCTTCCAGTTTCAGACTGAAAAGCGCACAGCAAAGGAAGAAAGGAAGAAGCAGTAAACAAAGAAACAAAACCCCAGCAACCTTCCTTCTTCCAGACAGCCCCCTGCTATGTACTTTCTCAAACACGTATACACTGCTTTAATTAGTGCTATATTACTCACGGAAAATTAGCGGGTCAATACCCAACTGCTTCACGCCTGGCAAGGCAAGCCATTTATTAATTAAAGCTGCCCTGCAGTCTGTCACTCCTGTTCCAGTACACTTTGTTTGTGCCGTTCTCCAGCTGGTATAGCCATGATGTCACTTACTTTCAAAGATGACTTTAAAATGAGAAGAGAAAATGTGAAAAGCAATCGAGTTAATGCGATGCTGAAAAGCATGTTTTAAGCAAACTTCTGAAGCATTGTCTAGTGTCACTTCTTCTGCAAGCAAGAGGCAGCTCTGTACCTGTCTCTTGGGAAGTTTTTTCCTTTTAAAAGTTGCAATCACTCTAAATTTCCTTGTTTAAAATGTTGTAATCCATTAGTTTACCTAGTACTAATACTAATAATACTACGCTTAGCTTTCACGTGTTGCTTTTATCTGCTGATCTGAAAGTACTTTGCAAAAGAAGTCTGCATCATTATCTTCATTTATACATTTCTGTTTCGTCCTGATCACTTCTTTTTCATAAGATCCTCTGTAGACGGTTTGCAGATAGGAGTGACAGTGTCGTTCAATTATCTGCCTCAGTCATTGCTTCAGCCCTTGTATTTGATGGCGCAAGGGAAGCAACCTAGTGCCTGCAGCACACCACATAGTCCCATCTGCCTTCACTGGTGGGGAATCAGATGTGTGAGGTCGCCTTGTGGCACCGGCAGCTTTCAGCAGAACTGCTCTGTGCAGTCTGTTTTCTGAAGAGATTTCGTTTCACTATCATCTCCCAAGCTACTGATACCAGCTTGTCACTGCAATCTGTCATTTTTATGTGGATGTTATATCTCACTGAAGCCTTATCTTACCAGCCCTCTGATACAGTCTGTAATACCTGCAGAAGTAGCATCTTCAAAAGATGCCAAAAGTGAGATCACAAGGAGAAGGCTAATGGCCGATAATTGGCCTGTACTGCATTTTTTAGCGAAAAGGAAGTTCAAAAGACATATTTTTGCTCTTTATCCATTTCTGCCACTGTTGCTGTCTATGTTGTACTCTCCAGTAGAAGAAAACCTTAAAGGCATGAAGATGCTGAAGAGGGTAGAGGCCCTTCCCTATGTTCCTGTCAGCTTTTATCAAACCCTGTGTTGTTAGACCTATAGAAGAAAAAATAAGGTCAGCTATTGTCCCACGGATAGAGGTGTGTATCTTCTAATTAGACTTGCCTGCATCTTTCATAGCCTTCCTCTTGTATCTGAATGTGCATATGCATGTGTAAGGGATGGAGGTCTAGGGCTACTACTGTGGCTTAGAAGTAAAGGCTTAAAACCTCAGGCAGATTTATCAAAGGTAAGCTTTCCGACATTTGGACCTCTACTGAAGGCTCCAGATTTGGTTATATTTGGAGCTGCTGTCTTAAGAAATGCTTAGACTCTTAACTGAGCCATAGCGCTCAGTACTGCTGATGCCTGATCCACCCAGACTGCGTGACTGACAACTTGGGCTTGCTCTACATGAATTTTCTCCTTCCAGGATTTGGTCCAACTTGACCTGGCCTCAGCTTGACCTTGTGTCTGAGCAGAATGGGTGGTATGAACGTTTGGGCTCAAACTCACGTTCCACCCGCCAGAAGAGAGTTTCTGCAACATGGGTCAGGCCTGTTGTGGCCAGCCAGCAGGAGAGAGGGGAGAGGTTCTCGTAGTGAGAAGGCTGAAAGGCTGTGTCTCTGCCTGTCAGAGCAGGACCTGGAGGAAATCCTTCCTGAATCCTTACAACTGTCCAGCAAATCAATAGGCAAATATAGTCCAAGATGGTATACAGACTTCCAGATTATGTCTATAGCAGTGGATTAAATGCATGGCACTGAAAACAACTGGCAGAGGATGGCCCACATCTATATTATTGAACTCTCTCACTCTCTAAAAGGGGGTGGTGACATCCTATTGCCTACTGGAAATGCTCTCTGGCCTATGCTAACTCCCCAGCCACACCTGGGGATTGCCTGAGAGAACGATTTTCAAGTTTCAGTGTCTGGGAATATCTCCTGGTACTATTTAATCTACTAATTCATGGTTTCTCTACATACCCTTTCCATTGCATTGTTTTTTACCTGCTTATTGTGTTGTATAATAATGCATCATATTTGTGTGAGAACCTTATTTCCCTGAGGAGGAACACTTTTTCCCACCTCTGTGCAGGGACTGGCATTGCTCTGAACTTGCAAAGATATTCTTTTCTAAAAGCTACCCTAAATGAGATTAAAGTCATAGCACGCAGTCGGCAGACTATGTAGGAACAGGTTTAAAGGAGATGAAGTAAAAATACAACCAAGGTGGAAATTCGAGGTGATCAGTTGTCACAGCTATAGCCTAGCTGCCCCAGTCTGATTTTTGTAAATGGTTCTGGAAATAGAGTATGGATGACAAAGATCAGGACAAGCAGTGTCATCCTGTTATGTCAAGATTTTGAGAGACTAATGGGAACTGCGGTGGCAGGAAGCAGCTCTATTCTTACCCAGTGCTCCTATCAAGATGATCACTGCACCTAATAAATGAGGGCTTCTGGAGACAAAATAAGATGGCATCAGAATTATTTGCAAGGATTTACTTCCCAGGGAAAAGCACACGGGAAGAAAATGTGACATGATTCCTGAAGAAATGAAGAAGAAAAAATGTAACCAACTTTCCTCAATATACTTCCTGAAGAAGCAGGGTCTACCAGAAAAAACAAACCAAAACAAGAAGCAATTTTTCAGGAGAGGAAAAATCCCTCTCTGGACATTTCTAAGCCCACACTGTTGCAGGTGCAGGTATTTTTGAAGGGAGCAAAACAGAAGCTATGCTTAAAAGTATTAAAAGTGCTTTCTCTTTAAGTTTGCTGAACAAAGATGTAATTGCAGAGAGCTGTGCCGTTAGTTATTACAGTGTAAAATCAGATGTGAGAGGTCATTCCCTGGCATTAACAGCTCTGGGCATACTTGCTCAATGAACTCTGTTTTCCTGCTGGGTAAATTAATTATGTGATTGTCTCTGCTTGAAATTAACAGTGTCCTACCCTTCTTCACATGAAGAGATCACACACTCCCACATGACTTGCAAATTACTCCTCTAAATGAGGGTCTCCGTATAATTAGGTTGCTTTAGTGTGAGATATTAATATTGCCCATTTTCAGTACAAATGTCTGGAAAGTTCTCTTCTGTTCCTCTTTTTTAAACTGAGGTTTCATTAAACTTAATGCCACATAGTATTTCTGACCATGGAGGCTTATCAAAACAGCTTAATGCAGAAGTAGAAGACACATTTTCAGTATAAACTATAAATCTTAAAAACGCAGTGGTTTGAATGTTGCATGTTACTTGCGAATCTCACATACGTGTAAAGACCACGCACACCCCCCGAGTGTGCATGCAGGTGTGTGTGCGTGCCATCCCCAGCCTGGCGCTATCGGCAGGGCGAGACCCTCTGCCTTGATGAGCTCATGGAGCAGCCTGGGCTGTACCAATGCTGATCCTGCCCGGCCCATTGAGGGAACACTCTCAATTAGTAGGGTGAAATTCAGGAGGAACCAGCAGAGCACTGCTCTAGCTTGGCCCTCTGAAAGGGAGAAAGGAATTGAGCGAAGGACGAGGCCAATGGGAAACATGAAGGTCAAGCAGAAAGGACAACCCAAGGCAGTGGCAGTCTGAAGCCCGATTAGATAAAACCCAATTATATGGCTAGAAAACAGTAAGAACATTAAAATTAAATTGTAACCACTGTCACTGTTACCTCTTTTTCAGGTTGTTTGCTTCTTTGTTTATTTAGCCCCCATTCTGCGAGTTGAATTAGTAGCATGCAGCAACACCTTATGTGAGGAACTGCATTTTATATTAGATGCATACACTCGGTGGTCTCAGCTGTAAAGTACCTGACCTGGATAAGTGATCATTCCTTAACTTTCATGGGTTGCATTTTGGTGAAGGAATTTTATTTAAACATTTATTGAGTAGGTGATAGTAAAATAATACTGGTTTCAGTAGACCAGATTGCTCCCTCCCACAAGAGCGTATGAGAAAGGGAAAAAAAATGGTTAGATTGCCCGCAGATACATGCTTTCTTTCAGGTATTTTTCTGAGGATGCTCTTTAACCCATAGAGTCATATGAATCCCAGGATGCCTTGGAAAGCCATGGCACTCTCTGCAGCCTCACTCATCTCTTGCTACCTGAGACCATCACCCCCAAAGTTTTTCCTTCCTTTTTCTTCTCTAAAAGGGACTTAAAAAAAGATAAAACAGAAACAGAAAGTGAGAAATAGGCCAAAGAGGCAAATGAGGCTGCTCTTTCAGATTTTAACCATAGAAGGTATATGGTATTAAGAGAAAACTCAGACGAGCACTCTGCTGTTAGAATAATGAAGCAGAATCTTTTCAGGTCAAAATTATCATAAACTCATTGAAACCTTTGGAATTATGACAGCAAACAAAATGGAAGTGTCTCAGTTAATGTAAATGGTTTAGTCACTGTTCCCTTACACTTGCTCAAAAACCAGTGTATTCACATTTCTTCTGTTTTCCCTGATGAATGACAGGTACAACACTCACTCTTACAGTACCTTTTCTGATCTAAATGGGATAGTCCAGCACACGTCGTAAAGAAAAAAGTCTTGTGAACACTAACTCTTCTAATGATATGCTGCAAATTAATACATTTTTCTGTTTAATAACTACATTACAGTGAATCACATTTTTTTGCTGTAGTGTTGTTACCCATAATTATCTTCTGATTTTGCCTTTCAGACCTTGAAATGTCTAACAGTAACTGAATATTTAGCCACTTGATGTTCATTTACTTGCAGGAACGCACATGCCTGTTTAGCTCTGAAGATGAAATATAGGAGAGAATGTTGAATTCCTTGCACACAAAAAAAATCCAATAGTATTAGACAGACAAAGAACACAAACTCTAGGCCTTGACAAGAACACTCACTGAAATGGTGCAAATACCCTGTTAGCAATAAATAGGAGCGATAGAACATTTTAGTATTTCTGGAAATCAGTCAGTGCTGGAACGTGTTAAGCAATGTAAAAGCAATATTTTCCACCTATTCTTTTACATGCAGCAAGAAGGAGATGGAAGTGTCTGCTTAGAGAGTAAGTGCAGAAGTACATTACTTAACCCCCAAGTACAGCAAACAGATTTCTACTTAACTATGTAGGTCCATGGAGTGAGCCTTTTTTTAAAAAATCCTTTGTGCATGGAAATGGAAAGTAACAACCATCTTTTCCCACACAGAAGAAAACCTTGCACAAACTCTAAAGCTCAAACATAACTGGTCTCTAAGCTGACGAGGCATCTGGACCCCACGAGCATCCCAACAGCCGCCCTGGCGCCAGCGCACGACTGCCTACAGGACCGCCAGTGGACCCCAAGGGCAGCGCTGGAAGAGGGTCTGCGGGGTGACAGACGTCCAGACAAAGAGTCAGCTGTGGCCTGGGCTTTGTCACAGGAGTGCTGCTGGCACCGCTGACAAGAGAAGAAAGATGAGAAGGCAGGGGAAAGTATGTTGTTATTGTTTCCCAGGTCCAGCTTGAGATTTTTACATGCACACAAAGTCCCTGCTGAAGCCACTGACAGCCAATTTGCATCAGGGCAGGAGGAAGGCTTAATGTTGCGCTGCACTCCTTTTGGGCACTGTCTTAACAGAGTAATGCACATAACTGAGCCAAACTTACATGCTACCAGGCAGAAATCTCTCTGTTTGTAAGCACACATTTGAGTAAGTTTTTCAGCCGCATCTTGCTGACTCTGAACCAGCTCAAACTTGTGGAAGCGTCCATTGGGAATCAGTGTGCCATCACATGATGGACCTTTTTTTCCCCAGTTGTTTTAACCTAGGGAACTGCAACAACAGGGTTCTTTAAATATTGACATTTTGTGCAAGCCAGACCCGACATTCAAATTAAGGAAATGCCAGAACTCAGTGTCAGTTTAATGTCCCTGTGAATGCATTGCGCTACAGCCTGCTGCACTGATCGAGGCAAGGGGCGGCAGGGGGGCAAGAAGCCTACACACGTATAATGGACATCACTGAGAAGCCCTGCAGTGAGATTACAGAGACAGCTTTAATCTCGACATCTTCCACCTTATGTATGTGCCCTTGTCCTGTTTTACTGTTCTTTGGACACTCCTTTCTTCAGTCAGATACAGCTGTGACACAGTTCTGAAAAGTATTGAAGGACATTGAGGCCAACACACCTGCTCTGGACACACAGCAGGAGAACAAGTTTTGTCTTGTGCCTGTGCAGCTGCACTGAGTTGCAAGAGCGTGGTATTCTGTTCACGGGCTGCACTACGGACCAGGCTCATTTCTAAACAAGAGGATTGTTTTTGTACACCTGTCCCTGAGAAATCATTTCGTTCTGCACCGCAGTGGACACAGTTACGTTTGTTTAGCTGCCTCCAACAAGAGAAAGTACCTGGAACAAACCATTGATACAAAGGAAAATGGAGAGGAAAGTCACAAATCCAGGGTAACTGCCAAAACAAGGTTGCAAATATGTAAATACTTCGGTATGTTGTCTGTTAGAAAGACTCCCTTCCTCCCCCAACATTACTAATTGCCATTTACCTTCCAAACTCGATACTGAATCTGGTTTGAAGCCTTTACTAGGACACTGAACACTCGGAGTTAGGCTGAGCTGTACTCTGTGCTGAGGGGCATTTGGAGGTCGCCTCTGCTGATCAGGGAGAGGTGTGTGCAGAGAGCAGGCACGGCTTTGCTTGGCAGAGCACCAGCGAGAGGCTAAGCGCATCACCACGCTCCTACGGCTGGACTGGAAGTGCCTCGTGTTTCGTCAGCTCAGGCCAATGTATGGGGAAAGTCGTTTCAGCCATCCATGTAGATACACCAACAGCTCCGGCTGAATTTTGTCGGCCTTGAATGGCAACGGCTTTTACACTGAGAGCAGCGTTATAACTGTGCCCATGTGTGCACTCTGCATGTGGTGGGAGGGTGTCTGCAGGGGCTACCCACCTGCCTTTTCCTTCTTTCCAGTGGTTTTGGTACTATACTAAGGTATGAACTAACCTTCACCTTGCTATCAGCTCAGGCAGATGACGAGGTAGCAGCGGTTTCTGTTGTCCTGTGTTGGTCCTTCGCAACATTCGAGGGTGCACAAGCAGCTTGAAATTCTCTTGCAGCCTTTGAACCACCATAAGCATGTAAGGGCCAGTGGGAATAGCTGCAATTTGTATAATCAGTTTGCTGTGAAGAGGTCCTTATGGTAATGACAAGTGGGTCCTTACATGTTGCAGAATTGACCTGACTGAGGAAGGCAAGTTAAGCAGAAATGGCTTTCTCTCCTTTTTGCACTGGAATATTCTCTATTCCTGTAGATAATTTATTCTTGAAGGTGTCAGGAAGAATAAGCCTGTCAAGGTGTCTCATAACAACAAGAAAAGCTGCAGGAACAGCAAAAGCAGTAGATCTAAGCCGCGCTTTGGCTGGCCAGTGTATAGCCATAATGATGAGTGCTGAGAAGGCAGTTTTAGGAAGATGTGTACATCTTACCTCCTGTCTCCCAGGCAACTTCCTAACATCTTTTTGAAATTACTAAAAAGCAACTAATATATTCTAATACTGTGACAAGTCTTATCAAGCCAGCACAATGCAATGCCGTTTTCTGTTTTGAGTCATATTGACCTACAATAAACCAAATCCAGTAACTAAATCTTGATAACTAAAAGTATTCATTCCAGTGTCACCATGTAAATAAAGCAACACTTTTCTCACATTTGGCATGAACATTAAGTTGAATCTATACAGTGAACGTCTACACAAGCCATATATATAATTCTATTGTATACAATATAAAATTCCTTGGAACTCATTTTCTTGAAGTTGCTTATGTTTTAGAAATAATATTTATATTAAAACCCCAAACTTTAATTTCTGAGTACCAAAATTCTAGCTTTGTATTTTGTGACATTCAAAATAAATGATATTATAAAGCCTATAATCAGTAGCATCAAAAATACAGAAATACTCTTTTCTCCATCTGGAAGTATTTGAAAAATAAATAAATAAATACATGTAGTGAGTCTTGACACAGTTGCTCATGGATATCATAAGACATTAAGGTTGAGTTGGGATGTAGACTGTCAGCTCCCATGGCATATCTTGACACGATAGAGTGCACTTTTCAAATATTAGAGATTGAAAATGATCTTATTCTTTTCTTACAGTTGAGAAAGAGACAGTCATGTGGAGGATAGGAAAGCTTATCATTTTTCATTTGAGTCTGGAAAATATTTCTCTAAGATATACTTCTATACATTTCTTAAACAAAAACATTGTATATCTACAAGGAAAAAAATAAAAAAAATTTACAGAGCAAGATATAGTTAAAAACTCAGCAGTTCCACAAAGGCAGGAAGAAATCTATCACTGTTTTGAGAAATCTTACTGCTTTCAAATAATAAACTACAGAATAAAAATATTAAAAATAACAAAAGCAATGCCTCTTAAAAGAACAGTAGTCTTGCTCATCGACCATTCAGAAGATAGGAAATGCCAGCTTTAAGACTGATATTTTCTGTGTGCATGATAATAATTTTGCTTGGCATCAGAGATAAATTCAGTGATGTTAAGAGAGAAAGCATTAAATTCTTTTTACATCTCAGCCCAGTGTCCTGGTTTTGGCAGGGATAGAGTTAATTTTCTTCCTAGTAGCTGGTACAGTGCTGTGTTGTGGATTTAGTAGGAGAATAATGTTGATAACACACCGATGTTTTAGTTGTTGCCAAGCAGTGCTTACACTAGTCAAGGACTTTTCAGCTTTTCATGCCCTGCCGACTGAGAAGGCTGGAGGTGCACAAGAAGCTGGGAGGGGGCACAGCCAAACTGGCCAAAGGGACATTCCATACCATGTGACGTCATGCTCAGTACATAAACTGGGGGAAAGCTGGCCGGGGGGACTGTTGCTCGGGGATTGGCTGGCCATCGGTCGGTGGGTGGTGAGCAATTGCATCGTGCATCACTTGCTTTGTATATTCTGTTATCATTATTATTGTTATTATTATTATATTTTCTTTCAATTATTAAACTGTTTTTATCTCAACCCATGAGTTTTTCTCACTTGTGCTCTTCCAATTCTCTCCCCCATCCCACCAGGGGCCGGGGCGGGGGAGTGAGTGAGCGGCTGTGTGGTGCTCAGTTGCCAACTGAGGTTAAACCACGACACCCAGACGCCTGAAACAAGAATATATCTCTCTTCTGCCATATCTCTATCACATTCTCTGTCCTTACTTTGCAGCGAATGGGGAATACTTCTGGGTGAAGAGTTTCTTCTAATTTTATTAAAACCCACATCTTGGAAAGAAATCACAAACAAGATTAGTTGAGACATAATTTTATAAGTTTTGTATTTCTGAATAAGCACCCTAATATTTATTTTAAAAAATACTGCAAAACACTTCGCTACATGAAGAAGGTTAGAAAGGAAAATGATCACCAGGGCTCAGTCTTAAGGCTGTACGATCCATATTCACCATGTGGGCTAAGAGAATGTCTAGTAGTAGAAAAAGTTTTTATTGACATGCCAGCCTCAGAAGGTGGTGCCATTCTTTTTTTTAATAGCTTGAATATGTATTTGCTAGTGGAATAGCAATAACCATCAATCTCTGCAGAGGAAGACAGGCTAGAACAAACACAGAGCACAGATGAGGATGGAGGACTGGCCCAGGTTCATTCTCAAAGACTGAGGATTTCTTCTCATTTGAACAAAACAGAATGAAGTTTTAGGTGTAAGTTGCTTCTTCTTTTTTCATGTTGTTATAGTTCTGCTCACAGTAAAATCTTTGCTGATGCAGTCTTGTCCAGTAGGTGGTTATTTCCACACTGCTGACCAGTAACAGTATCAGTAACAGTTTTAACTGCGCACAGCCTAAGCTGGTGAAACCTGGGTTCCACTGCCACCGCTGCTAGGAGTGCTCACATGCCTGCTGCCACGTACCAGGCACCAGAAGTAATTATATAGAATCTCGTAGCTCCTAATAGTTCCTACCGGTGGACCAAAACCAATATGACAAATTAGCATACAGACTACCTCTAAGGACCTAAAAGAAAACATGGAGAGGAGTAATAGCCAGAGTGAATTTCATAAAAACACATCATAACAAACCAAACCAGCTTCTTTCTTCCACAAAGTAACAGAGAGGAGAAGCAATACATGCCATATACATTGGCTTATATAAGACTTTTGACACTATACTGCATAGAGTTCCCGTAACCAACCTAAGTAATATTTAGATGAAAAAACGCTGTTGCCAAAGTTATGGGAAAACTCTACTTAGGAATTCATTACCAGTGGTTCAGGTACATCCTGAAAAGGACTGAGTAATGCTCTGCAGGGATCAGTCCTATGGGATTGGTACTATCAGATATTTTCTTCAATGATCTAGATAATCGAATAGAAAATGTGCTGATTGCATTTGAAGACACCGATAAGCTGATAGCGTACATTGGGAAACAGGATTAGAGTTCAATAGGATCCTGATACACAGGGAAATGCTATTAAAAAGAAAAAGTACTGTTTAATAAAGGCAAATGCAAATGTGAACTCGGGTAAGAACAATTAACTGCACAAATGTAGGAAAGGGAACAAAGGGCTAAGTTAGAGCTCTGCAGGAGTATATTTAGATTTGTTGTGAATCATAGCTTCAATAGGAATCAAAAGGATTGTGTAAAGGCAAACCCCATATGATTAATCACCCACAATGATTAATAAACTGGAATAGCTAACAACACATTTGAAGTAATCCTGCTCCTTTCAGCACTGACCTCTGCTGAAGTGCAGCAATGCTGAGCGTTGAGCAATGAAACTCAAAGAAGATAGGATTACATGGACGGCTTCCAGAGGAAAAAAGCTCTGGGAAGAGCAGTGAGAATGAAGAGAGGGCTACAGAACAGGCGAAGAGGAAAATTTGGGTGAGCTGGAGTATTATTCCTTGTTGTCTCATTACTTTCAGGATGAGAAATAAGGCTTCACGTTTCAAACTTTGAATGTTGAGTCCACCTACAGGAAAATGAAACTACCCATATGCCAAAGTCCTGTCATGGGGATTTAGAGGCTGTTCTCACTTCTCAGAACCACTGCAAGTGACAGTGAAACAGTTTACAATGTGACCAGGTTGCCGATCCCAGTTTTTTGCAATTCCTTTCCTCATCGTCTGCCAAAAAATCAACAACGTACTTTTACTTCGCTTTCTAGCTTTAGAGTCTTTAGGAAATTCTTATTTCACATCTTCAAGTCTTTCAGAACTACAACACTTAGAAATGTCTTTTTTATGTGCTGTCTTGAATCCAGGACTTCGGGTCTTGCATCTTTGGGACTTGGGTCTATGGGTCTTAGAAAACATGCCAGATACTGATAATATTGCCAGCAATGATAGTCCCTGGCTTCTGACCCAGCACCCATTGAAAGTGTATTCACTGCTCAAAGCGATTGTTTCAAGCTATCCCTGAGCTCAATCATTGTGTCTGGACTGCACTCCTTTCGCACAACAGCCAGAGTCGACTTTGTCTTAAAGGGAAGAAACATGAAAGGCAGAGAACAACAAAAAACTTCAGCTTCAGATCCTTCTTCATGCTAGTTGCCTTCATTTTGTAAACTGTATTCAATGTCCTGTGAAGCCTCCAGAAATGTGAGATACTCATTTAATCCTCAGAGCATCTGTAGCACAATCCCACTTGCCTGGCTGGAAAGAGAGAGGACACATCCTGATCCCTTGCTTGTCATGCCACGGTTTCTAGCTAAATAGCTACCCGTCAGAAGAGCCCATCGTAGTAGGGGTCGTTTCCATGGCATGGACACACACCTGGGAAGCACCATATTCATTTCCTAGCATAAAGAAGAGGCATTAGTAGGCTGTGCAGTTTTCAGTGGCTAGTGTTACACAAACTTCATTGCTCTGTTGTTCTAGTGCCTTGATTGTCCAGAGCAAGGATCTGACAGGAGGCATTCATGGTCCAGGTTTCCTCCTCAAGATAAGCAAGGTGTGGGCTGAGAAGGGATCGGGCTAGCTTGATCTTGTCCTGACATAGCCTTGGCATCTGGCCAGCACTCACACCTGGGCCCAGGGGCTGGGAGTACTCCCAGCTTCCACAGTATAGACACAATCACTAATACCTGGGTTTACCTAGAAATAAATCATTAGGTTGTCAGGAAAATCTGGGTATGTAAACATCACTTTGGGCATCCAGCATTCAGATACCACCAAAATTGCCATTCAGTACCTTGCAATGTACTCTGGAAAAAGTCTTAAGTGCCTCAACAACTAAATGCCAATGAATACCGTCCTTTACTGCTAAACTTCTATTCCTTCGGATGGATAAGGACTGATGTACCAGGGCAGGGAAGGGGTAGAGAGGATGAAGGGTGTGCAGTTCCCCTCTGACAGTCACAGTGTGATGCACTCCTGGTTGCTTTCTAGCAGAAAGAACATGTACGTGCTTGTGTAACCCATGTAAAGGCTATTTCTGCCTCAGATGATTGCTAAGCACCTGTATCTCTCGATTTTTTGCTCCCATGTCACTTCTAACGACTCAAGAGTGGTAAAATAAGTATGGCCCCTTCCTATCTCACATAGCTTCTTCCTCAGCACTTCAGTTATCCTTTCTTCCCTCCATTTTACCACTGTGGCTCTTAAGAGACTCCGCTTCCTCCTTTTAACCAGCTATCAACATAACCATTATTCAGCTATACATAATTAAGAAGTCACATCAAATCCCCTCACCAATGACTAGCTACCATGTCCTAACTCATCTTTTCCCATTACAACAATCTTTCTGCAGTGCTGGCCTTTCCATCATCTCCAGAGTGATTCAAACTGCCTTCCAAAACCTCGGGTTTTCACACTTTCCTTGTAATTTCTTGGCCCAGGGTTTTAAAGAAACTCATCTAACACAGGTTTGCATTCTCTCTTTGCCACTTGCAGAATATTATTCTACACTGTGAAAAAAATGGAATAGATCCAGTGCTTGGCATCTATTAAGCATCTGTATTCCAACTAACAATTAATTAGGATTAAGGGTTCTTTAAAGTATATCTTATAGCTGAAGAAAATAATTACCAACTATTAATCACATGCTTCTTTCAGATACTTAAAAACTAATGGTATGCATCTTCCAAATGATCTGAGGAGACTTGTGAAATATTTAAATTGCATTATACCCTAGGATCAATTGAGAAATGTCCAAGTTTCTCATAGGTAAACTAATGCTTTACTGCAACACTTCTGTTGCTCTACTCATGCTAGCATTTAAAACACATTTACCTTGCAGCGCCCCAATATGTAGTTTACTGCTGCATAGCAAGATAAGCAAGTTGTATCAACACGACATTTTTGTAGACTGTAGAACTACACCTCCATGTCAGTGAACAGAAAAGAGTACGATGTGGGATGCCATTGCTGGAGGAGGAGAGAGCTGACCAGGATCTCTTGCAAACAGTGTCACCTAAGACACCTGTCAGTGGAGGGGGTTGTCAGGTGGGGCTACAGACCTTTTAGTTTCTACTTAATGCCTCATAGACAAGTGCCTGATGCTGTCATGCTGGTGAGAAAGGATTTATCAGAGTGCTCCTTCTCCATCATATACATTCAGAGGAACTCTTCTGCACATTGGCCATTTATATCTTTCAAGTGACCTAGATAGGAAGTTCCCTCTGGTTTCACATCAAAAGATCAATCATAATGTTTCTGGGAAGTCAGTGATGAAGCTGAGTCTCTCTGGTTAGGCCTCCGGGTCTAGGAACATACTGTATTTCAAAATTCAATGTAATGAACCTAAGCATTAACATTTTATAACTCGTAATAATCCGTTCTAAATCTGAAGGCTAATTAAACTAAACATACCAAACTTGCCTGCAACTAGAACTGGTTGTATGTCATTTGAATAGAAAACTTGCAAAAGGTTATTTGCATATCCAGAAAAATTAACACCCACGAAAATATTCATTAATAAATAAAGTAAGCCTTAGTTTTTGAGCACTGGAACACACACACCAGAATAAAAAAATGCAAATAATAATTATGCGAAATTTATTTTAACTCCAGAAGGAGACTTATCAAATACCGAATCTGAAATACCAGAAAAAGAACAAAATACTTCTGGGTATAGTGTGTGTATTTTGTTGGTTGCTGATATCAGAAGCACATATGGTAGTATCATTTCTTATTCTTTAGGTACAATGTGTCACAGTCAGAGCATTGATTCAACATCTTTTTTTTTTTCTATTTTTCATCATGTGTAAAACATTGTCTGTCTTTCCCCCAAAACAAGTATTTTACATGTACAGAATTATTTTACTAGCCACATAGATTGCCGACTCACTTATAAATGAAAATTAGTCCTCTAAGGGAATGACCACCTGTTTCAGCCTTTTCTTCTCCATAATGAAATTAGAGTGAAGTGATTTTAACAATGAAATTTTAACAGCTAAGTGATTTCAATTTCTTCTGTTAAAAAAAAAAAAAGTTAAAGCCTTGAGTCTAAACTATGCTTGAAGAAAATAAGTTATCATTAAGTGATTTTATTGATGTTTGTAGTAATAAATGGTTAGGAATAAGCATACTTCAGACAAGGTCCAACTAGCAGGATAGCGTGATAGGTAAATACTCAATGGGACCACCGTGACTGCTATTCAGTCGAATGCAGACCTGTCCTTGCAGACAGTTTACATGCAGAAATGTTACAAGGAGATGGAGCACCACACAGGAATATTCTCTGGTACATTATTTGCCACAGTTGTCACTGTTCTTTAAAGGTTTTATGGTTACTTACTGACACAGATATCAGTGCTTTAGAAGTGTTTGTAACACTTCTTGACTGCTCATCATGGGCTGCTGTTGGGAGACTGACCACGAGTCATTAAGAAAAGTTGGATATTGAGAGTCTGGGGTGAGGGTCCTCTGTCTCCTTTCTCAACATAGACCTCTAAAGCAATAAGCTTCCAAGGAAGTAATGAGCTCAGGCAAATTTCATCCCTCTGTTTTACAAGCCTTGTATCCCACAGGACTGCATCACCAGAAAAAAAACAGTCTTGTGTCTTGCAAGCCCTGTAATGTGTATAAGGTCACATGAATACATGAAAAAAAGAATTTTTAAAGTCAGTCCCACCCCAAATCAACACAAAAATCAAATACACTTTAATAAAGGTTTCTAATGCTATAATGTGTCATGGTTTAATCCTGGTCAGCAGCTCAGCCCCACCCAGCCGCTCACTCACTCCCCCACAGTGGGATAGGGGAGAGAATCAGAGGGGTAAAAGTGAGAAGACTCGTCGATCGAGATAAAGACAGTCTAATAGGTAAAGCAAAAGCTGCACACGCAAGCAAAGCAAAACAAGGAATTCATTCACTGCTTCCCATCAGCAGGCAGGTGTTCAGCCATCTCCAGGAAAGCAGGGCTCCATCACGCCTAACGGTGACTTGGGAAGATAACTCCCAATGTCTCCCCTTCCTCCTGCTTTCCCCAAAATTTATTGATGAGCACAACATCATACGGTATGGGATATCCCTTTGGTCAGTCAGGGTCAGCTGTCCCGGCTGTGTCCCCTCCCAACTTCTTCTGCACCCCCAGCCTCCTCGCTGGTGGGGTGGGGTGGGGTGAAAGGCAGAAAATGCCTTGACACTGAGCAAGCACTGCTCAGCAATAGCTAAAACATCCCTGTGTTATCAATACTGTTTTGGTCACAAACCCAAAATACAGCACCATACTAGGCTACTGTGAGGAAAGTTAACTCCATCCCAGCCGGACCCCATACATAGTCATATCCAAACACAAACATGGAGATTTAATTGAAACAGATTATGCACTGTTCCTTCAAGCATGCATATGTGTTAGATACGTTATGCACTACTACGTTGTGGATATGACAGGTATGGATGGCAAACATAATTAAAACAGATATCTAGGGCATTAACTAATAAAAAAACATAATTAATAAAGAAGGAGTAATCAAAGTAAAATTATTCATTATGAATTATAAACAATTTATGTCTGATTTAACTTTTCTGCATCTTCTTTGATCAGAATGAGATGAGATTTCTGTCAGATGTTCTAAAAAATTCCTATTACTCAGAAGCGGAGGCTTGATCTAAATACCGAAGAGAAATCTCCTTGAGTATAAATGACAAACTGAGTTAAAGCTAATCTGTATGAAAGTGCCTTTAATCTTACACTTAGGTAGCTAAATTTTCTTTATAATCAATGTTTTAGAAAGGAATATTCCAGGCTGTTTCATTTAAGGCCGTTGTGCCCTGTATATTTTGGGCAGAACAGATACGGTGATTGTCAGTGAGTGCTACTCATGATTGACACGTCTCCAAGAAACATGAATTTAGGCAGACCAAAGTACTTTGAACTCTGTGGTGTTGACTGAGAGCCGATTTGCCAGATGGACAGGTGAAAAGGAATGACATGCAGCTCTTTGGTAGATGGCAGAAAGGCAAAGCAGATGGAGGACAGGCTTGCCCTTGGCAACTCAAGTGCAGCACTTATTAACATCTGAACGGGAAAGGGCCGTGAACCGCTAGGCCGGATTTCAGACTGTGGCCCAGGACTGGCACTGCTGGCAGCAGGGATGGACAAGACGTCTCCAGGGGCTGGAGACCCAGGCAGGGGTCTCACCACCTGCAGAGAGGTCACCTCACCACCTGCAGCTTTCCTTGGGGGCTGACTGAAAAGCAAGAACAGTAACGAGGGACGAGGGCCACTCTGACTGAGTGGCACTTGGCAAGGGCAACTCTGTCGTACTCTTTAGGTACGATAGGTGCCCAGCAAGGAGGTGTCAAAATTATTTCTTCTGAACCACTGAGGTAACTTACTGAGGCCGATAAACTTGTTGCTGTCTGTGCCAGAGGCAGAAACCCTGGCATCCTCTGCTCTCTGGCAAAAAGAAAAGTCAGAGTGAACGGTGGCTAGGTTAAAAACTCAAACACTTTGTTCTCCTTTCAAATTATGAGCAAGGATGTACTACATGCCCCTGTGGACTGTGAGGGAATAGCTGATGTCAAAGCACCATCTTATTCTGCCTGCCCTTTTCTGTCTATTAAAGATGATAAAGCTACAAGACTAATACCCTCTCTAATGAGACTGACAAGGAAAAGTCTGGTTATTAGGGGGAAAAAAAAAGAAAAAAGAATGGATTTGGTAATTAATCCATTGTTGCTCAGAGATTCCAGTGGCGTTGCTTACAGTAACTCCTGCAGGGATACTGTATTTGATTGGTAAAACTAACAGCAATTTCATTAAGCTAACAGCTCCTAATGCTAATAATAATTCTGTTAAATCTTTATGGATATATTTGTCCTTGCCTTACTATTTCACTTTCCATTTATTGCAGGTATATTTCATGGTCTCTTGTGTCTCAGATTAGTGTTCTGTATTGCCACAAGATCATTGTTGAGTCTTACTGTGCCTTTTTAGACTGTGAAATATCTGCCTCACACTGTCCTTGGAGACATCAGTAAAAGCAGAAATAGTCTTTATCTCTGTTTAAATCTATGAAATGTGTTTATCTATTCAAATTTTTGTTTATGAAGGCATTTAGCTTTAGATGTATTTAAAGAATCTTAAAATAAGTAAAAAATAGGAGTGAAAATGTGGCAGAAATGTCACATTGTGACAGAAACGTGACAGAAATGACTTGCCAAGGTCTTTCCAAATGAAGACTTCCTTTTTCAGCCTTCTCCAAGACAGACTGAAAACAGAGAGCTTTTGTCCAAAATTCAATCCCTTTCCAACTTTGATCGTCTGCTCCACTCTGCAAAACACTGTGAGCTGCAATGCAGCTAGTAACACCGTGCTGACTGGTCCAGCAGCCTTTTATGTACGTGGTACATGAGGTCTGGCAATTCAGATCCTAGAGGAACGCTTATCAGGAATGACTTGTGTAGTCCCGTCGTGAAAAGGGAGGGGGAGGCAGCCAAAGGTAGCAGCGGCCAGCTGATGCCAATGCTTCTGTGATGCTAACAGTGCAGCATCGGGAAGGGTGGAGAGGCAAACAGAGAGAAATGAAGGGAATAATCAGACAAAAAATATTAGTTTTCATCATGAGAGGTAAATTATTAGCACTAATGTAATTTCTGCCAGTTCTCAGGACTAGAATTAACTATGTGTATAGAAACATTCATTTTCCAGCTAGTATGACAGTCTTAACCACTGTTTCCCAAAAAAAGGAATATTGGATACAGCACAGGCATTAGCAAAAATGCAGACATCAAAAGAGTGCTTCTTGGATGGATGCTTTCTAGGGTGAACTGCAAGAAAAGTGAATTTTTATTCAATTAATACTTTACATTTTTAGAACTGTCAGACGTGGGGAAAAGAGGCAGGTCTCCAGTGAACTCTGCCTGACAACACCACAAGTGTGTAACAATCAAGTAATGGTTCCCCTAGATTTGTACTGCTTGTTCTCTCATTGCATGCACACATATCCAAGTATCTATTTGACACAGTGGGCCTGGACTGAATAGTTTTGCTGTTAGGTATTCAGTAGCTTGTATAGAAATGGTTGGTGGGCTCTGTCCAAACCCTAGTGAATAGACAGATGATACCCATGTTACTGAAACACTACACCACCGGGCATCTTCAGGGTTGGTTCACCAAAGAAACTTAAATGTCAGGGTACCCCTTCATCCCTTGATGTGATTTCCCAGCTGCAGGGAAAGCTGACTAATATCGGGGAAGGTTGAGCTGCCACAGGAACACTTTGCCTAATCTCTGATTACGGAGTCTTTATTCTCCATGGCTGAATATTTTACAAACACTAAATTTACTCTTCTTTTCCCAAAGAGTTATTATATATCTTTTTTGTACCTCTGTATAAAGTAATTTTTTCCTTAATATCACAGTACCACTTGTGCACTTGAGTTATTTCTTAATTTACTTTGCTGGGGAAAGATGAAACAACCTGGGGCAATTATTTGCTCCCTCAGGAACCGTTAGTGAATCACGTTTGTACGTACTTCCTTTCCCTTTGAAAACAAAACCTGATTTTTGATGGGGGCATGTAAGCGAGTCATATGTTAGGTGCGAGGAGCATTTGTGAAGACTGATACAGTGACTGATTTTCTTAACAGGATTAGATTTGGTAACAAAAATGTTAAACTGAATGTGCATGTTGATAATGCAAAAAATATCATCTTCCTCCATAGGTGGACTCATTTAGATTCTCATCAGAGATGCTGCAATGGTTCAGCACTACACAGATTCTAATTACAAACGTTGAGAAAAAAGGTATTTTGTGTTATTTAAGAATGCACTTTTCAGGGTGCTAAGAATTGATTTAAAATAATAAATTGCCATTGCATTGGAATGCTTCTTTGTCTGAAAAATTTTGCTGCAGATTAGATTTCACAGACATATACAGCATTTCTATTTGCTGGCTTCATATTAGATTTGGCAAGAACTACTGCTCTGAAAAAAAATTCTCCCAGCAAAGTTGTGATGAAAAGATATAACAGATCCATATCTGAAAAGAACGATGATAGGACTGCCAATGAGAGCTGTAGTGGCTCAGTGGAGCCATCCTTTGTAAATATGTTTAAATTATACATATATGACTATATATAAATTTCATCTAAATATTTTTATTTTCTTGAAGCTACAATGTGCAAACTAAACCTAACAAAGGCAGGCCAAGCATTTTTTAAATCTATTTCTGGAAATAAATGGAGACGGACAGCCAAAACATACAGGTTTATGTGATGATTCTACCAAATGACATGATTTTTCCACAAGAAAGTTTTTAAATTTATAGTTTTAGCACTCAGGCAAAGCAATGGTCCTTTGTGATGTTTAGAGCAGAAAGTCAAGGCAGAAGTGGTGCAGTTACTTCAGGCAAAGTTCAGAAAAGAGGCAAAGCAGACACTAGAAGTACATGGCAAGATATGGACATAAATGTAGGGAAGAAGCCAACAATGGGGAGGAGGGTTGGATCATGAAGCAAAGACATGAGGCAGATCTGGTATAGAAAGATAGGCTGGAGCAAAAGTAGAGAGAGCCACGAGTCTTGCTGGAAAAAGCTTACACGTCTTTCAGCAGGCCACCTTCCCTTCACTTGCAGGGAGACCGTTAAAGTCCTTCTTTCTGGGTCACCATGATAATATAATGGCTTATGGAGAATTATTCATCCAAAGCGATTACTGGTAGCTGTGGCCGCACAAACTATATTTGCAATACTCCACACAAGAATAGCTTGAGCATTGAAAGAGGTCATCATCTAGGGACAAACCCTAGGCTCTAAGGAGGAATGTGGAGGGATGGGCTTAAATGGTCTGGTGGAGAAAAAAGGCTTTTTGGCATTCTCCGTTCAGACCTATATTGCTAGTAAGTTAATAAAGATGTTAAATTTGGACTTACCTATTTTGCTTTGCATGACAGAATCTGAAGGACTTTATTAACTAGTTCTGCATATGAATGCAGAGAAGTTTGGGGAAGGAAAATATGATCTGGAATCCAAGAATATCTCAATATTCTTCTTTGAAGAAACAGGAAGCGTGATAAAGAATCAAAAAATACATACTGGTCCCAAATGAGAAACCAAGAGCTCATTTTATTAGCCACACTCTTTTGGTCAAGGGATAGTCTAGAAATTCTCTCTCAAAAAAAAAGGGTGTGTGTGTAAATTATTGCATTGTTGGAAGGAGCAAAAGGCAGATTACCATATGTATCTACAAAGTGTTAAGACTGAACAAACACCAGAACAGAGTGAAAACAAACAGATACAAGATCAGGCATATTAACATCTTCCTGGGAAAAGGATCATTTCAGATTAAACCAAAACCAGTTGACCACGCATTGTATTTAATGGACTAATGGAATTTTCACTGTCAAAATAAGAAATATATTATGTAAATACTAAAACATCAATTAATACATTTTTTCCCAAATAAGAGAAAACTAATTTCCACAGTGTTTCACACTGCTTTTCCCAAAGAACTTTCACGAGAAAGAAATAGAAATGAATGGTGAATATTTCACTTGCTTGAAAGTCTAGAATCTAGAAAGGTGAGAGTCTAGAAAGTGCCCTTTTCCATCTACTCAGTTCTGATTAATCATTTACTTTTGGATTGTGTAGCTGGCATTTTATGGAGCATCTTTATAGATACAACAGATATATTAATTTGTTGAGCTGAATCAAGAATAAAAAGAGTTTTTTTCCAGTTGGATTTTATTTTAAGCCCATTAAATGAACTAAATATCAGTTGCATGTAAAAGTCCCATAAAAATAAAATACCGTTCCAAGTACTTAATAAGAACTTGCCAAGATGGCTGTGTTTTGCACAGTGTTGAGCCTTTGCTGTGAGCAATAGAAGTATTTTCTCTTTGCCTTGGCCTCTTGTTATCATTGGTCTTTGGGCAATATTGTTCTAATACTGTGCTGAAATTCCTGAAAGGAGGAATTCCCAGTATGGTGGTTAATAATATGTGTTCCATGACTAATATTTATTTGCAAATAAAATTAATTACATTCACAGTATCTCCAGTTCTACCACCCCTAGTTCTCTACTGGAAATATGATTGCAAGAACCTAATATCTTATACATCTCTGACTGGCAATGTTGATATATGAAAGAAATAACAGTATTACAGTATCAAAGAAAACTAAAATAAACCACTTTGAAGATAGTAACTTTTGGTCTGACAAAATACTTTGTCTGCCGTACCTTGATTCCAGCCCTCAGGATATGACTGATGTGTCATATCGTAATAATGTGTCTGTCAAACACCACTACTACCAAACTGTTAGTCTTGTAGCTGAAATGGCCAGGAGTTTTTACCTCCTTCTGAGGTGAAAATGATCAAGAAGATCTTGCAAACAGGCCATTCTGGTAAAAGCACATCAGCCACAAAATATAAAACTGATGTTTGGGCTGCCTTTCATCAGAACACCTGCTGCCATCTTCCTTATTAGGTAAAAAGCTTGAACTGAAGCATCCTGGCCTAGAAATGATGAAGAGCTGGTTGAGAAAATGCTTATGTTTTTACAAATTATGAATACAGTAAAGCTATGAATTTTAGATTTAAAAGACTCTTTAAAAGAGTTTATAAAGGTGTGGAAGGCAACATAGACTGAATAGCTTATGCTGTGAGCATAAAATGAATGCATGACATGAAAATGCATGTAAACTTGGTGTTCACAATTTTGGACTGGATGCCACTTTTCTGGGTGCCTAAATCCCCTAATGTTTGGACTTTAATTTTAACATGCTGTAAGTACATCAAATTCATGTGAGTGTGTCAATTAGGATCTTTCAAGAGAGATTTGCTATTGACAGTTTAAGAGTCCCAAATTTTATCAGTACTGATTCAAACAAATTTGTCTGACAACAGATGAAAACTATTGGTTAAAAAGAGAAACTCACTGAAGTAGTCAATCAATTCTGTTTGTAAGCCTCTTCAATAGACTGCTTCAGTAGAGCTTGGCTGCTCTACTTTCTCTCCATGCCAAAATGTTATTTCAGGCTTGTTATATATTTAGTGGCCCTATTTGCTTACAGTGTAACCCTACAGTACTCATCAACATTTGATTTCAGACCAACCGGGGTCAGTTCGGATCACTGTGGTATGTCTTTCTATTAAGATTCAGGCTAGCAATACAGACTGTCATCTATTTTGTCAACAACTGGCAGTTACTATTAATGATACCTGGAAAGATGAGTCATCACTACTTTGGATTATACTAATAGGTGTTTAGAAAGTGATAACAGCATCCAGCCAGTTACACTGGAGAAACCCGACATGAAGAAGAGTAGATATAGACAGCAGTTGTTGGGATTCATCTTTCCCAGTGATACAATGATTATTGACTTCTTCTTCCATTACCTCAAGTTTGATCAAGAGAGTTGGTATCAATCTGAACAGTTACATTTGGATTGCTATTGGTCATTAGAAGTCATTGGTGATTAACAGACTTTAGTTTATGAATAGACAGAAAAATTGATACTGGCAACAGTTTTCTGCTGGTAAAAATGTTTGCCCAATCTTGATATTCTGGTAGATAAAGTAACAGATTTTAATGGAGAAATCACATTAGAGTCAAGCTGTCAGGCAGCTACCTGCTTTCTGACATTCCCAAAGTCTGAATTGTCAGTTTCTTTTAATTTTTTTAATGATATTATTTCAGACCACCTGTGCCCAGTAGACCTATCAAACATCACGTGAGGTGATTTTTGCTGCAGCTATTGCAGATAAGAATCTGCCATACAGTAAGTGTCATCAGAGATGTTTATTAAGAAAAAAAGAAAGGTCATCTGGGTTCAAGTTTAGAACACTGTCAACTCATTGCTCAGAAAAGACCATGTTCAACTTGGAAAGCCTTCTAAAAGCCAGACATAATTTCTGTAGCTTATCTTAAACTGAATGACATCTGTGATAGGCAGAGTGGCAGGCTGCAAGGTCTACTGGATCAATGGAAAAATCACTTTGAAGCAGTTTATTCATGCCTCCTCTGTGAGCAGGAAGCTTCCCTCACTCAGCCAGAAAGTGAGATCACAAGCCACTCCCAGAAATCTGGTAAGGTATCAGAGCTGGTAAGATCACTGCTAGTGACAGGTGAGTTTCGTGGTTTGTCTGCATAGGCTCTTAAGTTCAGTGGGCACTCTGTCTTCCTCAGGACTTGAGAAAGGTTGTGCTCAAAAACGAGGTGCGGGGTTTACACAGCATCCACAGAAGCCTTGTTCTTTGGCCAACTACAGTGAGTGTCTTTGCTTCTGTATTCATGCCTCAGTCAGCAGTGCACCTTGAGGCAAAGTTGGAGTATTTGATGTGGATTTAGACCAGATGTTTTGCCTTTGACTAGGTTCCCACATTACAGATGTTTTCTGAGGAAATAACTGAGTTTAGTGAGCTATGTCCAGTTCTTTTTGTCTGTCTCTGTTAGGCACTCGATTCAGCACATCAAAGAAGCCTAGAAGACCTGCGGAAGTGACGCAAAATGCGAAGGGAGAAGTAATACTGATGAAAGAACCCCCTAAAGGAACGGAAAGTTCTGTTTGGATGAATGACAGCTAAATGGCATTTTTCCTCAGTTTCCATGGGTGCATGGCACAGCCAAGTCCTGCCCATTCTGACTGTTCACTGTTAACACTGCTCAGCCAATGGACTCATTGGGAGAAGCAGCTGTTTATGGTATTGTATTGTGCACAATTCTGCTTAAAGAAGACCTTAGATACACTGATGGCATTTGCCTTGTTCTCTCAGCATGGTGAATATCTGAAGCTGACGGTCAACCTAGTCAAGCAAAAGGCAATGTGTAGTGGAGGAGAAACTCTGAGTCAGAGTGTGGACATATGCTATTTATAACTTTCCTGTTAGAGATACATGTTCCAGGAACAGATGGACAAATGCTACTTATAAACCCTTTTTCAGTATCTCTGCTGGTCCTATTTCAATGCTCAAGTCGCTGCTGAAGAATTAAGTGTTATCAGAGAGTGAACTTCTGCTTGTGCGGCTTCTTTTTAACAACTGCTGTCTCGTGCTTTCCATAACATAACTCATAAAAGCAAAAATGGACAGCAACTTCCAGCCTGTCTTCCCAAGATTCAAGATTTGTTCTCAGAAAGAACTTGGACACCAACATGTAACAGTGCCATCTGGTGTTATCAACAATGACAATAATATTAAGGTTTGGATATTTAACTATTCAAGGGTGTTTAACTACTAATTTCTCACAAATTAAAAGACAGTGCATCATCCTCAGAAATATTTCTGAAGTGCTCTGATATTTTAGATGTTACCAGTTTCAAGCTGATAATATTGTTGGTTTGAAAAAAAAAAAAATAGTTCTTTGGGCAGAAATCAAACTTCTTGTTAAATTCCACTTTAGTATGTTCATTATTTAACATTTTATAAGAGCTTGTTTCTTCTCTTTGAAAGCAGTAGAAAAATACATGGATAACACTTGCTTAACTGTCTTGAATAATTTAATATGACATATTTTAAAGCACTGGTAGTGTCTTGACATGTAGAAAATTATGGTGCAAACTTATGAGCTAATTAATAGAAAGAGAAAAGTTGCATATCTGTGACAGAGACAGAGACAGATGACATGGTATCAAACCTGATTCCTTTTCAAATTAGCAATAAATTCACTGGCTGTGTTACACTTTCAATCAGTGTATGGGAGGGATGATGGAGTGGAAAAAATTGTGCTCTGCTTTTACCAAAACAATGGCTGTATGAAACAAGAAATTGTCACTGTGTGTGTAAGCATTTTTTTTTTAACTAGTGGATACCATCTTCCACTTCGGTATTTGAAACAAAGAGTTCAAAAGCTGTTTGCTGGTGAATTTATAGCTGTGAGAACATGAATTATTTGAATTGTTATATTAAAGTATTATATAATTACTATAATCCTTTATATATGTCTTCTGAAGGAAACAGATCAAAAATGGACAGAAAGCAGTCAAGGAGGATGGACACTTCCTTCATAGAAAGTATGATTTTTGAATAGTCAATGTAAAATTGCAATAAGCTTATCTGCAAGTATTACTTCTTGAGCTGTGATCCAGTGCAAAGGTTGTGTAAATCTACAATTACACTGGAAAACCCCACAGATAAAATAGATTTCCATAGAAAAAGCTTTTTGTTGAGCTGGTGGATTGTTTTCTTCACTTTGACTTAACACTGGGTCTACACCCTTTCTTTCGACTGATGACAGAAGTAACTGATGGATGTTGGTAATGTTAGCAAGAGCCCATTCCCTAAGGGATATGAAGGATCTCTCATGAAACCTAAGAGTTTGAACTAAACCTTCTTTAAATTAAGCTATAAACAACTGTTTATCTTCTGAAAGAATTTTGAGGAAAAATGGGGATATGAAGGAGCTCTCATGAAACCTAAGAGTTTGAACTAAACCTTCTTTAAATTAAGCTATAAACAACTGTTTATCTTCTGAAAGAATTTTGATGGAAAAATGAATTAGCCAAACAAAACTTCAGGCTGTTAGCTGGTCATCAGTTCTCCTGAGGCAAAAAATCCCCAACCAAGTTCGCAGGAAGCTACATAAGGATTTTGTGATATCTTTCAAAGCCTCTCACCTACCAGGAGTGGGGCAGGTGAAGCCTGTTCTAAAACATGCCAGGGCCCGTGGCCACCCAGAGACTTCATAACCACACAGTGAATCCTTGTTGCTGGTATCCCTTGGGCTAATGCAAGAGCAGCAAGCTATTTGCAGCCCTGGTTCTCTCTTGTTCGTGTTTGTCAGTTCTCCCTATGGGCCCTGGCTTTGCATTTAGGGCATCGGCAGTCGTTGGCAATGGCAGCTGAGTCAGTACAAAGCTGAGCTAGGGCTTTTCCAGCTAGGAAGTTACGGAAAAAGGACATCCATCTACTCAGATTTGCAATTCCTGCCCTGAACATGGAAGCAACCGACCCTCAGTTAACACCCCTCGCCTTGCAAAAGACATCCCCTCTCAGTGTATTTAGAGCCAATCTGCAATCGCGCAACACCAAGTCCAGTATCTGTACCGCTGCAGCCGAACACATCCTGCGCAAGGTGCAGCGAGAGGCATCAGCATCAACCTCAGGAACACCTGGTACTTTCTGCACATTGTTCCTTGATGTGTTCATCTGACTAAACTTTGATTGAATCCCTAATGAGGTTGCCAAGTGTAATAGTTATTCTCAGCTACACTCATAAAACCAATTGAACAGAAGAGCTGGAGCAATTTAAAAAAGGGAAATAGCCTAGACCACTATTTCTGGGTTCGCTTCTACTATATTAATTGTCTTCTGTTCAAAACAATAAATATAATTTTCTGCTGCAGACAGAAGAATTCCAGCAGAACTGCGGTGTATTTTGAAAAATCAATATTAATCATTTTCAAATTGTTTGCTTGTTGACTTTCCGAGGACAGCAAGAAATCCTTAGGGCAACTTATGCACAGCACAAACAAAATGTTCAACAACAGGAAAATATGTTTGGCATTTTTTGCCTCTTACATTTCACATTTGACCTTTAGAATACTGCTGTCATTTATTCACATAAAGGACCATAAAATGTGATAAATAACCAATATCTAATCCGTAGACATGCTTGTGTTGTAGAATTGTGAAACTACGTACGAATTGCATTAAATGACCAATATGTTGGTTTAAACATTATATTACCTTATTTTGTGGTTTCTTGACTACTGCTAATGAGCTGTGAACCATACAAACGTGAAGAAAAAACCACAATTTTTGTCCCCAAGTACAAGTCAGTAACAGAAAATAAAGTCCAGACCTGTAATTTGGGCTGAATTATTTTATTCTTTCCTACAGATAAGCTGTTTTTATTTTACTGAGGATCCTCAAAGTGTTCTTATTTTATCAAGACTCATCTCATGCTGCTTTTACAATGCTGGGATATACACAGCAGTGACTGGATCCTAGGGAGAGGACTATTTTGCTCCTGTTCTATGAAGACTCCACTTTAGATGACTGTTTCAAAATGGGAGTGCTACCAGAGTAGTTAAAGAAAACATAAGCAGTTGGAGATTTAATCAATTTATATTAGCATTAATCTAATCACTGTTAAGAAATATAAAGCATGTTAAATATTGCTACTAACTACCCTTCTCTCTGGTCCTGGGCTAAAATCTTCGTTGTTGGCTACCCCAGTTTTTTGGCAATATGCTACAGTAGCAGTAGCAGCTATTGCATCACTTAGCCATCAGAAACTAGAACTTCCCTTGCCTTCTGTGCATCCCACTAAAGGCTGATTTGCTCCTCAAGGGCAGTTTGTCTAAACAGCAATTTCACTGAGATAAGAAGGTTTACTGGGAGTAAGGAAATAAATAGAGTAAACCCAAGAATGTTTTGTTTAATATGCCTACATTTGTATTTTCTGCAAATGAAATGAGACAGGAAGATTTTGAATAATGTTACAGAAAGAGAACACTAATACATATATTTTCTCCAGAGCACCCTGTGGCTCTGATCCCAGAATCATATTTCTAACCTCCACATTGTACTCAAATATAGAAAGAAACTACCTCTGCCATCCTTATTGTCCCCCATTTGATTTTCCAGCTTTTGAGACATTAAGGCATCTAACACTTTTTATTCAGACATGCTCTCTTCATCTGTGCTGTGATATGTGAACACGTATATGAGCATGCACACGTCATGCTCACCCACAGAGCTTTGAATTAATGGTTTTTTTTGCAAGTCTATTTATCAGAGGATATTAGAATTTTTAAGTGCCTTTTGATGGTTTATCAAACAACTTAATGAGCCCAAAGAGGTTATATTTTCAGAGCACCCTTGTATCAGGTATGATAAGCCATACCTGTTATGCATTGACAAAGTATTTTTCTTCCGCTCTGTTTCTAGAGCTGCTTCTCACCAATTCACTTCATAGTTTTCTTAGATATTATTTCACTGGCAAGCCTATGTTGTCTGGCACATCTGTGTAGAGGTGTTATCATGGGTAGAGATGAAAAGGTTTCAGCAAAATAATTTAAGAATAACATGGGTAGCTACTGGGCTCGTGTTTAACATTTTGGCCATATCCTGTCTTTCTGCTCTTGAATTATTTCAAAGAGCACCTTTAACATATACTGAGACAGAGAGATATGTTCTTTTCAAAGCATGGAATTACAGGCTGCAGTTTTATAGCTCCCGGCAAGCAACCTAGAGAACTTATTGATAATTGATGAATCCCTTTCAACGTCTCAGCGGTGAGGAGAAGACAAACAACCCGCTGGATAATTGATGCTGTGTCTGCCAAGGAGGAACTTTAAAGCATGATTCTCTCTTACAAAATCTGTAAAAAAAAAGTCAGGTCTGGGCATGATCCTGCAGTAGCAATAGTGTGGGCTGAGAGGAGAAGCAATCTCTGCCCTATTGTACAACGGGAAGTGCATTAATGGCTGATGTAATACTGGTAGCAAGGTTTTCAGCCTTTCGCCTCTGCCTCCTCCCTACCCACAACACTCCCTAGGACTCCACGGCACACTGCTCCCTGCAATGTGTGTTTGCATACCTGTGCCAGGCTGAAAGCTGCGGCACGAGGCAGGTGGAGGTGGCTTACCTTCAGCTCCCCTGCTGTGGGACAGGCACCGTGTGGCGAAGGGGCAGAGCTGGCGAGGGGGACAGCAACCACCAGGTTCTGTGTGTCACCAGCTTAGGGCATTCAGGTGCTGTGTGGGCTGCCCTGAAACCTAAGAATGACTTTTCTGAGATCTTGAAGGTATTCTGGGAGGTTTGGGTTCAAAATTCCCTCTTCAGACATACATCATAACTGAAGCAAACAAATATCAAAGATGTATATAGGTGCCAAAACCTAATCACTATTAAGCTAAGGAATATAGAAATAAAAACAAACTTTATCACCGCTCTTAAGTATTGTTTGCTCTCTGAACCTTGTAATTCCAAAGAGTCTGTTATCCCCATCTTTCACTGTTTTTCTTCTCCAAATCATGGACTCTCTCTGTCTCCTGTGCAGCTGGTTTCCTTCTGCTCTGTTTCTTCTTGCTCTCCTCAGATGCCCTGACATATATATCCTTTGTCAGATGAGACACATGGTTGGACTTACTGAGCGGTCTACTGTGTGCCTGCCTGACCCCTAGAAACCACTCGATGAGCACTATGCCATATGGCCAGAGGATCGTGCACCTTTCCTGGAATTTGACTTTTCACACCAAATTGCTGTGGTTTGCAGTCTTTTACTGGAATGAGGCCATCAAATGGGTGAAGCAAACAGACCTGTATTTTCTTCCAAATGAAATTTTCAGTGACATGAACATCACACAGAGTCCCCCATATCAAACAGCATCCCTAAGCTGCACATGGGCTCCTCAAACTACAGGAGCCAAATTGCAACTCTGCTTTGTAACCCATGTGCCAAGTCTACCTCAAAAGGGATGCTAGTAATATACATTTAAAAGGTATGGCCATTTCAACTGCCATGGAAATATTCAAGTTCAAACAGGAACAGTTTCAATAAAATACAATTTAATTTCAATTAACACATCTAGGCCCATAAATTTACCTTTTTCTTATTTCATTTTGTTTTTGTAATCACAACATATTGGAGCCAAAAAAAAAGAATTCCACTCCAGGGCATAATGAATTATTGATTAAGGCAGCTAGATCAGTATGGATCCATATAGGAAGTCAAAAGTAAATCAGCAAATGAAAGGGTTTTAAATATAAGCTTAGAAAAAGAGATTTTGGCAAATGCTGAAATGAATATTGGACAGAAAAATACCTAACGGTCTGAATCACGATCCCTAACTGTCAGGTCAGTCCCTGATCTAAATAAATTGCAATTTAGAGTCTGAATTATGTAGGCAAATGAATCCAGTAAAGAAAACAGCTTGTAGGAGAGCTAACACTGAAAATGTGACAGCGTTTAAATCCTGATCATGTGAAAACATTTGTTATACAGACCAGGCAAAGGATTTGTGAAGAATAGAAAGACTGAAATGCCTTTCCTCAATAATAGCATAAAATTAATGTCCACTGAAATCAATGCTTGTACGTGGATAAGTCATAACCAGAAAAATGTGAGGTTCTCCAGAGAACAGCTTTTCTCAGGTCTGAAAGGTGATATGTTGGGATAAAGGGAAACTTTTTTGCATGCACTGCACTGGCCTGTATATTGTAGTGAGTGGACCAAATTCATCCTTAACAAGTGCAATTCCTGCTGCACACAATGGCGTTACCCATTCACATATTATTTAACTTAAGCCTCTGTTTAAAAAAAGTCAGAAAAAATGGAAGTTATTTCATTGCAGAGAATGCCAATGTATTAAATGTTGTCCCATATTCCCCTGATTACAGTGACCTCTGCTGCTCTCCTGTATCTCCTGTAGTTTTCAAAATGTGAAAGAAATGCATAGGCTCATAATGCTTTCAGTGATGATAAATCAGAAAGATAAACAAAGAATAAAACCTCAAAAAACCCAACGAGAAACCACCTAAGCGACCCACCTTATGACCAAACTCTAAGGCCAATTTGTCTCAAGAAACTGTGAAGGACGTTCTTAAAATATTTTTTTTTTGCTCCCTTACAGCAGAAACTGTATACCAAAACCCTTCTGCTTAGAAAATATGAAATCTGTAATTCTGTGCATGGAGAAATCGGGAAATAGTGATATTCCAGCCAGTCATCATATTCAGCAAACACCAACCTGAATTTTTGAACGGAAAACATGGAACAAGGAACATACATGGAAACTCCCAGATTTGTTAAATTTTCTTTAAATGGTCATACTACATTAGAAAGTTATGCTTAAAATAACTGAAAAGCTCTGAAGCGTATCTTAAGAGATCCACAAGGGTATTTCCACATGGCGGGCAAGGCAGGGGGCTCAACAGGGTGCCCGCATGCCTTGCTGCGCATCATCTAGGGCAGGTGACGTGCTGGAGCACACCAGGCCTCCCTCCCCACCCTGGTTCCCCAGTTTGCTGCCATAGTTGAAAAGAGCCAGGAATTTTCTCCTAAATGTTATCCAGGAAAGGGAGATGTTTAGAAGTCGTTAGGGCTATGGTACTCCTAAGGACATGGGGTCAAACTCAGCTATGAGCTCCTTTTACTTCTTATTTTAATGACATAATTTGTGTGTGGAGCACTTCAGAACAAGCATTTTCTCAAACAGTATCCATGGATGAAATTGTTTCTCAATCGCAAGAATTAAGAGGCTGTCAAAATCATACAAGTACTAATTAAAATTAACACCTACTTTGGAGTTTACATGAAGCAAGCTATCAGGACCAATCTTTAAGTAAATCATAAATGTGTCAGGATATCTTTAGAGATTAAATGGGTTTCTACTCTGAAAATGAATTCTGTCAAATAGCACTATAGGATTATGTGCATTCTGTAACTCAACAATTTTCTAGTTCTTTGATTTATATACACATTAAAAGGAGTATATGTTTCTTCTAACTGCAAGTGGAAATTTTTCAGTGGGGTATGAAATTCAATTTGATTTCTTTCAACTTTTGAAAACTACAGGAGATACAGGAGAGCAGCAGAGGACACTGTAATCAAAGGAAAATGGGATGACAAGTAATTAAAATAAGATGATGTGAAATGCCAAACAAAAGAAAATCACTTTGGGATGTTATATTGAAAGAAGATGGGTGGAAGATTTTCAGGTCATAATATTTTATCTTCAAGCCTGGGAGAAAATACTCCTATTTTAGAAGGTCTTGGATCTGAATCGTAGTCCAAAATATAGAGAGCTTTTGTCTTCAGAGCTGTTGTTCCAAAAGCCCAGCTGCTCACACCCTTACACATGTCCACGTGTGAGCTTTATTATAAGCTCCAATCAGCCTTTCCCTAATATCACAAAATTAACATGCCGCGTCCTCTTTATTCTGCTTGAAGTTTCTGTTGTTGAGAAAAGAGTTCTTTGAACATCATATTTTTCCAGCAATGATAAACCGACTTACACATAGAGTTTGTAAGTTTTGGTTTTATCTTCTAAGCTTTAATTAAATTATTATGGCTTTTAGGAAAGCACATCATAGTTAGAATTCACTTTGCATAGATGAGAGTGAAGCAAGTATCCCTAAGGGTCATGAACCAATTAATAAAAGCAAAACAACTAAACATTGCTGTTTGGGAATGAAGTGACTTTCATTTAGTATAGATGAGCAATGAGCAAGAGGAAATTTAATGATGTGAAGGAAATCTTATCTCCAATAAGTTACGCAGTTATGCAGATAAGGAAACAACATTTTAAAAAATAACTCAAAACATGCAAAGAAGCGTCTGCCTTACACCTTTACATATCAGGTGATAATGATAATTCACACTAGTAAACCCAGCACTAATGATGATGGGTAAGATACAGTGCCTGTAAGAGAATCACACTATAAATCCTCTCAGGCAAATTAAATTCTTAGAATGAAATCAATAAAAGGCAAGAAGATATTAACATAAGTCAGCAAAATTAAGGGAAATAAAACTACTCACCACACATATAAGAGGAATAATGTAAAGAATATCCCTTTTAATCAGTGTTATGGAGAGTCAAATATCTGAAACTTTCCCCAGTTATTTTTTAGAGTTTTCAGAAGGGACTATCTGAAATCCTTTGCCATTGTAATAGTGCTAACCAATAGATATTCTTAATTTGAATATAATTTTATATTTTCCTCCAGCAGCTTACCTTTTCCTCTTTAATGGTAGCTGCCTCTACCCCTTGGCATGTGGTAGGGATATTTATCTCCCAAATTCTGAGTTATGTGTTTAGGCCATAAAATTAAAGGGTAGTCCCTTTTTAGCACTCCTATGTGTAAAACTATTGTTCAGCTTACATATTGTTTTCCATACTGCTGGACAATGCTTTCAAAGCTTCTTTTCTCCTTCCCATCGCGAAATTTAAAGATGTATCTAACTGTGCTAAGCAGCAGCAATCGCAGCCTGTGCTCACCCGACCCAGCAAAGAGGCTCAGGCAGCTGCATCGCAGGCAGCTGCCGGGCAGCTGCGTGCACCGAGGAGATGCACTGGGCAACCCCAACGTGGGGATCCCCCAGCCCCAAGGCAGCCCGTGAGCTGTGGGTGCTCTGGCTGTGTCCCACGGCAGACTCTCAGGAGGGAGGCGTGAAGGGATCTAGCTGAGTGAACACCCTCCTGAGGTTTCATAGCTTCAGTACCCCAGGGTCTTTTCCTCCAGGTCTCCATTCCTTCCTCCACAGAGCTTAATGGCAGCCGGTTTCTCTAAGATCACAAAGTAACAGTAACAGAGAGAGGATGTAAGAAGCAGAGGAATTCACACGGGGGAAACTGCAGAAGTCACAGGGATAGCCACCATCCTCACAAACCCTGTTCTGCCTTGTGGTGTTTAGCTGGTAAGTGGTGGCACTCCTCTGCAGGGAGAGCTACTAGCGTCATTGCTGGGGTAATGCTTGACATTTGTGGAGCTTTTCAGTGAAAGGTCTTCACACTTACCAGTAGGGTTGAGGTTGGATTTTTGGGAGGTTATGGTATTCACTCTCTCCATTTAGGCTTTACATTCTGGGATGTAACGATGTTTGCTATTTCTGAGAAGCTCCGCTAGCTAAGTCTTTTTGCCATATTAGACATAAACCATGATATCTTTAACTGATCGTCTGCATAGTACGTGTGCGTGGGGATTTCCCAGGAAGCTGAAGATCCTCTTGGGAATCCACAGAGTAGGCAAACATCAGAAGCACCCTCGTTTTTTTCAGACCAAGGCAGAAGTTTCTACTCACATCTGCCTAGTCAGACTTGACTAATTAGATCACCAAAGCAGGATAATGGTAGGATTTTACTACCGATTGCCTTCTACTTGATACTGCTGGCAAACTACTGGCAAGCTCTGTTTGCCAGAAACAGCCTCTGTGCCCAGCAAGTGCACAGCCATGGTACAGGTGTTGAGTACAAAAGACAAGTTTGTCAATGGCTTTTCTTCCAAATAGTATCTTTAGTGCCCATGTGCAGGATCAGGCAGCCCATGTAAGGAAGATACAGGAACTGTCAGTAAAACCAGGGCTGTGCTTTCAGTCAGCTCCATCTTTTCTGAACAGGTTGTTTCTTCAGCTCAAAGTCCACAAGTCCTGGAACACGTTTTTCCTCAGAGTTTCATTACAATAGATGGCCACAAGTGCCTTTGTAGCTCTGCCTTCCTGTTGATCAGGCAGGGTTACCTCACGGCAAACTCATGGGGATCAACACACAATTTACTTTTTGGTAACACTTTTTTTTAAAGACAACATTTTTACCATAAAGGTTGTCTGTCCTTATGAGTAAGTTGTAATCCTGACGTTGTTATATTCCTAGAACTAGAAAGTGTTACTCTCTCCTCTGCTATCAATGGCAAATACTTCCTGACAAGTTTTCCAACTACCATTGCCTGCGGTTACAGAAATGCCTCTCACTCAGCTGTAGCTAATTGCTGCCAGTTAGACAGGCAAGAAGAAAGCAATGATTTCCCCTTGTCAAGAATTTCTGAACCACAAACCACAAATATGAACAGAACAAGCAGCTTCTAGCTTATGATATTGCATTTCCTGGAAAAATAAATAAATAATGTGGCCTATGTACAGATTTTTGTTGTTGCTGCCTGTCTCTACGCCCGCTGCCTTGAGTGCTCTGCACTGTCACTTCCATCTCTTCTCCTGACCCTTGATTCCTCCCATTCCAGTCTTGGGTCTGTCACTGGTAATTATCTATCATTTGAGCACTGACATGTAACTACAAGCAGAGGACACCTGATCCGTCATTGTGCTTGCTGAAGAAACGTAGTGGTGTTGTACGAATCACAAAATGACGCATAAAGCCCAGACACCTTTTTCTGTGGTAGGGATGTTAGCAAGCTCAATGTGAACAAAAGAAGAAGGAAATACATTTTAAAAGGGCACAGTTAATTATTCAAACAATCTTCTTTTCTATCGCAGAAGCATTGCAAAAATAATTTTTTTCATATTTTGGAAGTAATCATAGAAAACACATTTTCTGTTACCAAATTCAAATGTGTTCTTCCGAAGTTTTGGGAAGCTACTTCCCCAGATAATGCGTAGGAATCATAACATATATCTTCTCTGACCCATTACATCTAAGTATTACATAAATCCAGCTCAGAACAAACCAGACAAACATTATAAATTGAATAATTAATTTTTCTGATGCTGTATCTGTCTTTTTGTGGTTATTCTACAAAAGAGGTTTAATTTGTTGAATTTATCAATCCATTAATAACTTATTAGGTTTTAATTATAATTACAGCCTCCAAAATACCAAGTGAAAATATACATATATATTCATATTACTCTTCTCTCATCTGTGTTTAAGTTCTCAAATCTTGCTCATATTTCTTCCTTTTTGCTGATAACATTGTGGAATGTCTTATTGATTGTGACTTGCCATCATTTTCATAAAAGCATAATCCTATTGATGTCATAACTTATTTCTGAGGTTGTTAGACATCATGTCACGGATTAGAAGGGTCTTTAATTTAAGTAGCAAGAACACAGAAAGCCATAAAAATCTCAAAACAGCGAATCTAACTAAATTTGTTGTGACAGAAAGAGAAGATGAAGGAATTAAAACTGCAATGACTCTAATTTGAACTGTTGTAAATGTTCAGGCTTATGTGGGTTGAATTTGAATTACATAAAATCAAATTAATTTCCTTCATAGTCTTTTTTGAGAATTGTAACTTCACTCGATATATTTAAGGAGTTTGGTGAAAAGACCGGGATAATAACAGTCACCTAGCAGCGTATTTGAAAAATCAAACCAGAAAGCAGATATACTTTAAGACAAATACAAAGTCTTTGTAGCTGAAGTTATTGGTAAATAAAGCTTGCAAGGTGGTTCAACCACCCATCCCTGCGCTCATCCCAGGAACACTAAATCTCTCCCTTTGGGGCTCTGCAGGGTGGAGGTCTCCTGGTTTAGCACCACTGCATTGCACTGGTTTAGGACCAATACTTGCATTGGTGGCAGGTATTTCACATTGCACATCTACCGTAACAAACACAGCCTCAGTGCTCTGCAGAGCTTCTCTGTGAAGTAATTTCGAATTAAGTCTTGGAGCACATCAGACGGCTTTATTGTTAAGCACGGATTGTTGAACTCTTCTTTATATCTGATGCAGTGTGGTACTCTGAGGAACAGAAACAAGGAAAACAGTGTCTTTCTCTTAAGTAAAAAATTTATAGCTCATTTCTGCATTCTGGGAAAATGCGCAGTATGAGCTGATAAATCCTCTGGAGTGTTTATGAATATGTGTATCATTTGCTGCAGGGGGAGCAGGGATTGGCAAGAGTGCTACGGATGTGATCCCATTTGTTTCTGCACAGTGGCAACTGACAGCTTTAAAGTGAGCTCTTTCTTTTTGACTCTAGTTATCTATGACTCAGGTGAATATAGGGTTCTGATGATTTGTGTCAGGTTGATATGGTGTTTGCTGATTCACATGAGTGGATAACCACAGAGAAAAAGAAAGAGCTATTTTTAAAGAGATGAGAGGTAGTGCTGTTCAATCAAAACAAGATTCCTTTCTTTCTTTCTTTCCATCCCATTGCCTTTGCTTTCTACAGTGGTGAAGGTGTAAAGATGAAGACTAGCTCACAGAATATAACAAATACACTATAGATGTAAATATTGTAATAGTAGAAAAGGTTGTTACACAATGTAAAATAGGAGGATAGGGAAGAATAGGCAGACCAGAGAGGATTCAGCTGATGAACTCTGCAGATCTTTTGAATCCAGCTCTGCGACACAGGTACCTCCTTCCAGCCCAGTCACCTCAACCCCTCTTACAGTCAAAGGTTATTCTCTCCATTGATTATAATGGGAATGTAATCTTAATTATGAAAACTCTGAATTATTGCAGATGACAATTATTACCTTTTAACTCTTTAATAATGTTTACATTTAATTGAAGAAATCCTGCTCACAGTGATGGCTGGCGATTTGGCTATATCTTTACTTAACAGCAGGCATACTTATAAAAGCATCGTTCTCTGGTATCACAGAGTTAAGTCACACTCAACAGCCCAACCACTATGGATTCACTTGGTTTTCAGTGTAATAGTGACGCGCATAACAAACTCTTTTAGTGTGTATGTGGTGTTAACCTCCATTCCCAAAGGTACTCTGTCATTCAGCAAAAGTGAAACTTCACTTAACAGACACTTAAAATAAGATGGGCCCACGTAAATCTGTACTGAATTATAAACTATAATATACAACAAGGTCACAACACATTTTTCATGCTTTTAAGGAAAAAAGAACAGGCTAATTTCTTAATTCATGACATGCTGCTGCACTCCAACTGATACACTTGTTTCTAAAATTACTACATATTTATCTTTATTGCTCAAACGCTTCATAAGAGATCTTGATGGAAGCCAGCTAGCTGTGCAGCCGCCTCACTGTGCTACTCTGTCTTTCCCTAGCTTTTTGCTTTTCCCTTTTGCTGCCCTGTAATCTTCAAAGGTTTTCCCACTCTTTGTAGTTCATCACAAAGGATAATTAATGTAAGTGGAAGGCTACATTAGCATAGTAACTGGTAAACAAGGTAGCTGCTTCAGCTTGGGTTTCTCTGCACAAACAATATTGCATTGTGTTAGAGATATAGAGATATCCTTTTCCAGTCTGCTAATCTGTCAGTTTTTCCTTAGCATTGAGGAAGAAAGCAGTAGTTCCTGTGCCAAATGCAGTTTGCTATCAATTTTATTGGAATAGTTCAGTGGGTATGTCCTGGTTTCAGCAGGGATAGAGTTAATTCCCTTCCTAGTAGCTGGTACAGTGCTGTGTTTTGGATTTAGGATGAGAACAAAGTTGATAACGCACCGATGTTTTAGTTGTTGCGAGGTAATGCTTACACTAGCCAAGGACTTTTCAGCTTCCCATGCTCTACCGACTGAGAAGGCTGGAGGTGCACAAGAAGCTGGGAGGGGGCACAGCCAAACTGGCCAAAGGGACATTCCATACCATGTGACGTCATGCTCAGTACATAAACTGGGGAAAGCTGGCCGGGGGGGCCGCTGCTCGGGGACTGGCTGGGCATC